>NC_067145.1:4512351-4849851 GCF_903995435.1 Acomys russatus
AGAAATAATCTTATGTATGTATGCATATTCCCAAAGTGACAGTTTGATGCGGCAGCCAACTTCTGCTTCTAGAGACTGTTGCTGGGCTGGTGAGACAGCTTGGCAGATAGAGAAGCTCGCTGCTCCCTGAGGACTTAGCTGCAATTCCTGAGATTCACATGGTGGAAGGAGAGAAGTGACACAAGCCGTCCTCTCATCTATCTTCCCACCCACACTGTGGCACTGCCCCTCCAAGACCTCCATAAAATAACAATTAGATGTAAAAAATTGTTAAGGAAAAAAAGTGATAAATTTCCAAGATATTCAGTATAGAAACACAATTATACTTTATTCCTTAATACATTTTCTCATGTAAAATGCCCCCTTTGATTGTGACTTAGTAGAAATTAAGGAAACAAACTTAATATGACGTTTACCAAAATGGTAATATTTAAAAGTCATGGCTCCTTTAGTCATAATTTCTAGACCATTTATTTTTTGACAATAATAAAGTTTATGCTTACTGCTGTGTCATCAAAGAGGTTGAGTAAAGAAATAAGAAAGGCGCGTCTGTGCTGGCGGTTCCCCCGGATCATAGTGTAAAGGTGTGAGCACAAAGCACTGGACGACTCATCTTGTCTGAAGCCCCTTACAGGGTCTTTGAGGCATGTGTTGATCGCCTGCTGTACCTGGTAAGACATCTTCATGCCGGCCACTGCCTTCATCTGAAATTAATAAATGCCTCATTTTTGTTAGGGGTAATGGACTTATAGTAAAGTATACTCTGAACATTAATTACATCCAAGGCTAACTTCATTTGCTTTCCTTATTCAAAGTAATAAAAAACTGGAGAAGAAAGTACTACAATAGTAGAGATCATCTATTGCAACCCCATTGTTTTACACATACAAAAAAGCCAGGTCTAGAAGTCACCGCTGTCTAAAGTTCAAGTAGGTTCTACAGCCCACCATTTCTGACTTGTAATGTACTGGGCTTTCTGGGCTGTCACCTGGCACAATCTCACAGTTAACTAACTGTACGGCAGAATACCCTGGGGAACAAACTTGGTTGTAAATTAAGCAAATCATTCTAAAATAAAGGCCTACAGGAAGTAGTGGTTTATTAGAACAATACATTCAGGTAATCTATTAAAAGCACTTACATGAATGAATCCAGCATATTTTTTGTCTATTTCCACAAGCTGCTGATCAGCCTTGTTTCGCATAGCGGGTTCTGGATCTGTGCCCATGGCAATTAAATATGGAACACACTGGAAGAAAAAAAAAAAAAGGCCTTTATAAGACATAACAACGGTAAAAAATATACGCATCGCAACAGATGTTAAGTTTGTACATCAGAGACATAAAAACGTAGCAGTGTAGACTTTCTTATAATTGCTATGTTTTGGGATCCTTTTAAAAGTGATGATCTTTTTTTGACTTAAAGTAAGGAAACACCACCATTAATAATAATGGTTCACTGAGATTTAAACAATCCCAACACAAACTTAAGTTTCTTTAAACGTCTCCAGGTTAGGACTATCCATGTAAGAATATGTTACAGGGGTCAGTGAGGCGGCTCAGTGCAGCAGTTAATGGCTGCCAAGCCTGAGACGAGAGTTTGACCCAGAATGCCAAGTTCTTTAACCTGTCCTCTGACACACTCACAGTCTCTACCTACCTACCTACACACACACACACACACACACACCCACACACACACACACACCCACACACACACACTTCGAACCATCTTGCAGGCCCTGTCTCTGAGTGTTTAAAGAAAAAAGGTGACAGTCTCAATATACTGCTATATCTTGTAAAGTGATTTTAGCATCTGAGTGACAAAACAAAACAAAAAAACCAAAAAAACAACAAACAAACAAACAAAACTAAATACTTGTCTATGTGCTGTTTTATGTTTTATGAAAGTAGACATTTAGATATGTATTGGAAAATATCAGGAAAATTCATTTTCTCACATATCAGTGTTCATTAGAATAGACTCTGGAAGAGAAGGAAACAACACCAACATAGGCTCTGGCAGTTTCCTAGCCAATAGCCCTCCTCTGACTATTGGACAGGAGAGAAAGCCAGTGTTCAGGGGTAGTAAACATTTTATGACGTTACTTCTTTTTCATTTTTGTTTTCTTTTTGTAATGCTGGGGTCAAATATATGCCTTGACTATCCGAATATCCTCAGCAAGCATTCTACCCTGAGTTACACACCTGACCCTTTATTCCATCATGCCAACTACACTGCAAAGCTCTAGTATGCTTATAGCTCATGCCACCTCCAATTTTAAAAGAAAAAGGAAACTCAGGTGATTTCCTTTTTTGTGGTACAGCAAAGCTTTACCCTATTTAGCTTATTACACTCTTATACTTATTTAATTCCAGTGAAATTACATATTGTTGGTAGTTAGGGGTAAACTACCAGGGGTAGTTAGGAGTAAAACTGGATTAAAATGAATTTTATGAACATTAGTGAGAAAAAAAAAAAAAACATTTTCTATTGTTGGAAACTTGAAGTTTAACACAGAGAACCTTACAGATACATAGGTAATTTGCAACAATGGCAACATCACAGATTACCCAAAGTTTAAATTTCTAAGAGTTCAAGACAACTCAGAAAGGCAGCGTAGGAGGACTAATCTTTAACAAGAGGAAGAAGGCAGAAGAAAAGAGGTGGATAGGAAAAGTAGTTGCAGTAGTTTAGGACAAAGATTCTACTAAACAGAATAAAGGGAGATTAATGTTCTCATCATGGCATCATCAGCTCCTCTGGCTGCCAGTGAGGGCTGCTACCATAAAACTCGCTTACCTGAACTGGATGAATAAGACCTTGGTTTAGAGTCAGTGCGATCACATTTAGAGCAAAGTGGCGCACACTTGACTGGGTGTGAAAAAAGGCCTCAAGCACCTGTTTGAGGTAAAGCTGCATGATGGAGCTACTCATCCCCGAGGAAACGTCTCCCATTTCTTTTAAGTCTTCCTGTTTTGCAACTTTCTTCCCTACAAAAGAGGGCACAGAGAAACACAGTTAAGACGATACCATCTTGGCTCACTACTCCTGACTGAGTTGTAGAACTCAAACCCACGAAATGGTACAGCTCAGGGTTAGGCTCAAGTGATTCCCAGACTTTTTTCCTCAACTGTGCCAGAGGCTTTGAGAACTGAGTAAGAGCTGTAATCCGTCCTCCTCCTGGAAACTGTTAGTACTTGTAGACACCTAAACTCTTATGACTATGTTAGAGACTTAGTTTAATAACTCCGACTTAGTGGAGTCCCGCCGTCCTTCCTAGGACATGAGGAATGCTGTTACCTATCTGACGTAAAGAAGAGCGCCCTGACTACACTCCATACTTTCACTTACAGTCTCTGTCAGCTTGCTGCATTCGTGTATCTTCTTCTTGTAGGTAGGTCTGGAGGTTTTTTAACACTTGTATTTTTAAATTCACTGAGGAATTCTTATCAGATAAAATATTATTATACAGATTCTTCACTTCTTGCTCAAACATTAGACTTGGATGCTGTATAAAGGCAAATCCTAAGAGAAAGGGGAAATGTTGTTATATATTCCTACTAAAGGTGAACATAACACAATGAAAATGTCAAATTATACAAAGAGCTCCTTATTGCAAAACGTTAAAACTTAAAATGACTGGAAGAATATGCGGGTGGCCTTACCTAGAGAAGGAATAGAGCAGGTACTTCTTTCCCCATGAATTAAAAACAAGAAATTGCATTTCAAAGGAGAATTTCACACAAGAGGAAACCTTGAGGAGGGAGCAGGGCCTAGTGGCTAGGGGAGTGGATTAGGAGTCAGGAGTCTTGGGTTCTATTCCTGGCTCCACCACTGACTTGTAGTGTGACCTTGGGTGAGTCACACAATCTCTCTTTGCCTCAATTCTCCATCTGTAAAATGGGGACAATAATATTTACCGCCCGCCTACCTCAGAGGGATGCTGTCAGGACTTAAGATGTAATGTCTGCAAACATTTCTCAGACCCCTAATAGAAGGCACTACAGTGACAATGTAAAAAATACTGAAATACACCCACGGATGAAACAACTTAAAAATAGAGCTAAAATTACTTTCCTAATTCTTTTTCAAATGGCTGTACATTGAGGCCACAATGCTAACTTATAGGCACTAATTAATAAGCAGCAAAATAAAGTTATTATCAATGTACATATAGATAAATACTTAATAAGAAAAAATTAAGACTTTTTATGACAGCAAGCATTTTTAATACCCAGACCAAACCAGGCAAGGCAGACAGTAGTCAGACAACTAGTCCAAGGTCACACAGGATAATCATGTCCCATGTAACTCTGTTTGTTCTACAGTGCTGCTTTCTTACAACTTTTTGTTTTCTGAATTATCTGTAATACAATTGGTTATGTCAGCCCATAAAACTTATTATCTACTCTTAATAGTTAAGGATATACATTGGCATGAAGGTTTATCACATCACAAACAGTCAGGGAAATGATGCCTATATTTTACTATGTTTCTACTGTAAGTACTTTTGTTTTCTCTGTTGGTTTGAAAGAAGACTTCTTTCAGCCCTGGCAGTCCTGGAACTCACTCTGTGGACCAGGCCTCTGCCTTCTGAGAGCTGGGATTAAGTGTGTGTACTACCACACCTGGCTTATAAGTAATTTATGAAAGGAATGAGGAGGAATAAGGCAATTATTTTTAGGTATTTACAAATATTATCTACATGATTTAATAGGGTTGGGTAACTCAGAATCTTTATCACTCACTTTTTTCAAAGACTAATGTCAGTGATTACCCATGAATGTTAAATCTTGACAATGCTATCAAAATATTTCCAAACAAATTAAGATATTGAGTATTTTTATGAAACACAATAATAATAATCCCAAGTACAGGACATATTGTTCTCTTTGTCTTTTATAAATAAGAAAAAAATTTATTTCAGGCCTAAGGCATGAGTGTTTTAGATTTTCTTTCTTTCTTTTTTTTTTTTAAAGAATATTTAATTCAAGCATTTTAGTGTTTTCCTGTATCTAATTCTCTGTACTCTAATTCATTTCCACAAAAGCTGTATAGAGCTGCTTGCAAAACATGTTTTTATTACACGAGTGCTTCTGGAAAATGAACATGGAGTTATTATCAATGTGCATATAGGTATGTATGTATCTCCACTGTTCCTCTAACGAGTCTACATAGACTGCCCATTAACAAGTGGCAGATACATGTAACAACACAATTTGCACAGAAACACAACAATTCTAAGAAATGCAAATTACACAAAACTTTCAACATGTTCTTAGCCTTACAGAGCCTCAGTGAGCATGCTTAAGCTAACTCTAGGAAGCAGGTGGGAGACAGTACTGCTATCTCCACTTTATTAACAAAGAAACTGAGACGGGAGAAGTGGCTTCATCAGAGCCACCCAGAAAGGCTGCCGGCTGAAGCATGGACAGAATCCAGCTGTTTGCTTTAAACCCCAATACTTGACTCTCCATCTCAGACCATACATCAGACAGAAACATGTCTAAATAAGCCAACAACTGAGACTCGCAATGGTCGAAAAGCTTACTCCACCCCTCAAAGAGTTAAAAACTATTAAGAAATTTAGACTCAACTTACCTAGACCAATGATGGCTTTTGTTTGTACTTCTTCATCTGAGTGTTTCGTAAAATACATCAATAGTTCAAGTACTTTATCCTTTATGTTAACCTGAAAAGGGACATAGTCACAAAGAATACTCAATGCAAGAGTAAGTTTTTACAGTATGTGTAAGAAAGAGGAGGCGGTGGGGGTCAAGGGCAGAGGGAGGGAGAAAATGGAGAGAATGTGGTGGCCCCACAGTATCTGTGTGGAGGTGTGGAAGTCAAGCTGTAGCACGTAGGGACGGACCTCAGTCTTAGGTGCAAGCATCTCTACCTGTTGAGGCACCTCACTAACCCTGAATTCTCAGTTATAAGAGGGAACACGCCTGAGAGCCAACAATAACAATTTTCACGTGAACTCTGCTGTGGACGTAGGTCAGCTGCAGAGCACTGGCCTGGCAAATACAAGGCTTGATTCACAACACTGGGAGGAAAAAAAATAAATTCCATTTATTTTACTTAATTTATTTAAATGTATTTAAACTTTTATATGTTTAGGTGTTCTGTCTGCATATATGACTGTGCCTCATGTGTGCGCCTGGTGTCTGTAGAGGCCAGATGTGGGCGTCAGATCCCTTGGAACTGGAATTATATAAGGTGAGCTACCATGTGGGTGCTGGGAACTGAACCCAGGTCCTCTGGAAGAGCAGACAGTGCTTCCAGTCTCCATTTATTTTAGAATAGTGGCATTTGATGTGATAGTTGTGACAAGTATGTGTACCAACCTGTTGTTTTAAACAGTGCATCTGTGTTAAGGAATTGATAACACTGGCTGTAGAAACTCCAAGTCAGTCACAGACTAGTAAGAAACTGCTCATAGATCAGCAGGAAGTCTAGAGATCATGCTTGGACTAGTCTTCATTTCAAAATTCTCATTAAATTATTTTAATGCTGCCTTCTTCCAAGATAATTATAGTGATTCTTAGCTCAGGGCCACAGGATTGTGTTTTACAGCACACTAGGTAATACTACGATCTTTACCTTACTGTTGCCTTTAAAATCTTCCAGATCAAAATCAAAATGCCGACAGAGTGCTCCAACAGTGAAGAGGGACCTAAGAAGCGCTGGCTTATTTGTTAAAAGTGAAGTGTTATTTGGGTCTTCTTGGTGCTGACTTTTTAATTTTGAAATGGCACCTAGTAAAGATAAACACTAGTTATTTATAGTAATCTTTTTATCTTTGAATTATGTTTAAACAATTACTAATGAAATACAATAAATTTTTACTAATAGTTTTAAGCATTAAGTAAGTTTATAATATGTGGCTTTTTTGTTATTTTGTTTTGTTTTTCAAGACAGGGTTTCTCTGTGTAGCCCTGCCTGTCCTGGAACTAGCTCTGTAAACCAGGCTGGCTTCAAATTCACAGAGATCCTGCCTCTGCCTCCCGAGTGCTGGGATTAAAGGAGTGCACCACCACCACTCGGCTTGTGTGTATTCTTTAGAGCTAAAATAATGTAAGAAAAAAATATTAAAATTTCATTTTACATGGGGGCTGGAAAATTTACCACTTTTAAAGAGAAAAACTTTTGAGCTAACAAGAATACAAATGATCATAGAAAAATGCTGAGTGTGGACGATGGAGAACACACTTCCCTATGGCTTTCCTTTATCAGAGAGATTAATAATGTGGACACACTTGTAGAACTTAACAAACAGTTGAAAGCTCAGACACTGAACTTACCATAGTATCTATTGAAACAGGCCCACACAAATTTAAAATTTTGTGTCACTTTATTTACAACAGCCCCAAGACAGCTCACACAATGCTGTACTACCTAAAAGATAGAGAAAATGTTACTCTTTAAGAAAAAACTAAAGCAAGGTTGAAATATATGACCATTTTTTTCTTTCTTAAATATGTTTTAAAATCTAATAAAAGATCTTGGGACTTAATATTATATAGCAATATTTTATAATCATCACCTATGCACTACACACTAAAACAGAGATGGTAGACTCACAGTCATGCCGTATTTGATGATTAGCTTCATCAGATCTTCTTCAATAGTGGCAAGGAAAGTTTCACTTGGGTGTTCCATCAGTGGCACAACTAACTCAAGGATTTTTGCAACATTGCAGATAACCATGAAGTCATTTTGTGTCTGTAAGAATAAAATTAATGCTATCTTAAAAAGAAACTATACGCAGCTTTATGTCTGGAGTACTGTATTTTTCAGACCAGAAGATGCACTCTTTCTCCTGCAAAAGTGTGTGTGTGTGTGTGTGTGTGTGTGTGTGTGTGTGTGTGTGTGTGTGGATTAGGGTATTCCTTATGGTCCGATTCCTGTTTTTTTGTTGTTGTTGTTTTGTTTTACTGTTCTAAAAATTGGGTGCATTTAATGGTTAGGTGCGTCTTATAGTCCGAAAAATATGGTATACAAATAGAACATTATATATGTAGAGTTACGGTTAAAAACTTAAAAGTGCTAGAAAGAAGCCGCCCTCGCCTCCAGCCCCTGAGTATGTAGGAAGGAGCAGTGTCTGAGAGACCATCAGGAGTCTGCATTCTAGCTCTCTAATTTACCATGGGCACTTAATAATGTTAAAACTATCACATTTGAAATGATTTTGGGATTTCATTTATGAGTATAATTCTTTGCCTGAATGTATGTCTGTGTACCATGTTGCTTGTAGCCAGTGTTATTTTTTTCCCCAAAAGAAAATGAAAGTCAATTTTATTTTTTTAAGATTTATTTATTTTCTATTATGTATTCAGTTCTCTGCAGGCCAGAAGAGGGCATCAGATCACAGTATAGATGGTTGTGAGCCACCATGTGGTTGCTGGGAATCAAACTCAGGACCTCCAGAAGAGCAGTAAGTGCTCTTAATCTCTGAGCCATCTCTCCAGTCCCGGAAGTCAATTTTAAACAAAATATTTAAGCATTAAAGGAATATTTTACAAAGACTGTCACAGTTAAGTTTTAATATACCTTCTTGATGAAGGTTATTAACCTAATAGTTCTCAACTGTGGGTAACTATGCTCTCCATTCTCTACTCGCAAGTGTTTTGCAATGGCAGGAACATATCTAGTTGTCACAGCAGAAGTGACATCTATTAGAGAGAGACCAAAAGATGCTGTTGAAGAGCCCACAATACAAACAACAGATCTAACTAACAGTGAATTATCCAGGTTTGTCAATAGTGCTGGAGTTGAAAAATCCTGTGTTAAATATATTTTACTTAACAAATATATTTATTGCTCCAGAACTAGGTAGAAGGCTTTTTAGTTTTATACTTATAGATTTTTCTTTGATTAAAAAACAAAAACAAAAACAAAAAAACAACTAAGGGGCTAGAGAGATGGTTCAGAGGTTAAGAGCACTGGCTGCTCTTTCAAAGGTCCTGAGTTCAATTCCCAGCAACTACATGGTGGCTCACAAACATCTATAATAAGATCTGGTGCCCTCTTTTGATGTGCTGGTGTACATGAAGGCAAAACACTATGTATATAATAAATCCTAAAACAAAAAACAAAAAAGTAACTAAGAACATGAAGATATTTTTGATTTTACTTATTTTAATTTGTTATGCGTATCAGAATTTTGCCTATAAGTATATATGTACCATGTGTATGCTTGGTGCCTGTGGAAGTCAGGAGGGCACTGGAGACCCTGGAACTAGGGCTGCAGATGGTTGTGAGCTCCCCTGTAGGTGCTGGGAACTGAACCTGGGTCTTCTGGAAGAGCAGCCAGGCTTTTAACCACTGAGCCATCTATGTGGCCCCACAATACAAAGTCTTTTTGCCATTTGTTCTATGATCAACTTATTTCTCTCTCTAAAAGCTATATTACTAGCATTTTTGGGGGGATGGAGGTAAAGGAAAATAAGGTTTTGTATGTATCTCTTTAATCCAGTCAAGTAAAAGATAACTAGTATTTATTTTTGAGTAAATTATTTTACTGGCTAAAACTTTCTTATATCACATCTACTTTTCATTTTAGGAGATGGCTGTCCTGGAACTTTCTATGGAGACCAGCCTGGCCTCAAATTCAGAGATTTGCCTGCTTCTTCCTCCAAAGTGCTGGTACCAAAGGCATATATCATTATGCCTGGTAAATACCTTACCTAAAATGTTTAAATTAAAGAATCTTCAAACTTAAAAGGCACACTACTCAAAGAAAATAGAAAAACTATATGAATAGTCAATTTAAAAAAATGGTCAGTATTACAAAAAATGCTTAGCTTTTTTGGAAGTGAAGTAACAAGGAATTGCTCCTTGACACCTGTGAGATCAGCAAAGGGTACAAGAACAATGATTCCAGTAGTCATGCACTGTGCTTCAAAAGGGCTAAACATCTATCTAATGATCTCCCCCAAATTAAGTAAAAAACCAAAAACACAGCCCATGAGGAAGCAAAGGAAAAACCCCAAATTCTCCAATGCTTTAGTCAGTCCACCCCTAAGAATCTGTGCAATAAAATGAATGCTACAACATTTTAAAGTGTATGTCAAAAGTTATGTTATAATTTAGACTCTAGAGGGAGAGAATGGCACTGAATTACAATGCTGGGACTGGGGGGTTATGTGAGGAAGGGTAAGCTTTGTATTCTCTGTACTTTAATTTCCTATCTTTAACATTAAGGATAAACGGTGCTTGACAAGCTAAATGAGACAGTGCATATGAAGTTCTTCAGGTGTCTGCTCACAGCGTTTAACATACGTGAGCTGACTATTACTACAGATTATATATGAAGCTAGCTATTTTTGGATCTTAAGGTAGAATTAGTGTCTTAAAATAGGACGCTTTAAAAAATTTTGTTTCTTATGTTCTACTATCTTCCTTGATCCTTAAAAATGTCTCAGTAAGCCCTAAGGTTTTCAAATAAAACTTAAATTAGGGGAAATTGCTTAACACCTGATAATGGAAAAGACAAACAAACAAAACAAAAGCAAGCCAATCTAATAGAGAAACCTTTTAAAGTTAGATCTTTAGAAAGAATGGAAAAACATATATAAAAAAACTAAGAGCTGTAACTTTCTAGACCATTTTAAAATGTAGCATATGTAAGAAATCAGAATTTACTGTTGTTATACATCACACTTCAACAATATCATTTGATTTACAGTATTATTTTTATTTAAGTAATGTTTTGTGAATTCTCATTTTATTTTAGAATATAGCGTATGCTAATATAATAATGTCTCTAATATGATACTAGATGTTCCATATGGAACATATTGCTCTATAATAAAAGTATCAAAAAATCTATTAGAGGGAAAAATGAATTGCAAATTAAGAATCCAAAGTGTAGTAAGTTTCTATTTGTGTTTTACTCACTTTTGGTGTTTTAACAAGAGTTGTAATATTTATAAAGCAATTACAGAGTGGTTAGCTTGAGAACTGACAGAAGAATAGAAGCCGAATGTTAAGTGTACTGCATCACAAAGTTGGTGTTTCTAGATAACTTGTAACAAGCATTAGAGTTGATGACACAGATGGTCTGTCAGCGAGAATGTGGCTAGCACAGTGTGAATTCTAAATGTAAGGTACTTATTACCCGTTGTATGTAAGAAAGAAAAAACAAGACAGCACAAACAGGCTGTGGTGGTGCATGCCTTCAATCCTACAATTTGGGAGGCAGAAGCACGCTATTTCAACAGAGCGAGTCCGAGGATAGCCAAGGCTGTTACACAGATAAAGCCTATCTCGAAAAACCAACCAACCGACCAAACTAACAAGAAGACAACACTTATACTTACACTACACTTAGTGGTAAGGTATGGCTGCATAGTCATGGCATGTTTAACCATGAGCTGTGGTCTTATTTTGCTGAATAAAAACAAAGTGGTTATACAAGCTACCAATCTCCCAGAATTCACACCTTTATTGTCTGAGTCTGAAAGAAAAGAAAGAGAGAAGTAAGACATTTGTATTTACAGAGTACCAGTGAGCATGTTAAATAATGGAAGTGACAAGAAGGGAATTTGGATCAGTGCTTTATGCAGTTACACAAAACACTATTCAAAGGGGGCTACTTAGGAGACATGCTGGTTCTTAAAATATACTTATTTTTAGAGTGATTAGTAATGTTGAAGGTTAGTGGATATTAATATCACCAATGAAATCTATGATGAAGAAAACAGAAAAAGAAAAAAGAGGCACGCATTGAACAGTGGGAAAATTTACAGCAAAACAATAAGCCCTGCGTAAGAAAAGAAAGAATATCTGCAATCCCCTTAGGTGTCACAACTGCCATCTCTGCTGCAGGCACATGTCCCTGAGTACAGAAACTGAGGTCACCTGCTGTTCTTCATTATGCACATCAGAAAATGAGAAGGAATAGTAACAGTCTGTGCTTTTAGGTAGTAGGTACCAATTAGGATTTATCTTTTTCAGTAATTACTGAGAACCGAAGATTTGAGATTTGTATTGATATAATGTAATTGATAATACAAAATATTACATATTTAATTTACATTAAAAATTTAACAGATTAAAATTAAAATTAAGAAATATTTAACAGATTAATTAAGAGAATTTTATAAAACTATAAACAATATTAGAAATACAGTATAATATAGTTTTAAAGTTTTTTTTATTATATATACAATACTCTGTCTGCAAGTGACACCTGCAAACCAGAAGAGGGCATCAGGTCACATTATAGATGTTTGTGAGCCATCATGTGGTTGCTGGGAATTGAACTCAGGACCTGAGAGAATAGTTAGCACTCTTAAGCTCTGAGTCACCTCGCCAGGCCCATTATATTTTTAAAACATTTTAATAGTTAGTACAACTTCTTTAAAAGTTATCTATAATTTAAATAATACCAAACTGTTTTGTTTATTAAAAAAAAAAATTGGGCCCTGGACTTCATTCTTATTCAATATGAGATCTAAAAGCACACATGGAAAGGTGTGCAGAGGCGATGAGATTATGTGTTATTACACTGTTTGGTCTAGGTAATCTTATAGTATCATCTAAAATGAAGTGTCAAACAGAAATTTATATCATGAAAACCAAATTACCCTTAGAAGTGATGTAGCTAATTATTAGGCAAGCAAATCCAGAGGTAAAACTGAGAGAAGGGCCAAAATGTTTAAAAAGCTCATAAAATTAACTTAAGGACTAATACATAAAATTTCTTACCAGCTAGAGATTCCTCATATTTAAGAATATGCTCAACAAGGTTATCAACGAGTTGCGTACAAGCTTTCTTCACAGGTTTGTATGAGGAATCCTCTTCAGACTTTAGCAGCTATACATGTATACATATTAAAAAACCCAGCAAAATTATTCATCAGGAAATACTAATAACAATAATAAGTACATTTATTAATAGTCAATAAGCATTTTTCAGTTCTAAATATTAAAATACAAGTAAAGCAAAAATACATGATATTATTTAAAAATATGCTATAAATCAATAGTTTGCAAAGGCAAGGATTTTAGTTTGAACACAGTTTAAACTACTGTGCACAGGGCCTGATGCTGGAGAGATGCAGGAAAGGTAAACCACCTTCTCTCCCTGTCTCTTTCACTACCACTCCTCCTCCTCCTCTCCTCTCCTCTTTCTCTCTTCTCTCTCTCATGCCAGCCAAGACCAAAGAACACTGCCTGGTGCTAATTTTAAACAATTAATAACTGTATCTGAACTATACCATAAGCTCTGTAATTATAGAACATAATGGCATAGTCTTTGGCAGATTTCTTCTGCTTTATTCTTTGCCAAATCATTAATAAATTGTGCTTTAAATGCCATGAAGAGCAATGAGGAGGACAGAGGGGAGCCTATCAAAGAGTACAGCCCAGCCAACCCTGGAACCACAGGCCACTGCGAACACAGCTTAAGCTCTATCTGCTCTGCCAATAATAATTAACTGACTATTTCTGGAGGCATTAAAAAGCTCATTTTATCTCTGTGCATAGTTTTCCAGAGCTTTCAAACATAACACAAATGTCCTATTTCTCCGTTGTCCGACAGACTTGCAACAAGTCATGAGTGGATCATAGGAGAACTAAAATGAAGTAAGACAAAATTCAAAATTTAATAATGCATGCTTTTACTTTTACTGCAAGATGCATGAATAGACAAGCATTTACAAAGTGCACTATAGTAGAGACTGTCTGTTTTTCTGAGTCTTAGTGCAGAAAAGTATAAGCTCTTTTTTTGCTGAATGTATATATATATGTATGTATGTACGTATGTATTAATTTATATCTTTTGTATATGAGTGTTTTGCTTGCAAGTATGTCTGTGCACCAAGAACATGCCGGGTGCCCATGGAGGTCAGAAGAGGGTGTTGGATCTCTAGGAGCTGGAGTGTTGGTTGGCTGTAATTTGCTGTGTGGGTGCTGGAAATGAAACCCAGGTCCTCTGCTATGAACAAGTGCTCTTAACTGCTGAGACATCCTTCCAGCCTTCCTTTTCCATTTAAAAAAAAAAAAAAAAAAAAGCTTTTTTTTTTTGGATACTGGCTAAAGTCTGAGCATCCTTTTCTGGACACTCTCGTCCTCAGTCTTTTGGAAGCTGTCCTTTCTCTCCTTCCCATGCAGCTGCTTACTAAGCCCACTCTGAGCCTGCAGGGCTCTGTGAGCCTCACTAAAGACAGCGCTTCCTTCCCTCCTCTTTCCTTTCCCCCAAGGACAGGGTCTTTCTCTGCAGTCCTGACTATCCTCAAACTCAGAGATTCTTCTGCCTCTGTCCTGCTGTCTTCCTTGCAAATGTTAATAAAACTATCCCCAAGTAAAAAGAAAAATTGCCTGGATATTAAAAACGAGGGGCAGCAACCAGAACAGTATGAGATATGCACAGCATCACTGTTCAATTAAAAAAAAAAGACAGCCTTAACTTACACATTTTCAACTATGAATTGCAACTTTTCCTTAACCCATTCTATAATTCATTTTGTTAAGTGCAGCTACCAACATTACACTCTAGCTTGGTTTACTTAAGGCAATCACCAAAGCCAATGCTGGCCTGGAACTCACAGAGATCTGCCTGCCCCACCTCCTGAGTGCTGTATTAAAAGCACAGCACCACGCCTGGTCTTTTGTTTGTTTGACTTTAATTTAAATTTCCAACTTCAACAAAGGTAGCTTGACTAGTGTTTTGGGACTTGTGTTCATTCAGACAGCTATATTTTATTATTTCACTGCTATAGAGCAGTGCTCATTGTATACTGCAAGCCATGTAGTCAGTCCTGTGTGAAGGCTAAGTCGCATGTTAATGGTGTGTACTTGTGTATGTATTCTAATTCACATACACAATGTTTTCGTGAACATTCATTTCAGAGTACAAATACTGGGCCACAACACATAGGAATATTCCATTTTTGAGAAAATATTATCAAGTAATCTTTCCCAAAGTGATTGTTTAGGATGAAAAAAAAAACTCTTTATGTGAAATCCTTGAGATTAGAAGTCTTCTGGATTTTAGAGTACTGGCATAGTGCACAGAAAGATGCTTGGGCAAGGGAGAGAGATCTAAATGTAAAACTCACTTAAGTTTCATATACTCCTTATGTAAATTGCTTGAAGGTATGTCTGCGTTTGGCTATCAAAAAGAGATCAGGGGTGGAATTTTCTTAACTAATGTTAAGAACTTGTAGTTCCTAATTGAAGTTAAACATCTCACAAATACAGATGAGGGTTACATTTTGCACTGTTCAACTGGCCAAATCTGATCAAGAATTAAGTGACAGAAAAGCTTGTGGACTAAAGGCTGAAATATTGACTCATGCCTGTCTGTGTGTGTGTGTGCCTGGAATCATCAAAATACTCTGCTGTGGAAGCCTTCGTTTATTCTGCAGAAATTGCTGCATGTGTGAATTTGAAGCTATTTGCTATTTAATTCCATACTTTGTTTCCTTAAGAAATAATTTCCCATATACTGATTACTGACTTACAAGAAATCAATTCAACACAATTGTAAATTTCTGAAATTTGTTAAGTGGGACACATGCTCTACATTTGGCCCATGTGCTATGTACTCTTGACTTGAGAACTCTAAGGAGCCCAGCAGCTGTTGTACTCTTGCTTGTCCCCCTCGCCATGCATACAGATATAGCTGCAGAGTGGTTACTGCTCAATAGGTATTTTAACACAGTTTTTGGGCCTGGGGCAGGAGAGACAGGTGAGAAACTAGGAGCACTTACTGCTCTCCCAAAGGACCTGCATTCCCAGCACCCATGTTGGGTGACTCACAACGACCTGTAATACTAGCTTTGGGGTTCCAATGCTTTCTCCTCTGGCCTGTGCACTCGTGTCCCCCCCCCCCCAAATGATTAAAAAAGGAATTGGTTTTTAAATTTCCTTCATTAAATGAAAGTTTTACTATACTGAACTATTCACAAAGTAGTAAGTAAATAAAATTGCTTAACTAAGGTAGGGAAATACAAAAGAGGGAACTGGATGGACAACTAATTAAGTAGGACTGAAAAGCAAAGACAAAACTAAGTGAAACTATCACTAAGGTACCATAGATCTGGCCAACTCTTTTTTGATTCTAACTTGCTAATAACAAACAGCAAAAATTTGACTTTTCTGTAGTAATCCTAAAAAAAAATGCCAGTTCTTATTTAATAATTTCTTATCATCATCAGAAGAAACATGTGGTTTTAGAAATGATTATATCTTCTTTGGATTGGCTGACACAACTTTACTTGGAAGACTTGTAAGGCTGTGTAATACAGAACTAGTTCTTTGATTTAGAAAAGAAATGCTGCCAAAAGATCTTGTTAAAAAAAAAAAAAAAGAAAGAAAGAAAGAAAAAGAGAAACAAGTTATGGAAAGATTCTAAGATATTAGATCGGAAAACAGGCAACTACCACAAATACCACAAAGGTATATAAAAGAATATTTTGAAATCTCAAAATAAGTAATATATCATTATACGCTATATCAAAATGGCTTAATCTTAAAAATGCTGGTAAAAATGTAAAATAATTTAGTCATTTTGGAAAAATACAGTTTAGCAGTTACTAAGTCACCTCATGACCCATAGTCTTTTGTTTGTTTTGTTTGAGACAGGTTTCCCAATGTAGTCCTGACAAACTTGATATATATCTATATATGAACACACACACACACACACACACACACACACACACACACACACACACACACAAAAATTACAAGGTCTGAGAATTAGCTTATGGTAGAATGCTTCCTCCTTATATATGAGGTATAGCACTTAATAAGTAAAAAGACAAAATATATTCCTGAAATACATAAAACAAAAAGTCCTTTCTCTCTCCTCTCTCTCTCTCTCTGACACACACAGACACACACAGACACACACACACACACACACACACTGCTGTCACAAAATAAAAACGGCTGCAGGAAGGATAGATGAAAGAAGAAGTGACAGGCAGGCGAAGGTGGAAGGATGACTGAATCAAGAATTTCGAGAGCAATTGAGGAAAAAAGTGAAACATTGCCTTCAAAAAGTAAACAGTAGGGCAAAAGGTTGGGAAAAAATAATTCAGTGAGTAAGAGCCCTGCTGTGCAAGCTTGAGGACCATAGTTCAAATCCTGAAATCCACGTAAAAGTTGGCCGTGGCTGCCAGCACTGGCTGAGGGAACGCTTGGATGGTGTGAGCTTGCTGGTTAACCAGCTTAGGCAAACCGGTGAACTTCATTCAGATCTGGCGAGAGTCTCAGGAGAACAAGGCAGAGAAAGAAAGGACACCTGACATTCTCTTGTAGTTTCCACACAGACTGCCTACCTCCTCCTCAGACTGTAAGCATGTTGGTAATGTTTAAAGATGGGAGAGGAACACTCTTATTTGAGAATTTCTCAAAGTACAAATTGTGGTTATATTTTTGTAATATGCCAAATAATTAAGTGTTTAATGTTATTTTTATATTTAGTTATAGATCTCATGACTATTCTCTAGATCAGCAGTTCTCAACCCCTTCGGGGGGTCACATACCAGATATCTGCACGCCAGACATTTACAGTACAATCCATAACCGTAGGAAAATTAGTTTAAAGTAGCAAAGAAATAACTTTATGGCTTGTGGTCACCACAACATGAGGAACTCCACTAAAGGGTCACAGCATTAGGAAGAATGAGAACCACTGCTCTAGATTAAAGGGATGAGAAAAAAATTATCCGAAAGTGGAGCTAGAACTTCAATTAGTAATCTAGGAAACTTCTTTAGCAGTCAATTGGGTAACTGATTCAACAAGAAAATTAAATGACACAGCTTAACATACTGAAATAACTTTCTCTTACTAAAATACAAATATTTAAGAAAACTGAAAAAAAAACTGAATAAAGATCCTTTATTAATTTTCATGCTGTCAAAATTACACTCACATTTTGAAGGAGTTGCTCAAACCAGTCATATCCAGTATCTCTACATGCTGCAACCTAAGGCGAAAAGGTGATAAAATGATTAAAATAAGGTATTTATAATAACTATACAGATTGAGCAGGTTATACTTAGAACTATATATGTATGCACATATACACATGTAATAATAATTAAAAAAAGAGACTATGAACTTAAAAGAGAACAGGATGGGTAAATGGGAGAGTTTGGAGGGAGGAAAGAGAAGGGAGAAAATAAAAAAGACATTTATTTTAAAATAGGTATTTTAGTTATGTTGTAGCATGAAGCATATACCTACATTTTTATTTTGAAAGATGATATTTAAAGTAAACTTTCTTCAGTAACTCAAATACTTGTCAATATGGAAAACATTAAAGAAATTAGTTTAATATTAAGAAGACTAATATGGTATCAAATCATAAAAAAATAGCTTATGCCATATTCTATCATAAAAATCTATAAGGTTTCAAACAATGAAAATAAAAATGTTTCTTAACCCTCTAGATGATAGTTTTTTGTTTTTTGTTTTTTTTGGTAACAATGAAAATGGAGATGATCATGTAACTGAGTATATAAAACTGCTAATATTCAATATACAAAAAGCATTCTGAGTCAGCAAATTACAGCTCAATTCTGTAACAACAACAACTACTTTAAATGCTATCTGCAGGTTGCTGGCTCAGGAGTATACAGCTGCCCTCCTGTTGCTCTTTTCTGTTTTCAATTATGGAAGAATAGGAAAACATCGATATCAGTGCTTATATGTATGGGCATCAAGAAACTGAGCAATGTGCAAACAGTCTTTTACTTAAACCCCAGAAATACAGAGGAAGCAGAAGTAAATGGCAGACACAGCCAGGCACTTCATCGTCGCCTCTCCTCTTCCTGAGATGGGGACGTCAACTAGCAGTGCACTCAGTGACCACACACTCGTGTCCTTCCTTCTTACCACGTCCGTGATGTTTAAAATTTTCCTTGTCATTGCTTCTTTGTCATTATGTGGAGTTGGAGTAAACCAGAGTTTTTGGAATGTTTCATTTACTAATTTCTAGAAGAAGAAAAAGAAACCCAATCAATTCCTAATAAAAATGGAAAACTACTATAAATTCTCATTAAGGCCTAAGACAAAGCTATAGGTAGCTAAAAGAAAATTGTATGAGTTTATTATAAATTTACTCATGATTAAAATAACCAATTGATTATCCAAATTAAAAGCTTTTCTTAATGGGTGAAGATTTCACGGATGAGCAAAACTATGTTTAGCCTACAGCTTCTGCATAAAATACTTCCAACAAAACAAAACAAACAAACAAAAACCAACCAACCAACCAAACAAAAAGCTACAAAAAACCCCCCAAAAACCTGAGGCTTGACTTGTGAAGATTCAGCACCATTTGCTTTTTGATTAAGACTTTGTGGTTCTGGTTAGCTAGGGCTGAAGAATCAGCTCTTATTAACAAGATACCAGAACCACTGAAGAAAACCCTTTCTTTACTGGGACAACTGATGTTGGTCAACTGGAGCTGAAAAACTGGCGGTGATTAAGAAAAGACCAGCATCACTGAGGTCAAATCTCCTGGGAAGTGTTTCCTCAGAGTCAGCACAAGCAAGCTTTATTCACAGGTAGCCAAGGCTGCACCTTGTGCTGGCAGCCAAACTGGGTCATGTCTACGAGTCTCCCAGGTGGTACTGGTTTTGAAGGTATGAAAGAAAGGGTCATGCAGAGCAGCTGAGGTTGCCACTGTGCAGAGGCCAGGAGAGGGCCCGTGAGAAGGTGTAGCCAGAGAAGCAGTGACGCCCCAGGCCTGAAGGGGTGTTGAAGACAGGTGAGGCTTTGCCCTATGAAGACAGACTATTGGTAAAGTGCGGCTACGCTGCAGCTGAAGGCCCCAGCATTTTGAAGATGCCAGTCCCACAGGACGACTGGCAAGAACAACAGCAGCCCGCCTGAGTCTCGAAGGCAAGCTGTGTGTGTTGCAGAGTGTGGAACCTGAGAAGTGACCCACGGCTGTAGGCGGAAGGTTACTGTATAATCCAAA
Organism: Acomys russatus; assembly: GCF_903995435.1. NCBI lineage: Eukaryota > Metazoa > Chordata > Mammalia > Rodentia > Muridae > Acomys > Acomys russatus. The sequence goes on from NC_067145.1 coordinate 4,532,307, forward strand.
TGCTGATTTCTGTACCCTCCCATATCTGGTTGCAATCACTGTTCTGAGATTTTCCTGTCTCAATGTCTTATAAACACTGCTCTCTAATTATCACCTAATATGCCAATAAATCAGTTTACAGCCAATAGCTGGGCAGGGGTTGGAATAGGGCTGGACTTCCTACCAGCCAGGAGGGGAGGAGTTAGAAAAGAAAAGTAGGGGATTCAGCCCCTGGAGAGGTCCAGGAACCATCAGGAGAGGGAGCTGGAACAGAGAAGGCTACCAAGTGCAAACATCTCCGGGATGTAAGCTGGGAGGAAGCCAAATTAGCTTAGAGGGTTAAAAAGAGAGTAATAGCTGCTCAGGATTGTGCTGTGAGGCTTATTATTAAACAAATATAACAGTCTCGATTATTTGTGTGATAATCAAATTAATAGAGAAATTGAAAAACAAACACTGGTTTTGTAGAAAGTAACATTAACACAAGGCCCTTGAAAAGCCTAGAAGATTGTGAGTTAGTGCCAGATATTGGACATTTAGTGATTTACACTGCTGGAGTTTGGTTTTGCATTTATCTGATAGTGACTGTGTCCTAGTTTTTCCTTCCTGAAATAAGAAAGCATTTAACGAGGAGCCCACAGTTGTGAGACACTCTTTATCTCTTTTTAAAGAAACTGAATTTTTAAAGTGTTTGAATTTGTAAGACTGTGGGACTTTTTACATTTGTAAAATGTTTCATACTGTGATGTTTATATTAATGTGTGATTTTAAGAATGAAGAAAGGAAAGGTTATGGCTTTCTAGTGATTTGTTTGTCAAACTGACAAGGGGTCAATTATACAGGATAGTTTTATGCCAACCAGCTAATGTCATCTGAGAGGATGGAACTTCGATTAAGAAAATGCCTTACAGGCTGTAGGCATCTGTAACTAAAAACCAAGATAACTTCAATATGGATAGATATTTTTGGATAGAATACAGTTTGTACAGTTCAAAACATAAATACTGTAATGGTTGAATAGGTTGGAAAAGATCACATTTTACCCACACAGCGGGGTCCCCTCACCTTAATGCCCTCTTCATCATTGACTCGACGGATCATTTTCACACACATTTCTGTGATTTTTGGAAATGTGGGTTGTTCAATACAGATGTCTCTTAAAATCTTTATTACTCTTTTCCTGACACTGATACCAGTATCCTAAGGACAAAATGTATTTTCAAACATTAGGAAAATTCAGATGTTTTAGGTGTATGAAATTTGACAAAATGAAATTAAAGATTTCCTATAAGCATTGTATCCATATTTGTTAACTGAAAATTGTTTATATATTTAAAAAAAATGATACAACACAAAAATATCTACAGTTAGTAATGAACTCAAGACCAGAGTATAAATCAACAAATTTAAATAAGATGATAATCTTTTAGAAGAGTGTCTAGTATTTCAAAAACATATGAAGTACTCTCTATGGTGTAGACGACAAGTGTTTAAGCTAAATCAAGTAACTTTTGGCCCTAACTACTCTATACAGTACTAATGGTGACAATCCTTGTCATTGCAGTAATATGTACTTTTGTGTGCTAAAGCATTAATAATAATTGATTTCTATAAGAAATCAATATGCTTGAAGTGGGTGGTACACTTGCCATAGAAGTAATTCTTAGACAGATACACACACACACATACAGAGAAACGATAATATAATTATTCTAGAGTCCTGTCCAAAACCAGTTAATTATCAAACATAATCACTATCAATTCTGATAATAAACTGGGTAACAGTAATTAAAAAATGGACCTTATTCTCACCAATGCTTGGCTTTATAATATTGAATAGGTTGCCTTATGAAATAACCTTCCTTAGAATGGTGCTGTAGTTCACAAATTAGGCAATATAAAAATGTAACTGGCATTTATACTTTTTTAGATTAAAATAAGGTACAATGTTTATAAGGCAAATTCTACTCATCATTAATATAAAATAGAAAAATACCAATATTCTTTCAATCAGCATATCATAATACTGCTCAGCAAGCTGAGGCCGACAAAGGACAAATCGACCTAGTAGTTCCACTGCTGCCTCTCGAACACTAGTGGAATTATCCATTAATCGTCCGTGAACTCCTCGCTGCATGTCAAGCTGAATAAAAGTAAGAGAAATGTCATTTATAGTAGCAGAGACAACCTTTAAATTTCATTAGAAAAGAAAAAGAAATAGTTTTGTCCTTACCCTTGCTAGAATACTGGGGTCTACAGCAACGACCTCAGACAAACACTTCATGGCTTTTGTTCGAACGGCGATTGCATTTTCACCAAGCACTCGTAATATCTGCCAGGCAAACATTAACATTCTCATAAACATTAAAATACTTAAAAATTAACAAAGAATAGCATGAAAATATATAAAAGAATACAACCCGCTACTTACTTTTGTTTTTTTTCTTGTGTGTGAGTAAATATACATCATCTTACTGGTCCAAAATAGTAATTTGGAAACCAGTATGCGTGGAAAGACATATACATTTAGAACACTGAGCTCCACTAACACCTATGTGTAACTCTTATCAAAGTTTTATTGGCCATGATGTGATAATTGAACAATTTATTTTTATAATGTCATTCAAGCACATGCCCATTTGTTTATAAATGACATCACTATGTAGAGGGCAGGCATCACTGAAGACACGTGAACAACAGCAAGGAACAGAGACAACACTGCTTCCACAATCCTTTAAAACTACCTCAACAATGATCACACACTGTTCACTATCTCCAAAAGTAACCAGAATTGAAAACAAAACAAAACAAACAAAATCAAAAACAGTCAGATTAATCAGTTTACCTGTGTCAAATAAATATCAAAGCTCTGGGCAAACGGCCTCATAGAGGCCAAGTATCGGACAATCAAGCACGCATCATCATAGTCCACAGTATCAGAGTTCATCCTACAACGGAAAGCACTAATTTTATATGTTCTTTTAAATGGATGTCTATGATATCTAACACGTTTTCTCTCTGCATCTTACTTTAATGTGCTGAACTGAGAAGGTGTGGTTTTGATGATGCTTCTAAGGAACTTTTTCCGGTTTTCAGCTCGATGCATTATCTGACCAGTTGTCTCAATCTCTTTTGCATGGTGCGCTCCATCAGACGACTCTTCATCTTTTTGTGACTTCATTGCTTTTTCTGTTTCTAGAGTTGTGTCACGGAACCACTGGGCTATATAGAATTTACGAGAAAACTGCAAAGACATTAGATAGACTTGAGTTGATGCAATTAATAGCATTTCTAATCAGGAACAGAAGTACTAAGGGTTTTCTTTAAAACAACTTCAATCAGACAGAAGCAGATTTAAAGACAGATAAAATTCGGAAATATCTTGGGTTGCAGAATCTTTCTTTTTTTACATTTAGCTATAAATTTAATTGTTAATGTAAAAAACCAAGTTAACAAAAAAGCTGATTTAAATATGTAGTACTACCATCAACTACTTAGGGTAGACATTCACAAATTCAGTAAGACTTGGTGGAAAGACCACTAGCAAAGGTTAGAATAAATGTATAAAATACTGAATGCAAAAGACTCCCATCTGTTTTCAACTCTTGTCTCATCTGCGCAAAAAATACACAAGTGGAATCCATTAAAAAAGCCTAGCACTGAAGGACTTGTGCATATCTGCTCTGTGACTAGTGATGAAAAATTTGTAGTAGGTAGCTCAAATAACATAGAGGTTGTTGTGACATTTTTTATCACGCCAGCTAAAACATAAACTGGAAACCTACTATGTGTACAGTATTATTGGCCTACAAAATGTACAGACTGTATAGATGACCTATTATAATCTGGATGTGTTACTTAAGTTTTCAAAGAATTATATATGTAAATACATGCATATATATATGTATATAAATAAAAATTTGACCGCTTCTGTGCATGTGCTAACCAATCATCTACAGCATCAGGTGGCTTATTCTTATTTTTAGGGTTAGCCGAGACTTAAAGGGCGTGGTGGTGCATGCTTTTAAACCAGCACTCAGGTGGCAGAGGCAGGCCGAATTCTGTTAGTTCAGGGCTAGCCTGGTCTACAAAGCGAGTCCAGGAGAGCTGGGACTACACAGAGACAACCTGCCTTGAAAAACCAAAAAAGGAAAAAGAAAAAAGATGTAAAAAAAAAAAAAAAAAAAAAGATAATCTCTAAGCCCTGTGGTGATGCCACAGACCTTTGACACCAGCACCCAGGAGGCAGAGGCAGGTGAACTGGTTTACAGAGCAAGTTCTAGGCCACACACACACACACACACACACACACACACACACACACACACACACACAATCTATGAAAAGATTTACAAATATTTCACTTTCTTTCTCTCTAAGTCCCCAATTGACTTTTAGAACACAATTTAAATTTGAAAGGCGAACTAAGCCTCACCACTAGAGAAGGGTCCGTCTCAGTGTTCTCATCTAAATAATCAAGCAATGCCTTTTGCAATTGCTGGATTTCATCTTCTCCTCCGGAAACCTAAACCAAAATAACAACAACAAAATTATCAGTAGTTTGTTTGTCTGTTACTGATCTGATCCCCCTGCCCCCATTTCTGAATTCTGACCCTCTATGGCTGGCTTCCAATTTGTGAGTCTCAGCCCTAGCCGTCAAATGATGGGATTATAGATCCATAACCACTAAACTACTGGTATGCTATATAATAAGCTGTGTAGACATAAATACAAACTTGACAGGGAAAAAAATGAGAAGGAAACACCAATACACTCATTGTAAAGAAACAAAAAATACTTTTTCTGAAAAACAGCATGCTATGTATCTTAAGAAAGCTCATAAATGGCTGATGTAAATATTATCACAAAAATGTTCAACTCAGTCTCTGGTACTAAATTTACATTTGAAAAAAATAATAGACAATAGCAATTTCCCACCCCCTGAAGACACATCTGAGCATTGTTTTGAACTTATTTTATGTATGTATATATATGTTTTTAGAAAATGTTTTATTAATTTATTCATATTACATCTCAATTGTTATCCCATCCCTTGTATCCTCCCATTCCTCCCTCCCTCCCATTTTCCCCTTACTCCCCCCCCATGACTGTGATAGAACTCCAATGTTCTATCCACTGCGCCACAGAGCCAGGCACTTATTGTATATTTTGCACATTATGAATATACACCAAAATTTTAATATAGCAAATGAAAAATACTAACACCTGTAATGATATGCATTATACATTCAGGCAGCCTTATAAGGACCACAGAAGTAACACTTTAGGTGTAGAAAGTGAGAGTGTTTGTAGGCTCTGGGAATTTAACTGTGTTTGTTTAGTGGGAACCTGCGGATTTGAATTCAGGTCCCCATGCTTGCATGGCACTTTGTCACTGACTGTGTCCCCAGCACCGTTCCCAGCATTCTCTGAATACTCTACTTCCTGATATAATGGGTGCTTTCCAGATTCCTTTAACTTACACTGTCTTATCTGTGGGCTCACTTATTTCCTCAGGATTACCAGTCCTTTAAGTAATAAACGATAATAAGGTAGAGAATGACTGCACAGAACACCTGGACTGACCTCTGGCATCCACATGTTCATGCATACACACACACCTACACACCCACGTGCCTATACTAGCGAGTACATACACCACCAACAACATAAACATATACCTACTTTCCTGCCTCACTCACACCCAAAATAATATAGGGAACATGTCAAAAAAGATGCAAAAGTTAGCTCAAAAGGGATCTCACTAGTCAAATATACAGACAACTTGATCATTAAAATAATGATGATGGGCTGGAGAGATGGCTCAGTGGTTAGGAGTGCTTGCTGCTCTATCAGTTAAAACTGCTCTACCAGAGGACTAGAGCCTGGAGTCCAGCAGCCACATTCAGTCACAAATGTCCAAACTCCAGCCCCAAGATATCCAATGGGTCTTTCTGGTCTCCATGGACACCTGAATATATATGTACATACATACACACTCACACAAATTAATACATGTGCCAATTCTTATTTGTACCAATAATCACCAAATAGCAGTACTCAAAACTGTCATTAATTCTGAAGATATAACAATCTTCTGAAGACTGTTAAACCACTGACTACACTACTCCTACAGCTCTGGATTCAGCGGATCTAGAGATGGACCTACACATTTTATCATTAGGACAAGTTCTTGAGAACTGTCAATGCTGTGCTACTTTGTAGGCAATCACATTTTGAAAATCACAGCATTAGAGAATTAAGAGGGATGCTGGCACAAGTAACAGACATGATTCAAAGTTAGCACGGAATATACTGAGAACTCATCACACTCAGGACCAAATAACAAAACAAACTTTCCTTGAATCTACAAAATCTATTCTTATGATATAAGGCAAGAACACGCAGGGCTAGGTGATACATCAGGTGGTAGAAGGTTTGCCTAGAATGCACAAAGCCTTGGGTTCAATCTCTAGCCCCCCAATGCCTGTGATTTCCAGCACATGAGGTCATGCTCAACATAGACTATATAGCAAGTTTGAAGCCAACCTGGACTATACTACACTATGTCTTCTTTTCCCAACACCAAATGCAAACAAGCAAGCAACTATTTGTATATTAATTTAAATTCCTTATTTCAATACCTGTTTTAAAATTCGTTCTATAGACCCTTGATCCATCTTGCTGGTAACAGCATCTTTTCTCAGCCGTGCAGCAACAGTCCCAAGATAATCAAGAGATGCCACTCTTAAAGCCATTTCTGTTGACTTATTACTAAATTGATGAACCTAAACATCAAAGATAAGGTATTACTAAGTATTACTAAGAATTTCTGAAGACTAAAGTTTTGTTGCTTACAAATCATTATCAGTGTCAGAATAGTACTACTTATTACAGTTGATAAAAAGTTAGGTTTCAAAAGTTTTTTTAAAAACAATTTATATTGCACAACACTAAATATACTTAAAAATGAAAAATCATAGTATTTCTTTCCATTCCTATATTATACTATGAAGACTTAAAAGTGCCATATAATTTTAGAAATAATCTAAAAAAAGACAAAATGTTCTTAATAGTTTTATGCTTTCAAATGGGTAACTGCAATAATTCAGGACTCATTGTTGAGATGGTTTAAACCAACAGTGTAACAACTCCAACCCCCAACCCATAAAACCATTCTAAAAAGCACTGGTATTATATGGAATGAAAGTGCTAAAATTTACATTTTTGTTTTCTATAGGTATTGACAATATAATGTACAGTTATACACATGCAAAGATAAATGCAATGTTCATGTTCTTACACATTTTTAAAGAATTCATCATCTGTGAATCAGAGTACATCCTCATTATGTTGTCTTCTAGTAATTAATAATCTTTAAATGCTATACTCTTACCAACAGTCTCCCTAACAAACTAAGGAGTAGTTCAGCAGCTGGCCACTCGGGCTTATTGACTGTTGAAAGAAGGTCTTGAACAAAATTTTCAAAAAGTGGCCTGTAATCCTCTTCCCCTTGTTTACTGCCACATCTAGTCAGAGAAAAATAATGAAGAAGATGTTAATTTACATAATGTTGGGAATTTGTTAAGTAGCGATTCTCCTGCCGCTGTATATAGTAACAAAGTATATAAGAATACATGAAATAAAATGAAGTCTATAAAAACTTCTTAAATTGTATTTTGCAATAAAGAATATTAACTGATATTATCATACTCTCTGGAAGTTATAACAACGCTTAAGGAATAAATTTTTTCTACAGTTATCATTCATGCTTAGGAAGCTTGAGTAACCTTTTTTCCATAAACTTTGCTCTATAAGTAGAATGCCTCAAAATTTTATAAATAAAAATTCTAGAAGCCCAACAATCTAGTACTTAAATTTTGGGGGTATAACAGAAGCAAATTCACGTATGTTTAGATTTTTAATTCTTTTTCTCATTTTAAAGATAAGGTGTATTCATGGTTATGGCAGGAAACTTCAGACCACACCATACTGTGGAAAATGAAAACCACACTGTCGATCTTACTTTTTAAGGAAGATAGAAAGAAAGTTTTGGGCTGTTCTCATAGCTGTTTCATAAGAGTTAGTAATGACAACATCCTGGTCAACCTAGAATGAGAAAAACAAGTTTACAAAGATAGAAGAAATAATAAATAAACGAGGCCAGCTGTTATTGTCATGCTACAACTGAACAGAGATAACACATTCAAGTACTTAAGATATTCTTTTTTAGAAAATGGGAGTAGCCACAGTTGGCAGACTAAACACACTTAAAATATTATAAAGACTTAAGAAATAATGGTAGAGTTCATTTAAGTTTATTAAAATAAGAAATGTAATTAATAAATGTACTATCAGTTTTTTAAAAATATAATGATCTATATCAGAACAAGAAGAAATGGAGTCAAAGTATACAAACTATTTTTCAGTATTGGAGTTATATAGTTCAGTGTTAGAATATGTACCAGTACCCCAGTAAAACAGATAAATAATTCAACCAAAGAATAGCGTAATTTCAAAATTTATGAACTGCTATAGCATAAAGAAAAAATTGAAACTTTCAGTAGAAATTTAAAGGTTAAGATAAAAAAAAAAGTCAGGGCACAGCTGAAGAAACTCAGTGCTCAATATAGTAAAGGGTTAAATCAGTAACAGTAACCAGAAAAATAAAAAAAGAGCATGGTAGACTTTTACAGTGACTATAATTAGTAAGGTCAGAATACAAGAATACAAATGGAATTATCACTGAGGTAAAAGTATGGGCAGCCTTCAGTAAATGCATGGAGCCACAGAATTTTGCTTCTAAGTACCTTATAGACTATTAGTACCTTATAGACTCTTAGCTTTAACTTATTTGGAATTGTTATGCATCAAACTCAAGGCGAAAAGTATCTGACAAAAAATGTTGAGTAAAAAATTAGTCATAAGTATATCACTACAACTCATGTGTAAATTATAAATCAAAACAACCCTATTCAACTCTCTCTGTAAAGATGGAAAGAAATAACCATACTCATGACAGTGGGGACCCATGATCAGAAAGAGAAGGTAGACTAATCCAATCTCAAGTGGGGAAAAGCAAAGAGCCTCAATATTTTGGGCTACAGTTATTTTATTAATTTTGTGTGGAATATACATACATGCTCTTTTTATACTACAGATAAGCTATTTATTTTTGTTTCTTTGGAAATTTTAGTTGAAGTCAAACTATATAATACATAACTGGGCATTGTGATGCACATCTTTAATATTAGCACTGGGGAGGTAAAGGTCTCCTTGAATTTGAGGCTAGCCTGATCTGTAGAGTTCCAGGAGAGCCAAGGCTACATTTGAGACCCATCTCAAAAACAAAACAAAAGACAAGCAAATTAATGCCCCATAGGATCTAAAAATAAGCAACGATAGAATGTATAAAACCAAAAGCAAACCTTAGGTGTGAGTTACTCATCAGAGAACATGAAGTCACTTTCCATGTCAACTTCATATTAATTATAAATATATGCAAAGTAAATACATTAATTAATTAATAAAAATTATATGTATGCATATAATATTTACTCTGACATTAATACTTCGATTGAGTTTTACAAGCTGGCGTAAGGAGCCCGTTGGGTGTTGTCATGATAAAACATATGTGCTTCACGTGTACAGATAATAGTCAGAACCAGAACTCATTTTCGGAGTTCTTCTACAGCCCAGTCATAAATGCCTAATTAATTAAAGGTGTTTCAGTCATTAAATTACAAAGTTATATAAAACCTTTAAATGTTTCCTTACTTTCTTGTTCGAGTCTTCTTCTGAATTAGGATCCTTCTCTGATGATGGTAAGTGAACTACACACTGAATAAGTTGTAAAACTAGTGCAGTAACCATCTGAATATACATAGGCTCTCCATCCACATCACTACTATTTAACCTTTAATGAAGAAGAAACAATTTCAGTCACAGGATGAAAGTCATCACATGTTATATGACCACCTCAAAGTTTCACTATGCTTTCTTTACCATCCATTAGTGCTCTATGACAGTGTTATTAAGGATAATTTTTATTTATTTTATGTACACTGATGTTTTGCCTGCATTCATGTCTGTGTGAAGAGTGTCAGATTCCCTGGAACTGGAGTTACACAAACAGCTGTTAGCTGCCATATGGGTGCTGGAAACTGAACCCAGTTCCTCTGGAAAAGCAGCCGTGACTTTTAACTGCTGAACCATCTCTCCAGCCCCAAATACAATTTTTTGAACTGCTTGAAAAACACTAATTAATGCCTATTATGAGAAGAAAAAAAGCATTTAATATAACATTATCTGCTGAGTTGGGTAGTAAAATTACCTACATAGAGGTGTGTGTATGTCTGTGTGTAACGTCAATGTCTTGTTTTATAGTACAGGCTGGTTTAGAATTTTCTATATAGAACTAACTAGCCTTGAAACTGCAGTGATCCCCCAGTTCTGTCTCCCAGGTGCTAGGATTATAAGCAGGCACTACTACACATGGCCTTAGTCAACTTAAGCAAACAAAAATACATTTTATTTACTTATTCACTTATTTACTGCTTGTGTGTATGTGCTGTCGTGTGGTACCGGCATTCAGAGAACAACTTTCAGGGAATCAGTTCTCTTCTTTAACACGTGGGCTCCTGGCTCTGGACTAAGGCCATCATGCTTGGTGGCAAGCACTTTCACCCAATGAGGCGTCTTGTCAAGTCTTAACTCTTAATTATTTGAGCTAGACCATAAGGTCTGAAGACACTGTGTATATAAATTCAATTTCTAAGTGTTTTATTTTACGGATAATGTAGAAATATTAAAAATTTATTTGTATGTTGAGTACTTTTCTTCACTTGAACAGATATTTATCAGTGCACACTTAGTTCAAATATATACAAAGATAAAATAATTATTTTATGGAATCAATCAAAAAAACAAAACAAAACAAAACACCCAAAACCGCCTGCCAATATACCAGGCCAATGCATTTAATCACCAGAAATAATATAACTGATAATGATTACCTATGATAACAGACAATAAAGTTGATTATGACAGTGAATAACTCATTTGTGATGTACTTAGAGATTAAATAATATTTAATTTGTATCTATTCTCTATTATTCTTTCTTTTAAAGTATTATTTTTTAAAATATGTATTGGTATTGGTGTTTTGCCTGAATGTACACCCGTGTACCACGCTCATACCTAGTACCCACAGAGGCTTTATATATGTGTGGGTGTTTTGTGTGCCTGTGTATCTGTGTGCTATGTGCATGGCTAGTGCCTTGCAGAAGCCAGATGAGGGTGTGTCATATCCCTTGAAACCAGAGTTACAGATGGTTGTGAGCTTCCATGCAAGTGCTGGGAATGAAATGTGGAATCCTTCTCTGAAGAGTGGCCAATGTTATTGACTGCTGACCCATTACTCAAGCCTTCTATACTGTTCTTAAAGCCATCTTTCAGCTCTCTAAAATATTACTGAATAGTTTAACATTGTTTAAGAGATTAAGTCCAACTTTCTTATCACAGTTCATAAAGTCCTTTTTAAAGCTGTCTCAAGTCTTTTGAACCACATTTCTTGGCTTTTCATGTAGCCCATTTTGACCTCTAGTGCTTCAAAATAGATTTTGTTGCTGCAGAGGAAAGGAGAGAGTCTACTGGGTGAGGAGAGCACAGGACAGCCCTGGACACGAAGGCGTTAACTGGTGCAAATGTTAACTGTGCAAACCACCAAAGATCCTTTTAGTTCAGGACCAATGAACGTCTTTAAGTCCCCTAAATATGCTATATTATTTCACATATCCCAACTATCTACGCAGTTCTGATAGATGTACTTCTTTCATATAACCATTAAAAGATAAGCCAGACAGAAGTAATGGAAAGTAAATATATGACAGTTAAAACGTAGCAGAGTTCTTCATTGTAGTTAAATTCTACTACAGTTACCTGAAATTCCTTAAACTTCTCTTGCTTGTTGGTAATCTTGCAAGTGAAGTAAAAATTTCTTCCAATATTAACTGCCTATGCTTTTCGTATCTTGAGAATACCTGTTTAGTAATCATAAAATTACAAATTAAGCTTACTATGGCAGAAAACAGAATAACAGTATCATGAAATAAGATCAAAGATCTGTATTCTCTGAAGAGAAACCAGAGAATACGTGTTACTCAGAATGAAAACGTTTCCAACATGTTAAGTAACAATGACCACCTAAAGAAATATATTCAAAATTTGTTATTATGTAAGTGAGAGTATAAAGTTTTGTATAGCGGGATATAATATTTTGGATAGGGAGGTAAGACAAGATTTAAAAGATTTAAAATCATTCTGGCTTTTTACTGTAATACTAAAAAGTAAGTTTTTTAAATTAAAAAAATTAATAAAATAAAATCCTTAGTGAATGAAATAAAGTAGGATTAAACTAATCCTTATATTGAAATAAATCTAATGGAAAATAGGAATCTGTCATAATTTTTTAGAAGTCTAGATCAAGTGAGGACAATTTTATTTCACTTGTGGGTAAGTGAAATCATGAATTGATTATACTTACTGCAGTGACTAACTTAATGGCACACAACTGTAATTCACTGACATTTTCCACAAAAAATGGTGTTATTCCCATTGATGAAACCTGAAAATTCAAGATTAATTATTTAGTATATGTCTCTAGTTGACTTCATTAATACTGTACCTTACTGTATTCTAACAGTCATAGTTCAAAACACCCAGAGAGAATTTTCTTTTCTGTGACCTTATTAGAATGTATTTCCTTCTATAGTCTCCTCAATCATGTCTAATAATTTGCTTCATAGCTGCCTTTTCTCTAGTTTCTACATTTTAACCTGAACACTATAGGAATTAAAGGATCAAAACCCATTTTGTTTTCATGGATGAAAATACCCCAATTTATTAAAAACTAACTTATTTTTCATAGAATTAGAGTTTGATTTATGTACTACTCTTCCCTCTTCAGCTCTGGATGCTTTTTTGAAAATGCCAGGAAATCTCTATTTCTTCAATTACACATAAAATACTCTGAATGGGTAAGCTGAACACTGTGCTGGTTACTGAGTGAAGTAGAGATTATACTACACTGAATAAGACTTTATTGCGCTTAGAAATGTACAAAATGCTTAAAAAAACAAAACAAAAACAAACTTACCTGAAGAATTGTGGTGTCCGTAAGAAGCTGTATCTCTAGTAATTCTGACAAGCTGCTAACAATGTCACAAACTTTGTTATAAAGCATTACTATTACTCTCTGTTTATGAGTAGAACATTTAGCCCGCTTGGCCTTTGAACTTAATAACCCTCCTAAAATGAAAGATAATTCAAGATAAGAAAAACATTAACTGTCAACATCCTTCCATAGAGGTCACTAAGACTATCCCCTGAACTGAGGGAGCACGGAGGTTCTAGGGTGCTATATAAAGATACAACACAGCAACTAAAGATGAGTATTAATTAAAATAATTAATTAAATTATTTAAATTAATTTAATTAAAATAATTAAAATAATTAAAAGAGTTAATTATTCCTCAGTAGTACTGTACTGGAACATTCTTGTAGTAAGTAATTTATGGCACACTACAGTGGCTACTATACTGAATTTTCTTTTTTTCCCTCATTCAAACAGGATAGTAAAATTCTATTTCTCCTTTAAATTACTTGGCATTTTTACACAAGAAATAATCAAGTGAGCCAGATGTACATTTAACCATTTTACTGACTAATGTAAGCTATGATAAGAATATGTATATATATCTTGAATTAACTCATTTTTCAGATAAGTTTTATTTTGAGCTAAATTAGAAGGAAGATAAATAGAACCCAAACTATTATTATCTGGAATTTTCTCCATCTGGGAAAAAAGTACTTCAATTATAAATAAATACAGGTTGAGTATCTCTTGTTCAAAGTTTCTCATATTTTATAATACTTGCATAGATTCTACCACGTGAATAGAAGAACAAAAATGCTCTTCACTGCTAAAGCATTTCTCTAGCCCCTCAAAGTTTTCAGAATTCAAAACATTTGGGAATTTTAAATTAATGGGTGTTCAGTGTATAGATGCTAAAGTAATATAAGAGTTATGAAAGATTTTACATTCTAGCCAAATACAAAAATCAAAGTCAATGTTTATTATAATATACATAATTAAAATTAAAATAATTGTATTCTAATTTGCCTTGCACTGAAAATTTACAATGGATAATTCTGATATCATGCTTAAAACACAAACACACACACACATTATATATATATATATATATAAAAATAAAAGGGAAAACTAACCTCCATGTGGATCTAATCTGTAAACAGGGTCATACTGGGGATAGAGTGTGTTCTGTAAATGAAATTTAGTGTACTGTATAACTCTTTCAATTACATCTTCAATGTACACAGCTTTTGGCATGTTAGGAGACGTCATAATGTTGATAGTTGTAAGACAGGCATCTGCTGACTTTGTAACTCTCTCCATAATAAGGTCCCTCCACAATCGTTCTTCTTCTTCAGTATCATTATTCTATAAAACAAATCATTGTTAATAAAATGGGGATAAAATACATTTACAGGCTTACAATATTAATAAAACAAAGATAAATGATTCTCATCGGTAGCAGAAAGAATATAGTTTCTACAGCTTTTTAAAAATATTCTAAAAGAATGTCTGGAACAAAGCACAAATAATGTATCACTTTAGACAAGATTAAAACTATTTTGGTTTTTTTTTTGAGCTGGGTGTGGTGGCACACACATTTAATTCCAGCACTTGGGAGGCAGAGTCAGGTGGGTCTCTGTGAGTTTGAGGCTAGCCTGGTCTACCAGGGGAGTCCAGGACAGCCAAGGCTACACAGAGAAACCCTGTCTTGAAAAATCAAAAACTAAAACCAACCAGACAAAACCCTACTTTTTTTTTTTCGGATAAGCTCGTACTCTGTAGCCTAGGCTAGCCCCAAACTCGCAGCAGCCCACCTGCTTCTGTCCCGAGTGCTAGCATTATAGGCATGCGCCACCTGCCTAACTTATGCAAGATTTTTTTGTTCAATATTTTTGTATTCTGTTTTTGCTGCTGTCTCAGCATTTTCAAACATAATCTACTCTTATTTCTGTATTTCACACTAGGTGATACTCCAATGGCAAAGTCATAGTTACCTTTACCTTTTGTGTGTTTCATCCAGATCTAACATTTTAACATTCTAACATTTAACTGAATATAAATTAATTTTGTGACTTGGGTATAAATATGATTATTAAACTATGTGAGAACACAAGAATAACAAACAAGTGAAGCGCTTTTATGAAAAGTAGTAAAATGTTACTGACTTAATCATTTTAATATCTGTTTTTTTGTTTTGTTTTGTTTTTGTTTTTTGTTTTGTATCTCGTTTGGAAACAAGGTCTCACTATGCATCCCTGGCAGGCCTGAAGCTTACTGACTTTGAACTGTTCCCAAGTGCCCAGCCAGCTATCTGTTTTTAAGCATTATTTTTGAAACAGTTGGAAAAGTAAATATACCCAAAGGAGATGATCTAGCTCTATGGTAGGAATGTGAGCTTGGCTCAGTCTCCAGGACTTCCTCCTCTAACTGAAAGTAGAAAGTGAAAGCTAGGGAAGGCAATGCTTGCCTGTAGTTCCAGGCTGTGGTGAATTAAAACAGGAGGGAATGTGTTTAAGGTTAAGCCTGGGCTACACATCAAGATTCCTGTCCCAAAACACATCAGAATAGAGACATGCAGAGTACTTATGGCCTATCATTTTCTAAAATGGATAACTTAACAATTGACATATCTTCCTTTACACATTAGCAACTTGACATTACAATTAGGATGGGATGCTTTAGGCTTCCTGCTAAACTGTAAATCTTTCTATCACATTCTTTTTAAAATGGAATACAAACTTCATAGTATAGGATAACTTCGGAGCGTCATGTGTATGACTCATGCTCTCTGTCACTG
The DNA here is from genome assembly GCF_903995435.1 of Acomys russatus. NCBI lineage: Eukaryota > Metazoa > Chordata > Mammalia > Rodentia > Muridae > Acomys > Acomys russatus. The sequence continues at coordinate 4,548,239 of NC_067145.1, forward strand.
AGCTACACTGCAATCCTAGACCTCTTTTCTCCATGGTATTCATTAAAATTTCTTGGTCACATGTCTAAGGAATTGTAGACTTAACAATGCCACTGCCACCTGAGATTTCTCTAAGCTTGTGTTCTCACTCTTCTCTTCACACACCTTGATTAAAAAACTGGTTAAAGCAGCAGCTCAGGGGATGAGGGTTTATCACACGCAGGTCCAGGTTCAATACCCAATACTAATCAAACATACTTTCTCTTACACGCTATCAAAACACAAAGTAAAACTGTCTCCTTCAAATAGTTAAGAGGGTACTAAATATAGACCAAATGAGGCATCAAATGAGCAAATGCCTGCAATCATATCATTCAGGAAGGGCTAACCAGGGAATGGAGAATTCAAGGCCAACCTGGATTGTATGAAACTCTTGTCTTAAAAAAATAAACAAAAAACAAAAAACAAACCATCAACAACAAAATCAGTCTGTCTAGTTATATTTAATAATCCAGAGACTGCATTATTTTTCTATAATTTTTATTTCATGTAGATCACATAGAAATCCTATAGTCTATAGTAATTTTCACATGAGATAAAGTTTGGTGCATGTATTAAAGATCGACATATATATATATATATATATCATTTGTTTATATAAATGAGAGAAGTACATACACATCAAAAGTGCTAAATAAGTGCTTCTTGGTTACCGGAGAATATGTTAATGTTTTACAAATTTCAACAATAAATACATTGCTTTTGTAATCAGGCCCATTTTAACAACAGAATGTCTCTACATAGCCCAAACTAGCCTGGAACCTGTCACCCTCTTGTCTCAGAGTCTCAACTGATAGTATTATAGTCACACAACATAACACTATCTCCCTAGGCTTTTAAAAATAAAGTTACCTCAAAACTTTCCACAAATCCGTACAGCTATTACAAAAGCCTATTAGTACCTATGTTTGCATTCACTAACGTTAAAATGTGCCTAGATGAGCGCATATGTGGTCTGTTAAGTCTACTACAACACTAGGTCAATCCACAAACTACAGTAATCACACTGCATCTATTTTGATATAATCAAACTTAAATGTAGAAAGTGTTGTAATTGATATTTATTTACTTACAATGCACTACCGCTTTGAGCCCTTTGCAAAGTTATGGCTCGGAGCTTCAGCTATGGAAACTTACATTTGTCTTTATTGTTCTTTCTTGGTGATAACCCTTTTTTGCATGTTTGTGTAGGAGAGAGGCAAGAGCATGTGTGCTTGTGTTTGTGAAGGCCCAAAGGTGATGTCTTCCTTGAGCATTCTCAGTTTCACTTTATGAAGCAAGGCCTCTTGCTGAACCCAAAGCTTGCCAAATCTAGATTGTTTCATTTGTCAGCTTACTAGGAATGGCCATCTCTCCTCTGGAAAGAGAACATTACAGGCAGCCAGTCATGCTTGCCTGGCTTTTCTGATGATCCTGGAGTCTCACTCTGGTACTATCTATGAAAAAACTTTATCATCAGTTTGGCACAGCCTAGAGAGAAGCCTGAGAAGAAAGCCTCAAAGAAGTAACTGTCTTTATCATGCTGGTTAGTAGACATGCCAGTAAGGGATGGTCTTGATTATCAGCTGATGTAGGAGGACTCAGCCCACTGTGGGCAGATCATCTCTAGGCAGGTGGTCCTTGGCTGTCAATGAAACTAAGCTGGCTAGGCAAGAGCCAGTGAGCACATCAGAAAGCAGTGCTCTTCGCAGTTCCCACCTGCAGGAGGTTCCTGCTGACTTCCCTCAATGATGATCAACTGTGACCTGAAGTACAAGATGAAATAAACCCTTTCCTTCCCTCTAAGTTAGTTTTGGTCAGAGTATTTTTTTTAATGGAACCAACATAAAGAAAACTGGACATTTAACAATATCAGGTGTAAACTTATTAACACAGGTCTTAAACTTACATGATTTAACAAAGTGGAAAGCTTTGATCCATCCTGAATATTCTTCTCCAATATATTTAAGACTTTCACAGTTTTGTCAGTTGAAAGCTAAAAGGAAATATAAGTTGTTGTATCACTCAATGGTGATGTTTCGAATTACTCAAGGACAATCTAAATATTTTTTTTTTCTTTAGGCCAGGAAAGAGAAAGCAAGTTTCCTCTTTAAAATCTCTATGTAAAGGCAGTCAATTGAACACAGAGTGAACACACATGCATGTGCATGGCTCATAGCTCAACTCATATCATTTTATCTAGGCAAGATTGCATTTGTTCTGATGGCTTTGCCCTTTGGTCTTTGGCAGTGACATTCAGCATACACATGAAAACACGCATACAAATGAAAGATTTTACCTATGATTTAATTATCATAATAGTACCACAAGATATCCTGTAGGTTTAAAAAAAAAAAAAAATCAAGACAGGGGAAAAAAAAATCCAAGAATTTTGAATACCAAGCATTTGTGAGTGATAAAGAAATCCCAGCACTCAGGAGACAGAGGCAGGAGGATCTCTGCATTTGAGGCCAGCCTGCTGAGTTCTAGGACAGCCAGGGCTACACAGAGAAACCCTGTCTAGAAAAACCAAAAGAGTTAGGAATGTGAAGTAACACTGCTCTATACACTGAATAGTATTTCTTTATAGTTTCTAGCATGCTGTTAGCACACAAACTGGCCAGAAAAGCCAAACAAATCAAACAAGTAATTAGCATTGGGTCTAGCTTGATCACTTATGCTGGCTTACAGAAGACTGTTCCTCAGTATACTGCTTTAGATTACCTTGAAACATGAAAACTGAGGCTTAGTGAATTTGCCTTCTGAAAGAGAAATATCAGCTACATGTATTTTCTGAATTTATATAAATAAATGACTAAGATTGGCACTGGTATCTGAAAAAAATATTGCAATGGTCTCACTTCAAAATTAATCAATAGCTCTTTATATATAGCATTATCAATGCAACCTAGAAGTCCATTAATTCCTCCTTTTTGGACTCATTTATTTTTATTTTACATGTATCAGTGTTTTGCTTGTAAAGAGGGCATTGGACTCCATGAACCTGAGTAACAGGGGCTGACTGTCGTGTGGGTGCTACGAACCTGTGCAAGAGCAGTGACTCTTAACTGCCTAGCCGTCTCTCCAGCCCCATGCCTAAAATTTTAAGTTATTTATTTTTAAACAGATAAATTCTTGGCTATCAGGTATTTCTAGCTTTAAAAGTCAATTTCATGGAGCTCTGATTATTTGGAATGTAGATAATATCTGAGCAGCAAAAACCATAATTGGCTTTGAGATCAATACCAGGCTCCACACATGGAAGGAGAGAACTAGCTCCTGCCAGCTGCCCTATGACCTCCAAACTCACGCCACAGAGGGTATGGACTTCCCCTGACCACAGACAAAATAATAAAAGACCAAAGACTCAGAGCAGTGCCTCGGCACTAGAGAATGGTTGGAAGGGAGGAGACTGTATCTGCACACATGGTCAGTAACCTAGAGGGTCAATGGTGGGTGGCAGCTGCATTGGAAGGCCACCTCTTTGATGCTGCTGTTACTGTCTCAAGTTAGTATCACAGCAGAAATAATTTGCTATTCCGTCAGTGGAATGAGACACCATATTAACACAGAGTTCCTGGGAAGGAGGACTGACTGAGCCTACAGCAATGAGACTGTAACTGTTGACAGCAGTTAACCAAGCACTGCCACATTCAATTAGCATGGAAACATTGCCACTTTTACAAACCCAGAGGACTAAAGCAACAACAATGAAAATGTTAGTTATTTCTACACTGAAATGTAAATATCTGACAAAGTGAAGTCACAATCCATGCTCCTATCAATGCATACATTTAGACTCTTAGATGACAATCATGAGTGTTCTTTGTAAAATGTACTTAACTTTATAATTTACCCTGAAATCTTTAATTTCACATGCCATATATTAGGAGAATTTAAAAGTTTTACACTGCTGAAATACCTTGTCCATTATACCCATGGCTTTAATTTTAGCAGATTCACTCCCAAGTTCATTAAGCTGATGCTTTCCTAAGAGCAGTTCCTGAGGAATTTCATCATCATCACCTGAAAAATCAAGCCAATCAAAAGTAGTTATGTTAAAGAAATAGCCAAGACTGCTGTTAATAAGCTTTTAAAATAAAAGTTGTTCACGTATATAAAAACCCTAAGCAGTTTGAGAGAGCTCCGTAAACTTCTTATAAGCCACAACCAAAAGAGAACAACAGGGTAAAACTAGAGTTCGGAAAAAGGGAAGGCAGGTAGTTACTCTGTCTTTACTGCTGTAGACGCAGTGTTGACACTTGTCACTCACGCTCTCCGCCTCAGGGGCTGACCTGGATGAACTAAATCAACACTATCCCATGCCCTCTGGCTTCTGTGTGAGCTCAACCAGGAAGGTGGCCTGTCAGAAGGCCAGTGGGAGTGTGAGGTCACGCTAGCTATAGCCTCACTCCTTCCTTTAAGGCTTCCTCCACTGTGCTCATTTAAAAACTACTGTTTCTCTCAAGGTAGCATATAAATTTTTCCTATTGAGTAAGTTTTGGAGAATTCTTTTCATTTAATCCTTTTGGGTAAAAGGGCAACAAACAGCTCTATGGCTGTTACCCTTAGGTTCTGGCACTACCTTGCCCAATATTTTTAATTACTTTTAAAAATAAATAATACTTTCTTTGGTAAATAATTCTTCTCTACAATATCCTAATTTGAGAGTTCCTGTCTTTGTGATTCTAAATCATATAGAAGATAATTTCTTAGCATAAAATTAAAAAGGTTTGAAAAGATGAAACAGATATTCTAAATAATCAGAATTATACATAGATTACACGTCTTAAAAATTGCTTTAAAAATAGTCAACATACTTTTTGAAGGTAACCTATCAAAAATATTATAATCTGTACAACTTTCACATACACATCAGTGATGATGGCATATGACACCTTAGAGTAGGCCAAGCAATATTTTCTTTTTCTTTTCTTCTTTTCAATATTTTCTTTTTCTTTTCTTCTTTTTTTTTCTTTTTCTTTTTTGGTTTTTTGAGAGAAATTTCTCTGTGTAACAGAGCCCTGGCTGTCCTGGGCCTTTCTGTAGACAGGTTGGCCTTGAACTCAGAGATCCGCCTGCCTTGGCCTCCTGAGATTAAAGGTGTGTGCCACCACGCCTGGCTTGTTTTTGTTGTTGTTTTGGTTTTTGAAGACAGGGTTTCTCTGGGTAGCCTTAGAAGTCTTCGACGTGCTCTGTAGACCAGGCTAGTCTCCACCTAAGATACCTGCCTGCCTCTGCCTCTGAAGTGCTGGGATTAAAGGCATGTGCCATCATGCCCAGCTTAATAGAATATTCTAATCAGTGTTCTTACCATACACTGTTACATTTACAGATGTTATTTTTACATCTTATCAAACTATTATAAATATAACATTAACTATAGTATATTTTAGCTGGTGTTCTACTTTCTTTTATAGATTGGATTCTTTGTTCTTTATACAAGAGGCTCAGGCGTGTGTATTTTTGTACCTAATATCCTTACATAGTTCACCACTATAATGAATGAATTATAAAGTGATTCCTATGTCTACAAGTTTCTCACTATCTGAAGATATGCAAGAATTACACGTAGAAATACTTCCTGACTCTGTTCTGCTGTTCTCAGGACTTAAGATAATTTAAGACCAATTTGGAGGCTAGTTTTATAGTAGTTTTAGTTCAATAACATGAACTCATTAGATTTCAAATTTCTTAATAGGTCATGACTGTATTTTCTAGAGTAACTTAAAAAAAAAAAAAACTAGACACAAGACAAAGGGATAAATAAAACCTGTAAATTCATTTTACCAAATGCAGTAAAATCCATATCTTCTAAATTATCCAAAATATTCTCTATTGAAGCTGTAAATCTCTTAAAAGTTGAAGAATCCATCATTTCTGCAAGAGAGAAAAGAATTTAGATCACATTCGAAGTAGGTAAGTAAAGCTGAAGACTATAAAAGTTAAACTGAATGTTACCTTCTGGTGTTAGTTTTGGCTCATAAGCTTTCCTTTTCTTTTGTTTTTCTTTTTTCTTCATTTTTCTAGCAACTAAAATAAACAAAAAGAGACACTGAAACTCAAGAATGATAACAAAATATTTCCACTTGTATTCCTAGTTTCTGAACACTAAATGCTTAAACAACGGTGACTGTAAATCTAAGCATATACTTTTATTTTAACTAAAAGTTAGATGTAGTTAATTATCTTTTAACATGATAAAAATGTTCTTTAAAGTTAGAACCCAACATTGAAATCAGTTTTAGAAATCCACTGGATCTGATGAATTACCCTCACTAAGGCTGGGAGGAGGAGAGTAATCTTCCATATCAGAATCTGACGGACTTCGGTTTCGGTAACGACCACCACCCGAACTCCTCCTTCCTTCATGTGAGTGGCCACTTCTCCTATGATCCCCAGAGCTTCTTCTGTCACGCTCTTCGTATTCCCAAGCTTTATCGTCATCTTTTTTATGCCGTTTCCTAGAGGCTAGAAGCAAATCCCCATGACAAATAATTTACCTCACTTTAAAAGACTGTAAAACTTGTACTTTACAATGAACTACACCTTCATTCGGTTGGTCTACGAAAGCCTGAGCCATTCATCTATCCAGAAGATTAAATTATGGTATAGAGAGAATACCATAAATTTTAGCATTATTTAATCTAAAACTAAAGATCTTTACATGAAGTCAGCTTGCTAATAAACCGACACGAAGGTTCTGAGCATTAAAACACAGTGTACATTTCAGTGAAAGGTTTCAGCACAGCAGGAAGAAGTATATGTAAAATTCAGATTAAGACTTATAAAACAACCTTTATTTAGAATTTGGTTTAAAAACAACCACCATTTATATTTTTTTGTGGGGAGAAGGGTTTGGGGGGAAATAGTCAACTTTTGAGATAGTGTTACAGAATATACGTAACCAAATTTTCCACCAATTAACAGCTAAGTTATACTTAGAACTTAGCAATAAATTCCAGACTTTGATGACCTAACATCACAAACCTACAGAGATAGTATATATCAGAACTGCAAACACTAACACACTGAGATAATTCTCTGACAATTGGCGTGCTAAACTCAAAGAAAGTTTCTAAGCTTACGCATGCTCCAAAAGCATGTTTATATATGTTACCTTCAAACTTCTCTCCATCTTTCCAAAGTTTATATGCATTCTGCTAAGATCATCAATACTGACAGGTGCCTCTGTGGCAAACAATTTCATCTGACATATCAACTGATGTATGAAGTTGAAAATAATTCTGAGCTCTAAGAAACAATTACAGTTCAGTAAGAAGAATGACAGTGAAAGCTAGAGGGCAGTGCAAGCAGAAAATACACACTACACTTGTCTTTGGTGTAGGCACCACCAGTTAAAAACAAGATAGGACTGGTGTGTGTCCTACCTTGAGATTATTACAACAGTATTTAAAAGTATTTATTTACTTATTGTCATTTTGTATGTGTATATACATGTATATGTGTAGCTCAGAGGGCAGCTCTCTCATACCACCTTTATGTGGGTTTTGAAGTTGAATGCAGGTTGTCAGGCTTGTGCGACAAGAGCCTTTTCACTGGTGAATCATCTGGCTGGTCCATATACCAGTTACTATAGTGACAAGCTGCTGCTGACAAAGATAAACTCTCTAGTCTGGTTCTTTTTTTTTAACCCTTTCCATTCTGACTGGCTTCTCTGAATTTCTTACTATGATCAATACGTAAATATCAAGACAAACCTCTTGAACCCACTATGTGGCTTAGATTTAATGATGTCAATCTGGCTCACACACCCTACTTATATTTGTGTCGATGTCACTGTGTGTGTCTAAATCCTGGCAATCTTACCCTATATGCTGTCATAATTATTCCTACCCATGCTCTGGTTTGTTCCCTGGTACTGAACGCCAATATGGACAGAACAGGGTAACCTGCTCTTAACTTCTTTGGGGCAAGTTTAGTCACAAGAAGAGTTGTTATTGAAATCAACTGCATATGAGTGAATATATTCAATTAAATTCATAATTAGGCATGAATTTTGTTTGACTATCAAGTATGTGAGGAGAGGCAGGACCTCCTCCTCATGTTTATAGTTAGGGTATGCTCAAGAACACTGCTTAAACAACTTGTTCCATTTATTGGAGAGAAAGGGGGAAAGAGATTCTCTGAGATGGGTCATATGTTTATATAATATTCACAAAACATTCTGCAACATGTCAACAGCTACGGAATTGCCTACTAAATAAGGATCTTGTCAACTGACAAACTTGCTCAGAAAGAAGCATGCTGTAATGTCAAATGTAAGACCTTGTACTTTTGAACCAAAACTACAATCTACTTTACTCTTTTTATATTTTAATTAATTAAAAATCTATATTCATCCTTCTATCACTAAAAGCTTGATAAATCTTGTGGTTATTAGACATTTTACAATATGCTGCACTCATCATGCTTTATAAGCCTTAGAGCACTTTAAGTCCCATTCGTCAAACTTCCGGCAGTTTGGACGAAAACAGAGTGAAATAACCCCACAATATTTATAACACATTATGTGTTCCACGAGGTTAGCAGAATCCCAATTTGTTGGCTAGCTTGTAATTTCTCTATTTCTCTAATTGCTCTAGAAAATCCAGAGAAGAATAGGAGAAAAAAATGAGATACATAAAATATGAATTCAGTGTTCTCTAACTCCTCTTTCTGAATTTCAGTGCCCCATGTACCCCCATCTCCTCTGTCTTCTCTCTACCTTTTCTGGGTACTAATGACCTTATATTTGTACTTAAGTTCACATCTGTTAAGTTTGACTTTCAAAGCTATCTTTTGGCTTATTTATTATAATAAAACTATTTCCTTAAGCCTTGCATTTTAGTAAACCAATTGGATTAAACTGTTCACATGATACTTTTTAAATTTTGTACTATAGTACAATATTTTTTGTTACTGTTATAGCAAAATGCCCACTTAGTTCTTTGTCAACTACCAAACATCTCTCAATACTCCAATCAGTAGACCCTTGTGTTTTCTACTTAGCTAGATTGAAATAAACCAAGTAAAACATTAAACTACTTGGATATCTTTTTAAAATAATCTACAGAAAATTTCTTTTTTCCTAGCAGAAGTTGAAGCTTAAATTCTTAAACAATATTAATATCAGCTTTCAATATACTTGGGCACAGCTATAATGGCATCCATGGTTTTAGAATGATGCTTTACACTTCCATAAAATGAGACAATATCTCTCAAAACAAAAAGGAACAAAAAAGGAATTGTGTCTACATTGACGACAAATATGTGGCTCAATTCTTCTCTATTTTACAGTCCGTGGACATTTCTGATTATGTTATCCTTTCATTATTCAGTAATTTCAACAATCCTCACCAACTTAGCATTGCAGGAAGCCACGCTCAAGCAACTAGAAATGAAGTGAAATTTATAATGAAGCTGCAAGGAAGGAATTTAGAAATGGTGAAAGAATAGGAGGGAAGGAGAAGGAGTAGACAGACATGCAAATAAAAGAGATTGAGTTTTGGTCCCAACACGCTTCCTTTCTCTTCTTACTTCCCAGAGCTAACCATGTCCTTATATCACCAAAATGTTTGATAATAATAAAAAAAAACTTTAGGCATTTTAATATACTTGTTAATACATCTCATGATAACACAAATTTTAACAATCACACAATAATGTCAGATTATCTTTGTTGTATATTTCAATTTTAAAACTTAAAATTTGTTCAGTATCAAAGTCTACTGCTCTAGCTGAAGAGCTCACAATTTTAAAAAGATGAGTAAATGAACAGTGATTAAAAACTTTGGAGGTGAAGCGCTTCCATCGGCAATATACACTTAAAAATGGCAGCATGCATCTGTCCTTCCTGCCCTTGCTTGTCACACCTCAATCTACAGACACTAGGTGGAAAAGGTAGAACACTGGTGGTCTTCCCACTTCTTTTGGTCATTATGACTAAGTCAGTTGGCACACAAGTGAAGATCTCCCATAGTCTGTTTCCACTGAATGCCGTTTAAGTCAAACAAGGTTGCTGACCCCTCTTGGCTAGGCTCAATTCTCTTGCTCCAGAAGAAGGAAGATAGGGATAAAAGAGAAGAACTTTTTCAGTGGACCAGTAGGAAGACAGGCGAGGTATAGCAAGTCTAGTGCAAAGACAGGTGATCACAGTGTTGTAGAGAGGTAGCTGTGTAGTGAAGAAGCCAGCTCTGGAAAACAGTGAAACAAGGGAGGAATTCCAGGACACAGCTGGGCAAAAAGGAGAAGCCAGGTCCAAACCACACAGATAATTCACAATGTGGCTAAGCCATTCATAATTTAGTGATAGTATGGTTTTAAATATTTCTTTATCTGGCTATCTCCTACGTGTCCTTCCAGACTCAACTCAAGTGTCACCTCTTCCAGTAAGCATTCTCCGAACCCCCACTGACACTGATGCCAATGTGCTCCCAAAGCACCCTGTATTTACTCTTACCACTGTACCACAATTAGTAATTACATATTCCCCCAGTAGACTGAGACTGTGAGATAGGGGATCACATTTTTATTTGTATTTATTCCAATGCCTAGTATATATTAGGAGTCCAGCACAGGTTAAGTACAAGAGACACATAATTGGGTGTTTTCTGTTACTAATTACAGCTCATCTAAATTTTTTCTTGGTGCCAACTGATCTCATCTTTCATACAATTTTAAAGTATAAAGAAAAAACCTTGCTATACTAAGTTATTAAGAATTAAGGTAAATGTGCTCTTGTTAACCCCCAAATTATGTTACACATATTAATCTGCCTTTAATTCCTAAAAACAGTAAAATGATACTTACATTCAAAAGCTTCATCGCCGTCATTATCTTCGTCTGAGCTGATTTCAGCGTACTTTGGCTTTTCATTAACTGTGCTACGCTTGCGCTTGTTCATTTTCACACGTTCACAAAGTGGCATGGTAGATTCAATTTCTGCCAGGAGTTCAGGGGGCAATTCTTTTAACACTGATTGATCTATACTACCTATTAATGAAAGGTAAGAAAGAAATTTAAATCTGAAGATAAAAATTTTAAGCAAATTAGCACTACAAAAACAAATCTTTTTACAATTACAACTAAAATATTAACTCTAAACACAATACATTTACATATGTATATAATTATACAACTACTTTAAAATTTGACTTTATTATTAATAACAAAGATTGTTACAGGCATCTTGTACATGTTAGACAAGCACTGTACCACTAAGTTACACTGTCATCCCTATGTCATGATTTTTTTTAAAAAGTCTAAACTCTTCACTGGGTCTGCAGCACCCCTCCATGGCCTGAGACCAACGTAACTCTTCAGTACACATGATAAGGCAGAGGAAACTTACCACCTCTGATCTTCCTCTATAACTCTGACAGTTGTCTAATGATGGCTGTGTAAGAGCTTATACATCTTTACCTGCCACTGTCTATTTCAGAAGAAAATTAGTGCCTTTAGCATCACAAAAAATTCCCTTGTTAGGACAAAATAATGAACATTTCATTAAATATAACAGAAGACTGTAAAGTAGGACCAATAGACCAGGATATTTTAAAATGCTTACAACTGAAAATAGTAAATAAATTCAAATATATTAATTATGAAATAGTTTCACATTTTTCCATAAAAGAGAAATGACCAAAAAAAAAAAATCTATCAACAAATTACATTAAGAATCATTAACACCTTACCATGTAAACCTAGAAACAAGCATTCATACGGTTTCCATGAAGAAAGTTTGTTAGTATTATTTTGGCAATTTAAAAATAAAGTAGAAGTAATAAACACTATTTTTTCAAGACAGTTTATCCTTCATGACTAATAAAGGTAACAGACGATGTTACCTAACTTTACACACCTATGTAAATCTTGGTGTGGAACACTAGAATTGATTATCTTACATGAAAGATTTTATAAAATGGGATCAAACAGTTCCTTACTGGTTCATAGCAGGAAACAATAGCAGCTTAAAGCCAACATTAACACTACCTTTTGAACATTCAAATAAGTCATGACAGAAAAAGAAATGGGTATCAAGATGTATTTGCAAGTCTCAAGAATCTAGGCCATTACTTAAGTCACAGAATGCAACGCCAATCTTCAGAACTGTTGTTTTGAAGGTTTACTAAGTATCACAAAGGCTCTTGGAGACCTTCAGCCTTCCACTTTGCTCCTAACACAGATGGCAGGGATTCTGTTAATGAAACAGTACTAGTGACTGGTAGGTTAGCATAAGACTTAACTCAGGACTGAAAATCCCAGTGAATGCATAGATATGTAGAGCCCATGAATACAGACTCCTGGTCACCAAAGACTGGCTTCAGAGAAAGAACTGTTTTCATGTATGTTCGAGCATTAATTAGAGAAAAATAAAAATAAAAAACTGGGAGAAAAATTTTATACTTTTGGCATGAAGGTTCATAAATTGAGCCAAACAATAATAAGTAATTGAGCTGTTAGTGGTCATCAGTGTAATAGGAAAAGGACTTGTTCATAATTCAGGTCACTGGGCAAGGTCTTAATTTAAGGGAGTAGAGAGGGACACAGCATCAGTATGTAAAGCTGCCTTAATTCTGCTTAAGAACATAGGTCTTAAATGCTGTCAGCAAGGCTGTCAGGGTAAACTGCAATGCGCTCTTTCTGAAGGCACCTAAGCAACACTCCTGAAAGTACTGGAATTCAGCAATCTATGAATTGCTGCGTCTTCTTTGTAATTTTCTAGTAATTTTCTTTTTAAAAATATTTTTATTTTGTGACTGTGTGAGTGTGTGTGCACAAGCAGGAGTATGCATGCATAGTGCCCCGTGTGGAGGGAGGTCAGAGGACAACTCTGTGGAGTTCATTCCCGCACTATTTGGCTCAGGGCACTTGAACTCAGGTTGCCAGGTTTGATGTCAAGTACCTTTACCTGTGAAGCCACCAGACCAAGTCCTTAGCCAGTAATTTTTAAGTTTTGACTAATAAGCAAGTTGCAAAATTAGTTTGTTTTTAATTTTTCCTGTCTTTCAAGTAACTTTGTAGCTCTGGCTGCCCTGGAGCTTGCATGCTACATATATCAGCCGGTCTCTAATTCACAGAGACCCATCTGCCTCTGCCTCTGCCTCCCAAGTGCTAGGATTAAAGGTGTGTACCACCTCAAATGGCAAGTTTTATGGTTCTGAGATTATTATTGATAACTCAGGCTCTGCTTCCAAGTTCCTTATGGACATATGCCATGCTCACTCAGACTCTGCTGAAAGTATAAAAATACAAAAACAGCAAAGTGTTCAAACTCTAGAAATACCATGGTTGAATATTTAATAAAATGAAAGAGTCACACTATAACTTTACAATGTCCGAAAATAAGGAAATACAAAGAAAGAGTAGATCACATTAAAAGACAATTACAGAGATGGTTGGTATTGAAGCAGCAATTAGTATTTACTTATACTCATTTACAGAAAAGGCTTGTTGGCCCTCTGATCAGTATCATATTATACTTTACTTAAACGAGACAAAGTGATGCCTAGCATGTTGGGGAATTAAGTCACTGTATAATCTACAAAGTTGGGGTCATTATGAAGTCATCTGTTAATTTTTGGGAGGAGTTGCTGGGCACTGAAACTAGCATCTTGAGCATGTCAGGTAGGTGTTCTTGTAAAGTGGCTTACTTAATACAGATACCAAGGAACGAGTTTACTTGTACCAATTTGAAGAGTGCTGCGCTCACAGACCAGCTCTGGGAGAACAGAGCAGAGGAGAGAAGAGAGGTGGACCCACAGTAGGGAGAACTGAACAGGCGGTGAACAGCTGGTTAAGGGAAACCAATGGTGGCTGACAACTAGCTAGAGGAACTAGCTGTTGAAGAGAGGGTGGGGAACGGAGGGAAAACAAATACTCGGAGACTCAGACATATGCGGCACAAGCTGAAGGCCTCAAAGCCCAGGAGAACTTTATTTTCTGTCTCTCTGTCTCTGTCTTGTTTGCTGTCTGACTGATTCCTTGCTCATTGTCACTCATCTTTCTATCTCTCTTCTTGCTTGTTGTTACCCATCTTTCTACTTCTCTTGCTTGCTGTTCCCCACCTATCTCGCTCCTGCTGTTTCCCATCTCACTCTACCTCGTTCTCTCATGTCTGTTACTTCTTGCCAGTCTCCTTGGGCCAACCCCAGTATTTTATATTTCCCTGGGCTAAAGTTGTGGTGTTTACAAGGTTGTCATGGCAACATAGCTTGAGCTAATAAAGAAAAACTTGACTTACTTCCAGTCCCAAACCAACAGGCGTGCTACCCAAGCCTAGGCTAACCACCACAGGGTCCTTTATTGTAAAATACATATAAAGCACGACGTTGCAAGCCCACCTTCTATTGCTCTCAAAGCAGAGTCTAAAGAAATGTTTCTACAGCTAGCAGTATCTAGTCAGGTACTGTTATGTCAAGGTCTTTCTTAACTTTCTTTCAAGCAGTTTCTGTTTGGGTGCTCACAGTCAGAGCAAAAAAACCTATCATTGTCTCAAGCCTTTGGACAGATGTCCTCTTTCAACATTCTCTGTGGGAAAAAGTTTTCCTTGTATGAATTTTCTTAGGGCTGAGAAGTAAAGAGAAAAAGAGAGTTTCAGGAGAAAAAGCAGATTTCTAGACAAAATTACATCTGGACCATAAGTAATATTTAAGGGCAGTGGTGATCAGCTGGAGATCTTTGGAACTTTGTCAAGCAAAGCCTCAATAGTTGTTCTGGATGTCTAGAGATCATGCTGGACAGTCAGAGGTCTCTGGAACTTTGTCAAGCAAAGGCTCTACAACTTATCCTCACGCCTGTGACAAAAGAGTACTATTATAAATGACACAGGCAAAAGAAAAAAAATGTTAGCATTCTACTAGCTTCAATTTTGATGCCTGCATTATAAAGATTTCAATGTGCAGTTGCCAAATTCAACATAGCACTTATTATAACATCCAACTGCTCCTCATAACTGTAAACAGCAGAAAACTGGTTTCTCAGTTTTCAAATATGAATGTATCAAGCTTCAAAAGGTTATTATTCAAAGTTTAGAGCCTGCTATTTTCAGTACTCTAATTTATATAATGTAAATTAAAATGAGAACCTCAAAAAATTAAAACATTATAAGCCAGAGAGTTTTGGTGGGAAAAGTAGCAAAGCCCGTATTTAAAATACAATTTATTTATAATACCATATCAAGTAAATACTTATTATCTTAATATTTGCATAGACTCTTTTTAGCAAGGTTACATTAATTTTTTATTTTTATTTTATTTTATTTTTTATTAATTTATTCATATTACATCTCGATTGTTAGCCCTTTCCCTGTTTCCTCCCATTCTTCCCTCCCTCCCATTTCTCCCCACATTAATTTTTTAGAATAAGGAAATTTAGTATTTTAAGGATCATTTCTTTCCTAAACAGAAGAAGTTTTTATGAGAGTTATTTGCTGGATATACAATGGCTGATATTATCACTTGACAAGATCTATCATCAGCTTTGAGACAAGCCTCTGGAGCACACCAGTGAGGGGTTATTTAATTAGGTTAGGGATGATATATATATATATATATATATATATATATATATATATATATATATATATATATATATATGATTAACTTGATTGAATAAATATAAGGTGGGAAGGCCCATCTGAAAATTCATGGGGGCATTTCCCATGACTTGGGTCCTGGACTACACAAAAAGGAAAAGGCTAGGTGAGCACCCACGCAGTGCTCCCTTCTTCCCGAAGGCTGCAATGTGACTGCTCTAAGTTTGTGCTGTGCTGACTTCTCTGCAGTGATGGACCTGAACTAATTCCCTCTTCCCCCCATACCAGGTCTGGTCAGAGTATTTTATCATAGCAACAGAAGATTAACTAAGATGTTTAATATGCCTATCTCTACATGTCTGGGAACCCTAAACTACACTGTGGGATGACTTGAAATACAAAATAGTTAAGAAGTAAGAACACCTTTAGCAATGCTCATGTCTCTCAGTGCAGTGCTACAACTGAGCCTACAACCTCAGGTACCCTAGAGCAAACACCACACAGGGATCAATCTTCAGCTAAATACATTTATTTAATTTGAATGAAAAAAGTTTCTACTCAACAAATCTCTTTACACTAATAATAACTATTGCATATAATTTGACTTAACCTTTCTACAAATAAAAATCATGGGCACAAGATTTAAAAAATATTCTTCTAAAATCACTTAAGTAGTTACAAACAAGAATAACTTCTGTAACATTCTCCTAACACTTTCTAAAGATATCAATACTAAAATATTTATGTGGGTATTTTTGAAATGTGTATTATAAAACTGCTAAAATAAAACAAACTTCTTCTGTAGTATTATTAACAATTCATGGTATTATTAAAGAAAACACAACAATGCCCTCCAGTTTCAAACTCACTCTCAGAAACAACAGTCTCCACAGAAGTTGCGTTCAAAGCACATTAGCTAGATTAGATTGTTAAGGTCTACCACAAAGGATGGCAAACAACATTTTAATGGTAGAACTCAGCAGTTCAGTGACTACAAAACACAACAGCTAAGTACTTCTAATAAGAACTGCTCTCACCAGGCCAAGTGACACTGATTAAACCACTGCTAGCTGTTACAACTACTACACACACGCTAGAGTTCCACCCAGGAACTGAGTTTTTAGAAGATAAGCCGATGGGAATGGAGGAGACAGTACAATGGGTAAAGCTCCTGCCAAGCAAGTGTGAGGCCATCCTCAGATCCTGATCACCCCTGTAAAAGAGGCAGCGGGTGAGGTGGTTCACCTATCACATCAGCGCTTGAGAGGCAGAGACAGAAGATTCCTGAGGCAGACTGGCTAGCCAAACTAGCACAAATAGGTGAGCAGGTTCCAGGTTCACCGAGGAACCATGCCTCAGTAACTAAACGAGATCCATTACAGAAGACACTTGGCATTAACCTCTGGAGCCCACACCACAGTGCTCACTCAAGTGTTCAGCACACATTATGTAAAGGTGTGACCACATGCACACACCTGCTCACACACACACCAACATATAAACTATACAGGATATTCTTGGAGGCACTAGTCAAGTAATGGAGAACAATATAGTAGTTGAAAGAGAGTAGAGGAAAGGAGAGAAATAATAAATATATTTTACAATCCCCTTTAAAACGGTTTTCTTTTTTAACATTTTTATTTTGTTTTTATGTGTATGTTTTGCTTGCACACATGTATGTATACCAAGTGCACGCTTCAGTATAGATCCCCTGGAGCTGGAGTTATGGATGGTTATGAGCCACCACATTGGGCTCTGTGGGAGCAACAGTGCTCTTAACTATGTACCCATTTCCCCAGCCGTCAAGTGAAGATATTCCACCGCACTTCTGAGTGTCATTGTTTATGTTGGTAATTACTGCTATCAAACTGTTAAGGCATGTTAGCTGATCATGCCACTCTTAAAGAATTACATTTTGTTATTTAATATACTTTATTTGTAGACATACTGTACATAATATTCTGATAAAACTTAAAGACTTTAAGAAGCAATTGGAGGAAAGATACATTCATGTTAAATAATAACCACCACCTTTCAGTTTGTAGTTCTGACTGCTCTAAACAAAACCGAGAAGGGGAAAAATATCAGGAACTCAGAAAGCTTGTTTTTTTAGAAACAAAATAGCAGTTAAAAAATAAAGTGAATATTTGATACAAATAAAGCAAAAGTAAAACAGATTAGTCACAAATTGCTTTGAGTGAAGAGATGTTTGAGATACTATTTTCCATGGTAGACAAGCTACAACAACATGATACAAATAGCAATAATCTGTTTTGATTATACCGCAATGATACACAGTTGACCTTTTTGTGAAGATACAAATTTTCTCTATCTATGCTGAACATTACAGTAGCCAATAGTCACATGTGACTACTGAGAAAGATTTTAATACTTATTTACATTAATCTCAACTAAAACAGCCAAAAGGCTACTGACTACCAACGGGACACTAATTCTGGATTTCACATATTTCTTTATAAGAATAAAGTTAAGTTGGTTTTTTTTTTGTTTGTTTGTTTTGTTTTGTTTTTTGATTCAGGGTCTCTCCGTACAAGCCTTGGCTGTCCTGGACTTGCTTTGTAGAACAAGCTGGCCTCGAACTCACAGCGATCCACCTGCCTCTGTCTTCTGAGTGCTGGGATTAAAGGGGTGTGCCACCATGCCTGGCTAAAGTTAAGTTTTAAGTGAAGGTCACAAAATGAAACCCTAAAATATCAAATCAACTTTTGGCTCTACTTCCTTCAGAACTGTCATTTATTTAGATTACATTATTAAGTTAAACATAGACAAAGTAGGTCTTGCCACATGGCTCCATTAAAAAACTATATTTTAAACACAGGTATACAAAGGGATACAAGATTATATTTTCATAAACTGCAATTACATTCTCAACACTTAATTTTAGTCAGGTAACTAGATAGCTTAATTTAGCAACCATGCAAAAATAACACCAACTTCAAGTCCACATATTAACAATTTAAACCAATTAAGAAATTAACACCAATCCCTGCCTTCTTATATTTTTAAGTTATAAAACCTATTTTCACCAACTGCCTCCCCAGAAAATAACATTTTATATAACTTTATAAACAATAAAAATTCAAATGATTCATCAATAACTAAACCATAAGGTCTGTAAGGAAACAGTGTAAGACAATTAAAATTATAGACTTGGTCTTGTATACTATATATAACATTACTGAGACACTAGAAATGAAGTACTTGATTGTAGCATGTATATCTATAGTCAAGGTATCTTTTTAGAGCTAACTATGTCTACCACAATATATTATTCACTGATTAACAAGTAATTTTCAGAAATCCCTGAAAGAATATCTTTTTATACCTAGACAGATGACTATCATGACTGGTTCAAGTACAGGTGGGAGAAAAAAAGCTTACTAAAATTTTTAAACCTATATTCCTGAAAAAAATTCACTGTTGCTTTATATAAATGTTGTATTTTCATGCATCAGCTTTATCAGTTCTGTAGATTTCCATTGCTTATATTCAGCAAACTTAAATAATACAATGACAGTGAAGGACTCTTACCTTTATTTGACTTTGATGGCTTATTCTTGATCGACTTAAGGGAACTTCTTGCTTTATCCTCTCTGTCTTTAATTAGCTTCTGGACATCATCCAGGGATAATTTTTGCAGAACTACTACAGGCTTCGCTCCTTTGTTTAGATCTTCAACTAATCCCATTTTTTCTACTTTGTCTTTCTGCTCTCCTTTTGTGTCCATTTTCTTAGTTTCCTGAGTAATATTGCCATCTTTATCCCTCTTGATTTTTGGAATGACGAAATTTTTCAGTGCACCAGACCTGCCCCCCAACAAATAGCTTGGAAATTCAGCCTTACTGTCAGTGTGTGCTTTATTACTGTCTACTTTACTTCTGTTACCCTCTGTCCTTTTGTCATCTTTACTATTTGGTGACTTAAAACCAGGTCTTGATTTATTAGTATCTCCTTGTTTTACACGAGGACTGTCGGGTCTTGATTTTTGTTCCCCAGAAGGTCTGTCCCGTGAGTCCCCTGATTCATGCCTGTGTTTTCGTTCTAGCTTTTCAGTTTTTGAACCATCAGATTTAATGCTATGCTCATTTCTACTAGAAGATCTCAGTGTTTCTGGTCTTCGGACCCTTGACTGATCCCCCCGATGTCGCTCTGACTCACCCCTGTCCTCTGATTTTTGTTTGCTATCATGGTCACGTCTTAGTGACTCAGATCGCCCATCAGGTCTCTGCTTTAAGGCTTCAGCTCTTTCTGATTTTAAGCGCGGTGAGTCAGATTTGCTATCCGGTTTATGCTTAGACACATCGGGTTTTTTCTCTGTGGATGGCTTTCCAGAATCCCTCCTGTTCTCATGCCTATGTTTTGGGGTTTCAGGCCGGCCTTCACCTTTCTGCTTTGGGGTTTCAGGCCGGCCTTCACCCTTTTGCTTTGGAGTCTCAGGCCGGCCTTCACCTTTCTGTTTTGGGGTTTCAGGCCGACCTTCACCCTTTTGCTTTGGAGTTTCAGGCCGGCTTTCAGCTTTCTGCTTTGGGGTTTCAGGTCTTGATTTTGTTGTTTCTGACCTGGTATTATTTTGTTTGTTGTCATTTGGTTTTGTGTCACATAGTCTATTTTCATTCTGTTTAGACTCAACTACAGCACTCTCAATTTTGGATTCTGTAGTTTTGTTCTCATTCTGGTTCGGTTCTTCTATTTGGGTCTCAGTTTTAGTTTCTAACTTACTTTCATTTGACTTTGACTCCACTAGTTGGTTTTCATTTGGCTTAGATTCTGCCAACCTACTTTCATTTTGTTTCATTTCGCTTTTTGAGAGGTCAGGGTCAGACTTTTTTTTAGGAGTCTCAGGATGGTTTTCTGGTATAGACTTAAGACTTCCAACAATATCTTCCTGAAGAACAGAAATGGGTGCATCATTACATTGTTTGGTTTCTTCAGGCTTTTTTATGGAGTCTGAGTCCTGAGTTACAGAAGCCTGAGAGTCCACTCTTCCTGCCTGATGAAGATCAATGCTAACCATTAATGCTGGCCGTGACCCATTTCCCGTAGAACCCGTCTCCTGAGAAGCTGGTCTATTACCTCCTGTAGCACCCCCAGCCTCCTGTGGGTAAGAATCTTGTTTTCTTTTTTTCAAAGGCTTATCTGAAATTTAAAGATAAATATTCAATATCAGTATCAAAAAATTCTCATCTTATTGGAAACAATTTTAAAAATCGTAACTTTTAAAAATGTATTAATACAAATATAAGTATGCAGATAAAAAGAGCATAGATTTGAGGAGATCTGTGTGCTTACTGATCTTTAATAATAGAGAAAAGTAAAAGTAATTCAATAGCATTCAATAGCATTTTTGAGTACATAAGTACAAGAATACAAATGAATAGAACTTATAATACACACATTAATTTATGTTTATATATAAAAAAAACCAAGCTAAGCAACTTATAAGACTAGCTATAAGTCATATATTTTTTACTTAAGATCATGTTAATTGTTAAAACAATTAAAAGGCCTAACTCTTCCAAACACAATTGGAAACACAATATTTTACTAAATGCAAAACATATAACATAAGAAACAAAATAAAAAGTAGATCTAAGTTATATCACTGTAAAAAGATAAATGATGGGAGAATAACAAAACACTCTGATTTTGCCATTATACTTTAATCTAGAATTCAAATTCTGCAGGTGTGAACAGGGCACGTGGAATTTAAAAGCCAACTTATAATGTTTGAAGTAAAATTGAATAGGGACTCTATTATCAGTGGCATACTCAAAAGCATGGAATAGCTTTCCTGTTTTTCTTAGATAAATCCTGTCTTTTTGTTTGTGTGTTTGAGTCAGGGTCTTGCTATATAAATTAATCTGGGTGGTAACTTACAGCGTAGCCCAGAGTGGTTTTGAACTCTGGATGCTCCTGCCACAGTCTCCTGTGCAGGAGACTATAAGCATGTGCTTTAATTTAGTTAAATAAATCTTGTTTTGAGCAACCTGTGGTTCATTCTCGTGATTTATATTACTGACCATGGGGATGGGGAATGGAAGAACATGGTATTCTGAAATATGACACAAGCATACTAACACGAATCTACTATCCCATAGACAGTGAGACACTTTTAGCAGCTGTGCATTTCTATGTTTGTTTGATTCTATTTTTAACTAAGAAGATGTCTGGTTCACTGTCTATGAACTCTAGGTGTGTGTGTGTCCTGGATTTGTTCTATAGACCATGCTGGCCTTGAACTCACAGACATCTGCCTGCCTCCACCTCCTGAGTGCTGAGATTACAAAGGTGCACCACTGCGCGCAGTTGAATTTCTAATTCTTAAGAACAGTTAGATTTATAGTACTTTGCGGATTTTGTCTATTCAAGTTATTTGCCACACTTCTTGACTGTTTTAAAAATAATTATTAGTTACCACTTTAAGAAGAGAATTTCTAGATCCCCAGATAGTATCCATCAATGGGATACATCACTTAAGGAAAACAGTATCACAGGGTGAAAACTCCAAAGCAATAAGTGAAAAATCATTACTTTATTGTAGTAGAATAAAATCCTGAAAATATTTTTAAGTTTGTAATGCTACCTTTATCTATCAATGTTATATACCATTGTTTTATTATCAAAGACAGAAGGAGCAGATCACGCCAATTTAAAATCTAGTCAAATGTAATGAAAATGTATTTGAGGGCTGAATGTGTTTCAGTGGTAGAATGCTTGCTTAGAATGTATGAGACCAAGAGTTTGACCTTCAAGATCCCTCAACATAATTTGCTCTTTGTGTTACACAGAAGTCAACCCATAGACACACACACTGCAGTTCTGAAACAATATTAAAATATTATCATTGTTACCATTACATTGTTTTCCCAAGTTCCAAATAGCCTTCCAGATAAAAGTGTATATATAGCCTTTTGCATAAATGCCTAAGGAAAAAATTCTCAGAAAAATACTAAAATTATGTTTATAGAATCTGTTTAAAATACTTTCACATAAGACAATTATTAAATGACAAACAAAATGCCTTAATAATCTTATCCTTTAAACCTTTATGACAAAAACAGAAATTCATATAACTTAAGACTTCTATATTTTCAAGGCAAAAGACTTTTGTTTCTGTTTGTTTTTTGAGACAGAGTTTCTCTGTGTAGCATTGGCTGTCCTACAACTCTGTAGACCATCAAGAGATCCGCCTGCCTCTGCTCCCTGAGTGCTGGGATTAAGGAGATGTGACACCACTGCCCGGCATGGCAACAGACTTTGTAAAATAGTAATTTACACATACTGCAGAACTAATATAATTAATCCCAGGCATCTGAAGAATGTTGTCAAATCTGTGGTTCATTCTTTCATACAATGTACACAAACTTATATATATATATACATGCATACATGCACGTGTACATACACACACACACACACACACACTTTTTTTTTTTTTAAAGAAATAAACATTAGCTTAGCAGGTAGAGTGTTAAAGGATTGGAAAAAAAAAAAAACAAAAAACCACTTAAAAGAGTTTACAGATATTCCTTGGCTGGTGCCGTAGTTTGAGCAGGACCCCTGGGCCCAGATCCGCCTGTCATAATGTTCTTCTTGTAGGTTTCTAGGACCCTCTGGATCCTTCTATTTCCCCATTCTCCCATGCTTCTCTCACCTAAAGTCCCAATAGGATGTCCCCTCCTCTGTCCCACTTTCCTGGTAAGTGAAGGCTTTCGTGGGACATGTCCCTTGGGCTAGTATGCAGATATAAGTGAGTATATACCATTTGAGTCTTTCTGCTTCTGGATTAACTCACTCATTATGATCATTTCTAGTTCAATCCATTTGTCCACAAATTCCGGGAATTCCTTGTTTTTAATAGCTGAGTAGTATTCCATAGCGTATATGTACCACAGTTTCTTTATCCATTCTTCTACTGAGGGACACTTAGGCTGTTTCCATGTTCTGGCTACAGGCCATAAATTTCAATCCCCTACCCAGATCTAGCCAATGGACAGGACATTCTCCACAGTTGAGCGGAGAGTGGGGACTGACTTTCACACAAACCCTGGTGCCCCATATTTGACCACATCCTCTGGATGGGGAGACCTGGTGGCATTCAGAGGAAGGATAGAAGGCTACCAAGAAGAGACTTGATACCCTATGAGCTTATACAAGGGGAGGAGGTCCCCCTCAGTCACAGACATAGGGGAGGGGAGTAAGGGGGAAATGGGAGGGAGGGAGGAATGGGAGGATACAAGGGATGGGATAACTATTGAGATGTGAAATGAATGAATTAATAAAAAAAAAAAACCCACACAACAGAATTAAAAAAAAAGTTTACAGATCATTAACTTCATTCTAATTTACCTTTTCTTATTAAAATGAAAATGTGGCAAAAGGTAAATTTCTTAAAACGACAGTCTATGAATTGTAACACAACTGATAGTTTGTATATAAGCAATGCAGTATGATTAAGAAAGATCTTACTGGGCTGGAGAGATGGCTCAGCGATTAAGAGTATTGTCTGCTCTTCCAGAGGTCCTGAGTTCAATTCCCGGCAACCACATGGTGGCCCACAACCATCTGTGATGTGATCTAATGCCCTCTTCTGGCATAACAGGTGTACATGCAAAGCAGAGCACTCATACAATAAATAAAATACTTCTTTTAAAACAAATCTTACTTTTTCTATTATAAAGAAAATACTGCTGAGTAAAAATTTAAAACCAACCCACTTTCTCTCCTGTGCACCCCACTTCTCTCTGATAGTCTCAAGCTGGTGTGAGACTGGCTTTAGTGCCCAGGATGGCCTCAAATATTTTTCTTCCTGCCTGAACTCCTGACTGCTGAAATTACAGGTATGGATCACAAAATCATGTCTGAATTTTTCATCTGTTGAAAAATATTTAACTTTTTAAAAATTTTATAAAACAAGAAAATTTTATTGTTGTTGCAAGGAGTTGGGTTATAAGAGGAACAATACTGATTTCAAGGTCTGATTTGGTTCCCCCATTGGCTTATCCCCGTAAAAAGGCTCTGAATATGGACATGCCCACTTCTGTGGTGTCTTCACCATGTCATGACCTTCACCTAACAATGAGAGCCCACCTGTATCGAGTAATTTTAGGGTTTGGTACACCAATTACCTTTAATTCTTCTATGGTATCAGAAATCTTTTAAAATTGATTAATTCACTTTACATCCTAGTTGTAGTTCCCTCCCTCCTCTCCTGCCAGTTCCACCCTCTGTACCTCAATCCCCTTTTCTCTCCTCCTCAGAGAAGGGAGCCCCACCCAGAGAAAAGAGGAGCCCCACCCACCCGCCCACCCCAGCTCATCAAGCCACATCAGAAGTGAGCTTGTCTTTTCCCCAGTGGCCTGGCAGGGTATCAGGAATCTTAACATTAGCTATCAGAATTCACCATACTCCTGAAGAAAATGTGTACAAAGGATAATCTCGAAACCATTTGTCATCTAGCTGTGAATATATTGAAAATAAGTCAAGCTAAAACTCCCAGCTTCTTAGGCTTCTAAAACACAAATCGTAACAGTTACTAGATATACTTTAAGTAAAACCATAAACCACTTAGAGCAGAATGTCCAGTACCAGCGAGGACAAATGAAGATACTCCATACCTAACAACAGCACAGGCCAGGAGGCTCACTGGTTCCCTCTGCCCCACCATGTCAGAACTGCTATTTCAAAGAATAGGAGAAAATACAGGTTGACTGTCCCTTATCTGAAGTGCTTGGCACTGAAGCATTTCTGATTTTGACTTTTTCAGATTTTGAAATATTTTCATGGAGTTTACTAGCTGAATACCCCGAATCTCAAAATATAAAATTTATAATACTTTGGAACCTGAAAACTTGATGTTTAATAGGTTTTATATGTGAGAACATCCTGAATATTTTGGGGGAAGGGGAGAATCAAAGATGCTCAATTGATACTTGACTTCTTCTAAGAGCTATAGGCAGAGTATTCTGACAATATGACAAACATTAGGAAGATAGGCCATTTCTTACATTTGCTAATATGGAAAAGAGACAGTGGAAAAAGATAAAAATAGATAAATAAACAGAACTCCTTTAACAAAAAAGAAAGCAGGAATAATTTAGCACATGAAGGACAGATACAATTCTGATAGGTCATCCTAGAAGCAAAATAAACAGCTTTTAAAATTAATGTATACAATTATAGATGCTACAAGTATAAGCAAGACAGTTTGAAAAAATTACTTTTGGAATATGTAACATTAGATTGCAACTAGTCTTTTAGTGTGTATTTCTATGAACGTCCAAAGAAAGAACACAAATACCTAGCAGGCAGAAAAGAGTTTGCCTATGTGCAGAAGCAGGTAATCTTAGGTTTAAGCATGACCAAGGTACAATATTGAAGACTAATCTATTTCTTTTCTTGAATTTCAGTTATCAGCTTCTATTCTTACTTGTAAGATACAGGGTTTTAGTTTCTGTGTTTTTGTTTTTGACAGAAATCTTGCTCCCATAACAAATATCTGTCATGATAACTCAGACCCTACAAGTGTCCACAACAAGACTGTAGACTAGATAAGTAGTTCAACACGCTCCTTGTTTCCGCAATACAACAAACGTGCTCAGAGCCATATTCTAGAATATAGTAAAAGTCAACTTCAGAATTTAGTTTTAAAATCAAAATAATGGTAAGAAATGATGAATTAATTTCAAGTGAGTATTGTATTTTCTCAGGGTTTACTTAACAAAATCACCACTTCTATTTATAAGTTTTCCTATAACCTTGGAATACCATAGTACATCATTTTAATCTCACCAAATCTCCATATAATTTATCTATGGGACATTACAAATTGGTATCAGAAAACAACTTAAAAATGACAACTGTGACATGAAGTTAGTAAGACCCACTTTATTGTTATAGTCACAGAACTTGTGTCACCCTTCACTAACACTATGCTGGCTTCATCCTCTAAATTTATATTATATTTGTTTTAGCCACACAGTCACAGATTATGGAGTAAGCTATTTAGATGATTCAAAGTAAAATATATATTATACTTTTCTGGAAGAATAATAAACTGTAATTGCTTTGTTTTATTCTCCCAAAGAAGTTAGGACTAAAAATCAAGTTTACTGTTAAGCAAATTATACCTAGTGTAATTACCTTTATATTCACTCCACTTTTCACAAATATTTACTTTATGCGCATGCATGTTTTGCTTGCAGGTTATATCTGTGTACCATGAATCTGCCTCATGCTTGCCAAGGTCAGAAGGGAGTGACACATCCCTTGGGACTAGAGTGATGGAAGGTTATGAGCCACATGTGGGTGTTGGGATCAAATGTGGGTCCTCTGTAAGAACAAGCATGCTTAACTGCTGAGCCTTTCTATGCACCTTACTTCACTTTAAAAACTAAATTTATCTTACTTTTGTTCATGTGCGTGTGTCTATGTTCACATGTGTGCAGGTACCTGCAGAGAAGAAAAGAGGGCAGAGGGCACTGAACCCTCTAGAGCTGTAGCTACAGGCAGTTGTGAGTGCTAAGACCAAACTTCCGTCCTCTGCCAAGAACAGAGTATGTCCTTATCCACTGAGTCGTGTATCAGACCCCTCATTCCACGTCAGAACAGAATCTGCCACCATCATGTCTCACAGAAATTTCATCCTCTACACTACACTACTACTACTTTTGGTCAAGCCAATCACAGTTTTGAATATTTGTGGCAAAACTGTCATGAAGGAGCCCCAAATTCTGTGTAGATCAATATTATCAAGAAAAGCTGAATAACTTAACATGCACATATTTTTTATAAAGTCAGAGAATACAATGTACATTACAACTATACCAAAACCCATATTACAAACTAAAAAAGAATCAGCAACACTTTCTTTATCTTTAACAAATGTTTATGACCAAGTCTTTCAAAATGCCAAAAAGAAAGACCATTAGAGACTCTAATTCTCAACCAGGAAAATAAAGAATTTATGGTTCCTAGTTATGATTTCTACTGTGAACATTAAAGTATAATAAGTTATAACTATTTGTCATCAACAATGTTAGGCGTCATCATGACAGGAGAGACACCGTGAACTCCGACATACTGCTTAGAGGAGAGCACAGGTCTTTAGTTATGAACGTGTCACATGGCAGATAGGCAGAAATGAGCTCTATTCACCATCAAGAAATAAAATCAAACAACAAAGCATGCTGTAAGTCTGAATAATCAAGTGTACACACACATTTATAAACAGATCACACTCATAAATTATATTAGTAATTTTAATAGCTCATGCACCTCGCTTAAAATTTTTAAAGCATTTACCAAATAATTAAGCACTAGAGACTCAAGCTCATAATAAAAGTATTCCTTCAAACTGTGCTCTATTGTACACTAGTCTGATAAAAGGGAAAACTTAATTGTGATCACCATCAAAAGATCTTTGATCCTTAGGGTGTGCTGTTTAAATCACAGGTATCAGCCAGCCACCTGGTCTGTACCTGCTTTGACATAAGCTAGCAGTAGAAAAAAATCTGGTGGTGTGTAATTGTGTCAAAATATCTTGGAGAAAGTGAGTGTAATACTGAAACAGTAATGCTTACTTTAGTAAAAAATATAAGTAGGGGCTGGAGAGATGGCTCAGAGGTTAAGAGCACTCTCCTGCTCTTTCAAAGGTCCTGAGTTCAATTCCCAGCAACCACATGATGGCTTACAACCATCTACAATGAGATCAGGTGCCCTAGCTGGTGTGCAGGTGTACATGCAAACAAAACACTGTATACATAGTAATAAATAAATAAATAAATCTTTAACAAAAAAAAAAAAAAAAAAAAAAAAAAAAAAAAAAAAAAAAAAAATATAAGTAAAGTCGTATAGTTCAAAACTGATAATACATGGTACAGAATGATCAAATCTGATACAGTTGCTTCAGACAGTGAATGGAGTTCACACATGAGAATGACACAAGGACCAACCCCACACAGACACTGAAGCAGTAGAGAGAGCCCTTACCTTTATCTTGAACCTCCTTGGAGAAGCGCTCCCTTTCAATGGCTGACTCTCTCTCTATCCGCTCAATTTCAGCCAATGCGTCCAATTCCACTTCGTCATATATAGGGCCCTGTTGTGATACCTGTTGCTGATTCTGCACTACAGAAGTCTGTGGTTGTTTTGTAGCAACTGAAGTGTTCTGTTGTAAAACAGGCACTTGATTTGCTGGAAGGAATGCTGTTTGTTCTTGCTGCGACAAACACTGAGCAGCATTAAGTGGGCGGTTTACATCCTGTGGAGTAATGGGTGTTTTTGAAGTCTGTCCTGGATACTGCACATTAAAAGGAATATCATTTTCTGAAACATTGCTATTTTCCATACCAGATAGCATATCCTCTTGCTGGTCCATATCAGAAGATCTTACACGAGAAAGTCTTAACGTGAGTTTAGTAGAGTCCTTGGTTGGAGAACTAATTATATCATACATTGCAGCTTTCTCATTCTGGTCTTTTTCATCCTTGCCTAATTTCATTTTCTTTTGCTTTTTTTGTTTTCTCTCTGGAGAATCTAGTAAGATATCTGGAGGAACATCTCGAGGTGACGAACAAGGTAAAGACTGGGACTGTAGAATTAAAGGTGGTCTTGATCCTAGAAAAGCAATTCAGCAGAAACAGTTGTGCCACTTCACACATTTTATTTTATTTTATTTTATTTTATTTTTATTTACACATTTTATTTTATAGTATAATAAAAATATTAAGTGATAATACAGTGAAGCTGAATCAAATACTAAGAAACCATCCACTCCAAGGTACTTTGGAACTGTATCTTGACCTGTAAAGATACTTCATGTAACACTTGACTTTATTTTTGAGACAAAGACTCAGGCTACACTGGCAGGCCCTGAATTTGGTGGGAAACCAACAATGACTTTCAACTCCTGATATGGCCATCTGCTCTCTACTGCTGGAATTACCTGAGTGACCACCATGCTTGATTAATTCATTTATTTTTAAGGACATTCTTGAGCATTATTGTCACAATTTTGCTAAAAAAGGAACATGTTTTACATAAGTAAGAAAAAATTTAAAAGTTAAATAGCTAACAAACAAGAAAAGCTAAGCATCAGATTTATCTGAAAATTTTATATGGTGCTATGCTTTTCTACTTAAAGTTTGTGTGGTAAATTATATATGCTTTAGAAAAAGCTTTAAACTTCAACAATTTAAGGCAGGTTGTAATCCCAGCGCTTGGGGAGGCAGAGGCAGGTGGATCTCTGTTAGTTCGAGACCAGCCTGGTCTACAGAGGGAGTTTAGGACAGCAAAGGCTACCCAGAAAAATCCTGTCTCAAAGAACCAAAACAAATAGCAAACAAACAAAGCCAACTTCCTTAAAATTTGCCTTAAAATCAAATCAAAATACACTAATGTTTTAAGAGTAACTGGAAAGCAACCTGCTAAAATGAGAGTTAGGTTTCTGATGTATAATGTATTTGTGGTACTGTTTGTATTGTTTCCATGTCAAGTTTTCTACTGTGTATCTATCTACCATCATTTACCTGCCTTTTAAGTGTCAGAAGAAAAGTGGGTGGGTTGTTTACAGTAACTATCTATTACAGCTAGCCCTGCATGTTTTGCTATCCCTTCTTACCTTGACAAAACTTGAATGATAAATACCCAACTGTGGTGGCTAAGCTATAAACAGAATTAACTTGGAAGTTCTTTTCTTTCTTAGTAGCTGGGTTTTTAAACCCCTCAAAATGTATACATTTATTGAACTAACATACCACACATGCTGCTTTCTCACTCTGATCTTTTTATCATTCTTGCCTAATTTCATTCATTCATTTATTCATTCGCTTGTTTATTTATTTTCTCTGTAGAGAATCTAGTAAATGACCTGGTGAAAAATACTGAAGAGATAGGTTCAGCCTCTACTTTATAAAGAAAGTCCTTGAGTTTAAACACTATCTGCAAAAACAAAGTGCTTTACCATCTGGGGAGGAGGAGTCTTTATTAGAAATTCACAAGGAAATGATACATATCTTGCAACTTAGTGTCTTTTTTCTAAAGACACAGTTTGACTGTGTATCCTAGGTTGACCTGGAACTCAGAGAGATCCACCAGTCTCTGCCTCCCAACTGTTAGGATTAAAGGTCAAAAAGGGGACATGGGTTTCTAAAGATAGAAATCTTGAAAATAGGGTAAAAAGAAGCCTGTAGAGATGCATTAATATTGAAAAAAAAATCAATGAAAAGAGCAGGAAGAAAGCTGACCAGTTCAACATGGAGTAAGTTTTTTCCAAGAGCTGGACAGGTGAATCTGACTGAACAGTTCCAACATTTAAGAGAGGTGAGGATGGCTGTGATTGTGAAAGGCCACGGGATTCTTAATGAGAATGATACTGTATAAACCTAAGAATACTGTAAGAGTGTACTGGGATTTAACAAAGATAAAGATGAACAGCTTAAATGAATTTGAACCTAGGTATTTGTTCTAGATCTACTTCAACTATGAAATACACAGAAGAAGGTCTAGTTATAATAATACCTTTAGGAGTTCCGTCACTTCCAGCGGGGGAACACACTGGCTGTGGCGATCTCAAGGGAAAAGATGCAGTATTCCTCATTGTTGAAGAATCGCCATCCTAAGAATAAAACGTAAAATTTCTATCTTGAATGCAACGAGATGGTTTATTGAAATCTTAAAGAGAACTAATTCAAGACATAAATTACTGACAGGTGAAATACTGAAATTCAGTAGCCTGATTCTGTTCTTTCCTGATTTCTTTATGGTATATCTTAGATAAATTGAAATAGTGTCCAAAACTGCCTATGCATGGCAATGAATAAAGAAAACTGACATTACAAAGCTGCTCCATTTTGGTTTGTTTTCTATAAAAGGAGATGTAAGGCTGTCAGTGTCTTGAGAACAGGGTTCACTGCCATCTCTGTTACCTTTAGATATGGGCAATTTACATAAAAGTACAATGACATCCATAATAAAAATTTCCTATATGTAAAATATTTTAATGAGAAATATTAAATATAAAGAATGGTAGAAGTTTGAAAATATCTCAGAAAAAAAGCCATATACTGACAAATAAAAGTTTGCTACTTGAGAGACTATTTTGGTATAAGCACTATCAATTAAAACAAAAATTTAATCCCACTTTATGGATTAAGCCCTGTGGGAAACAGGAGCCATGGTGTCCATACCTAGATTCTCAGATTCTAGTATAATTTTCAAGGTAGAGTAGGTATCCTTCACCTGTGCTATGAAGATGCTGGGCTACAGACAGACATACGCCATTACTGCCCTGACCACCAGCGCATTACATACGTCACTACTTAGCCTGTGCACCATGTGTAGGTAGTCGTCACTTGAGCCGTGTCTAGGGTTATCAGCATGATGATTAGCTGAGTTGCCAGATAATGGACCAGAAACTTTGTTATCATGGATGTTTCGCAAGCCACCGGCAACAATAGGACTTGATACCGATGCTGAAATAAAAAAAATTTTTAAATATAAAAATTAACTAGAGAAATTCTTAGAAAATAATTAAAAGAATATTTTAAACACACACAAGTTATAAAGAATATAATGAACATTTATGTACTGATCCTTGTCAACATAGCAAGTTTGAAGCCAGCAGGGGCTACAAACAGCCTATCTCAAACCAAAACAAGCACAGACACTGAGTACAAATCTTAATACTGTGATAGCTGTCACTCAGATGCATCTTTAAAAGAACTGTAATATGTGTAAAGGCAGACATGTATAGCGCTCTCTATACTTGTGTTTTTTCTGTTCTCTTTTCCTTTTTTCCCCACAGCAGAGAATAGCTTGGCTTCACACCACTCTATTTATGCATGCATATCTTTATACTTTTGTTGTAAATAAACATATTCTCAAATATACTGTTTTGAATATAATGTTCCAAACTTTCTGTTTGCAAGTCCGTTTATAACTTGTTTTTCTCTTTCTTTCAAACAGGGCCTCATATGGCCCAGGATGGCCTCATATTCTTTGGTAGCTGAGGACTTCCTGAGCTTTGGTGCCCTGCCTCTACCTGCTGACTGCTGGGACACCAAGGCCGTGCCACCTGGTTTTGTACAGTGCTGAGGACAGAATCTCGGGCTTCATGAATGCTGAGCATACAACTTCCTTTTTAACTGGTTATTATGCTGTGGATTTTCCATTTTATTACATATGCAGTCTTAAATTTATTTGTTTTAAATAAACAATAACATATATTCTGCTTTATAATGTACAAATGTATTTATTCATTTATATGGGAACAGTTGGATTACTTAAACTATTGGGCATCACTGTTTATGATATGTACATGAGCTTTTTAATAAATGTTCAAAGACTTAGAACAATGAATAAGATTACTAGTTACATACATTTAAAGTCTTTCTGAATGCTATCAAATAACTGAACAAATTGCTTAACTCCCTTAACTCATTAATAGTATATGAAAATTCTCACTGCTTTATATACTTACCTATTTGTGTTATTCTTGAAGGTGAAAAATATTCTTGATAGTCGTTTTAGTTACCATTTCTTAATTAGTAGCAAAGCCAAGATTCTTTCATGTATACTGTCGTTTATATTCCCTCCTTACTAAAGCCACAGGAAAATTTTTATATATTTTGTAAAATTTTATGAAAGTAAACTTTATTTTTAAGAATATTGTGGGTACAACCATCTATAATGTGATCTGATGCCCTCTTCTGGCCTGCAGGTGTACATGCAGGCAGAGCACTGTATGTATAGTAATAAATAGATAAATCTTAAAAAAAAAAAAAAAAAAAGAATATTGTGGGTAAATGACCCAATTATACTTTCTTTCCCAACTGTCTCAGCACAATTAATTAAAGAAATGATATCCCCTATTATAACACAGTACATTACATATTATTATCATATTATGTATTATCCCCCACTGAGATATGTTTGCAGCTTTCGTTTGCTTTATGAGTATGTTCCTAGACGCTTTACCATACTGCACTTTAGCACGCATTACTTTTCCATGCCTGTACTAGGAATACAACAACTTTGATTCCTGTTAGATTGTGCTATACAATGGTCCTTCTTAAAATATACTATCCAAAAAGAGAGCCCAGCTGGATGTGGTAATGCACGCCTTTGATCTCAGCACTCAAGAGGCAGAGGCAGGTAGATCTTTGTGAGTTAAAAGGCCAGCCTGGTCTACATAGTGAGTTTCAGGATAGCTATGGCTATATAGAGACCCTCTCTTAAAAAACAAAACAAGACAAAACAAAATCAAAACCAGAAACCAAAACAAAACAGAATGAAACACCAAAAAAGAGGACATGAATTTGAAAATGAGCAAAGAGGAGTGATATGGGAGAGTTTAGAAGGAGGGAATGAGGTAATCATAATACCAGTGTTCCGTTTCTCATACTCTAAAGTTTCCTGTTTCCAATTCTTTTCTGTCTGACTGACTGACGATGTATTTTGTGCAGAAATATCTAGGGAGTGTTAACTCCTGAGTGATTTTTTAAAAAAAGTTTTTGTGGTGTCTGAACATTCTAAATGACTCATTACTGAACATGGCCTTAAATTACATTTTTTCTTTTGATTCATTTTGAAAAATAAGTCTGTTTTGTTATTTAAAAAAAAGAGGGGGGTATCTACCACCCAACATCATCTGAGTTTCTTCGAGCACAAAATGATGTGCTTTCCTACATACACTCCTCCATGGCTGCTTGTATGTTAAAAGTCCTCTTTAGGTTTTTATCCTCTGATTTATTACATTTAAAATGTTCCCAATACCTTTGTGTGCCATATTATACTAATGCATAGCAAATATTAAGGCTACATTTATACACATCAAGCATGTTCAGTATTTACATTAAATTCAGTACATATTCCAAATATGTGATTTGCCTCCACGTGTTTCAGTAAGTTAGTGT
Organism: Acomys russatus; assembly: GCF_903995435.1. Taxonomy (NCBI): domain Eukaryota; kingdom Metazoa; phylum Chordata; class Mammalia; order Rodentia; family Muridae; genus Acomys; species Acomys russatus. The sequence continues at coordinate 4,582,730 of NC_067145.1, forward strand.
AAAATAGTCTCAATATAATATTTTATCTAGTTTTGGAAACTATAAGTTGGCTGTTTTGATAGATGACTAAATTAAAAGTTTGAATGTTAAAATGTTTTCAAATCAAGTTTGGCTTTATACATAAAAAAAATAATAACAAAAATAACAGCAATACAATATAATCATCTTCACACATGTAGAAACTAATGACTTACAGTAGTATTTAAAATTTGGTAAAAAAATAAAAAATAAATAAAATTTGGTATTATGAGAAACAAAACCACAAATGTTTGTTCTATTTTTTCTTGAGAATTTCTGCTCTTTAAATACTTATGGGCATAAAAATTTGTATTGCTAATACATTACTTAGTAGTCATGAAACAGTTAATCTTTAAAAGATAAAAATATAAACATGACATTGAGAATTGGCAGTATAGTGAAATTAATCCAATTCAGAAAATCCTGTATCTAACCATCTGTTTTTCTTTAATTATAAAGTAAATACATAACTGAAAGTTTTTCATAATATATGCTTAAAAAAAGAAATGTAATGTGTTTAAAGATTTAAACCACAATTAATATTTTTTGGACCAAGTGTGCAATATATTATTTTAGTTTATGCTTAAAAATATTTTTAAAGTGAACCTGTTTGGAATTATAGTTATTTAGGTATATACAATAGTTAATATAATTATTTAGGCACTGATGTTCTTACCTTGCTGCATCTGTGGATGCGTTGTGTAACTTGAAGGATGGGAATATGGCATGTATCCTGCAGGGCTCTGTGGGGCATATGGACTAGGCACTGGGCTATTTTGTTGTGGCATAAATCTGTTCCCAGAGCTTGTCTGTGGTGGCACAAACCGGCTAAAATCCAAATGAAATATATCAGGAAAAGAAATTAACAGGCTACTTCTTGAAATTTAAATGTGACAAAATTCTTTCAACTCCAATTTATATATAAAACCTATGCAAGCAGAAAACAGCAGAAATGTTTAACACATAAATTAACATTCATAATTTAAGAGTCACATCAAGTAATTAAAAACTTCTTTTATTTTATTCTATTTAGGAATACCAATCTATGTCTCTTAAAATGAACTTTGTCTTTCAAACGTTGTTATTTATAGCGGAGTCACTTTTTTTTTTTTTTGGTGGTAGTGCTGCTGGGAATTAACCCAGTAAACACAAGGCTTTATACATGTTAGGTAAGCACTGTGCCAATGAGCTCCATTAGCACCCCAAGCTTATCATTTATTTTATCAAACTCTGTAAAATTCAACTTATTATATGGTAGTTCCTTTAGTTAGTATAGTATATTAATTCCACATGCAGCACTCTTAATGTGAATGCTCATAAGAACTACTTAGCATGGGACTACATAGAATTCATGAGTATTACATAATGTTTAATAATGACATGTACATGAGTATCTACTTACCTGGAGGGGCTATGTGAGATAGTGGTTTGTTGGTAATTGGAAGATGCAGGACTACTGTGCATGGAATTCTGAGAAAGTTTATACTGAGACATCATCATTCCTGTTCAAAAGATAAAAAGCATTAAATATTTTTTTCTTCTTACAATAAAGAGTCAACTCACCCTTTTAAAAATGTTTTAAATTCCTTTCTCCAAGAAATGGTTTTGTTTGGGGGAAGCAATATATGGCTATTAGAAAAACTAAATTTCAAGAAAAATCCATTTTATATAACATAATTTTAATACCACTACTTTAATAGTAGAAATAAGAGATGATGCTAATGATCTTTATAGGGCAAGGAACGGAACACAAGGCAGCGTACACACTAGGCAGCGTACACACAAGGCAGCGTACACACTAGGCAGCGTACACACTAGGCAGCGTACACACTAGGCAGCATATACACAAGCCAGGTGCTCTAATCCTGAGCTACACCTCCAACTTTAGGTACATATTCTGTTATTACTTCATTTAGCTATTGTCAAAATACTATATATTTTCTTTTACTATAAGCCTATATCTGACTTCTTATTATATAGAAATTTTTAACATACACTTCTCCTGTGCTTAAGAACTTAATTTCACAACATTGTTTCACACCTAGGCTTAATTATTAATTTATCTATGGACCAAAAGTTTGAGATTCTGTAATTTCTACCTAAAATTCTCCTAACAAAACATGATGTTCCTATTTCTTCTTCTAAAATAACATTTTGCTACTTAGTAGGAATTAAAATAATATTTCATTAGCAAATGAAAATGTGAGGATAGCTTTCATTTATTTTTTTAAGGTTCATTTTTCTTCATTTATGTGTACGATTGTTTGCCTGCATGTAACATATGTGCACCACATGTGTGCCAGGTCTCCTTAGAGGCCGGAATACTGAATTCCCTGGAGCAGGAGTTACAGAGTTGTCAGCACCCATGTGGGTGCTGGGAACCAAACATGGACCATCTGTAAAAGCAGCAAGTGCTGTTAACCACAGAGCCATTTCTCCAGCTTTAAGATTCTGTTTCTTTTAAAGCTGGAATTTGCTTATTGATAGATGTACAAACGGCATTTTGTTATTAAGAAGCAGTAGAAAAATTCAGTTAAGCCAAAGAGAAAATTCTGCAGCTAACCCTTAATTTTCTTACATGACTTCGGGAACCAATAAGTTAATATTCCTAAATTTCACTTCTTGCTGTTGACATGAAAAGTACCTTTCATCAAAAATTCTCCAATATATGATATATATATATATATTTGCCAATAAGACTACAGAAGGATTCTAGTTCTACAGTCTGGAGTAGAATAAGATTAGGATCACGGCCGCCTCAAAGACTACCACTAAGAGTGTGAATAGCCGCATTTTCCAAGTACAATTCAGTACAAAATAGTGTTGTTCCATAACTTAATAGTTTAATGACTATAATAACTGTTCTGGTTGTCCTTTTTTATTGTAAGCAGGGAAGGCCATACTACAAGACAGAAATGATAAATGTTCTCCTTCTCAGTTAACAGCCATCACTCGGGCAAAGCTGAAATTACTAGTTTAAAAATAGTGGCTGTTTAAATAAAGAGGCAAATAAAATCAGAACAGTTCTTTCTGATTATCTCAAAGTTCCAAAGACTTGCATTTAGTCACCAAAAGTTATCTTCTGAAGGATGGTACTTGTTCATAAAGTACTTGTTTTGCTGCACAAATATGAGTGCTTGGGTTTGAAATCCTAGAATCCACATAAAATTCTGGCTGTGGCCACACTTAGAACCCTAGCACTGAGGTACAGGGTAAAAGAGAGTGGAGATAGGGCAGCCCCTGAAATTCAGTAGGCAGCTAGCCTAGGTCAGATGATGAGCATCAGGTTCACTTAAGAGTCTGCTTCAAAATATGAAAGGTTCAGAGCAATCATCATGATATGCACGCGCTCACATGCGCGCACGCACGCGCACACACACACATACACACAACTATAACACAACACGTATCCACAGAAAGTAACCTTTAAAAATTTAAGCCTTGTCTTATGAAAATACTTTTAAAACAAGTATTAACAAACTGCTTTTAAAATTCTACTTTTTTTTACAAAATTATATATAGTAATTATATATTTAACTAAAATTATGCAGAATTACACAAAATATGTAAATTAAGATGAGTACTATAAAACTTTTTATACAGTGACTTACTATTCAAATTCAGACTCACATATATAGATTACAAAAAATGTATTAGTATCCTTGGATGATTTTATTTATGCATGTGTTTTTGTGTGTGGGTTATGTACATTTGCATGCAGCTGAGTGCAGAAGCCAGAAGAGGGTGTCAGATCCTTTAGAAATGGAGTCCTAAGCACCCAAGGTAGAAAACAAAGACCAGTAGATGCTTTTAACTAACTACTGAGCCATTTCTCCACTTTGCTACTGTTTCTTCACCAGTGGGCTCCAGAGCTTTCAGAATGTACAGCTTCACTTTCGCTCATCACTGCTACTGTCTTGCACCTGCTCTAGTTTACTGGTTCTAGCAAATCCACAGCCAGACCTTGGCTGTCTGCTTTCCACTTGTTGACAGGTAAGAGGAACATAACTGAGTTGTGAGTAATCGGTAGGAATATGCAATTGCTTTGACAAAATAAAACAAAAACAAAACTGAATTCACACAGAAAAATAACGAAATAAAAAGCAGTATTATTTTAAAATATCCACACAAAAAAAGAACTAAGAAACAGAATGAAGAGCAACATGGATAGCTACATTGCTAAAGTTAACAAGAATGAATCTGATGATATTCTTAAACACAGTTAGCCAATCAGCTAACCTGGACCTTCTAGAATTGCCTAAACTATTCCTTTCCTTGTTTAACCCTGAGAGCCAAGGATCAACCTGAATATAAAAAACATAGTTAAATTCCAGAAGACAATACTTCTCTAGCTTGAAGCTACCACTTAGGTACATATCAATTGTTCTGTGATGGATATTAATTTTTTTTTTTATCACCCCTTAAAATACTTAGAATAAGTCAAAGTTTAGTTACTAATAAACTAATTTTTACTGGTAAGGCAAAATGAGTATTAAGCCAATTCTTAGATAACCATGAACATCATTAATAAAATACTTAGTAATATATGTATAAAATACATGCTCAAAAGCTTTTACATATTTTCTTTATTACTTAAGATTTCAGGAGATGGCTCAGCGGTGAAGAACACTGGCTGCCCTTCCAGAGGACTTGGGTTCAATTCTCAGCACCCACATGGCAGCTCACAACTGTCTGTAACTCCAGTTCCAAAGGATCAGACATCCTCACAGAGACACACATGCAGGTAAAACACCAATGCACATGAAATTAAAACAACAACAACAAAATTTACTGAGAGATTCCAAACTTTTTATGATTTTCTAAAACCAAAATTTCTAAAGTTCACTTAATAAATACATCTTAGGATGCCTTAAAAACAAAACAAAATAAACTCCCAAAGTTTTGTTTAATTCCATACAACACCATAAAGATATTAAGTTTCCTTCTTGCTCTTGGCTTGATTTAAAATATGAACAGACATTTGTAAGTGAGAAACCAACTACTTAAAGACACTTAAATGTAATCATGTGTGAAGCAAGTTCTGATACAGGATTCACAAACATGTACTATGAAAAAGAAACTCACCACTTTGTACATATCTGTTCTGCATACTCTTCTCCCTGAAAACGTTAGGACTCCTTGCCAGGACGGCCTGCAACAAGACTGGTATATCGCCTTCGGGATCATCACTGCCAAGGTTATCTTTCAGTTCTCTGGCATTGAAAAAAATTATAGGCATGATTATAATCTTAAGAAGATTTACAGAAAAAACAAAAACCATATGACTACAGTAGGCCCAAGGTATGACTTTCAAAGATGTAATCCCCAGAAGAAATGAAATTGTCACAGAATTCCTAGACAACCCCCCACACTTTTATTTTTCTAAGGCATGGGGAAAGAGCGGCTGAAGTCATAACTGTACGGAATGACGAGTTTTCTAAAGAATATTCATGTTAATTTTAAGAGGATCTTTGACATACTACTCACTAATTAAAAACACAGAAGCAATGATGATGTTAAGATGCTATTTGGACGTGGAATATATTGACTGTCCCTCATGTCTGAACACGGGTGAGTGTGCCTTTCTTGGACTTGTTCTTCCAATGATATATGCAGTGTTGACATACTAAGAGAAGTCATACAGGTGATGTGATTTTTCTATCTTATTCTGTTTTTTTCAAATAAAATCATGGTAGAAAGCACAACCAAACAAGTGATAAAATAAATATAGTGACAATTCTCAGTAAACATCTAAATAATTAGCAAATTAAACTAGATATGCCTGTTTGGAAAGAAACCGGGTCTTCAAATTTTACATTCTCCCATCCAAATATTAACCCTAATCCTGCCTAGCTTCTGAGGTCAGAGAGCCTTGGGCATGGGCATGGTAGTAGACTCAATTTTCCTTTCTAAATATTACTTTTCCATACACTGCTTAAACATGGAGGACGTTGAGAACTGACGTCTGAAAGTTGTCTTCTGACGATCATACACTCACTCACTCTGGCATGTACATGGGCATGCATGCACGCATGCACAGAAACTCACTGGATCCAACAGTAAAGATCTAAAAAATGGCGCCCAACAGTAAGATTCAATAAATTCCAGGGAATTATCTTAAAGGAACTTCCTATAAAATAAATCCTAATTTTTTAATGTGCCTTTTTGTACCTCTTTAAATATTCAGGGAATACTGCAGATTGTATACAGGCATAAGCAACTGTTAATATGTACTGCACCCTTTCTCTAAATAATAAATCTCCAAATTTGGAAATTTAATAAAGAATGAAAAAGTATATAAATACTATTTAAATAGGTTACAATAGGATAAAAGTGATAGATCTTGAGAAAAATTTGTTATTATATGTGTGCATGTGCAGGTATGCACATGCTGTGACAGTGTGGAGATGAGAGGACAACCTTGTGGAGTCAGTTCTTCACTTCCACCTTTATGTGTATTCTAGAACTGAACTTAGGTCAGTAAGCATGCACTTTATCCACTGAGCCATCTCACTAGACCAAGATTTTATTTTTAAATAAATTTTTGTGTTGTTAAGATAGTAAAATATACATTGCTTTCTAGTGACAAACATATTATGTATACTCATTGTTTAGCTCATTTTTATTTTAAATTCTATTGTATGAAAATGCACATCTATGTTGAAATGAAAAAGAATTATTTTACTTTCCATGGAGTTCATTTTGGAGTTCTTGTTACATTCAGCCTCATACTCTGGTGTCTAGAAAATTCGATTTCTAACAATATTAGGAAAGGAGAAGATAAGTTTTATAAGCACATTTAAATCTCTGTGTGTGCAGATGATACCAAGATCATTTCTACAAGTTGAAGAGATCAGCAAAGACATGCCTGGGTCAAAACTGTTGTCACAAATTGACTATGGCCTACCTAATCTCTTCAATGTCATATCAAAATTGGCTGTATTTTCACTTGGTTACTGACATATTCTTTCCTTTCTTTTTGAGACAAGGTTTCACTAAGTAGCCTTGGTTGGCCTGGAACTTGTTGGGTAGACCAGGCTGGCTTCTGATTCATACAGATCTGCCTGTTTCTGAGTGCTGGGATTAATGGCATGTACCACCAACTCCTGGATCAAAACTGACATTTAAAAAAAAAGTATGAATGTACATTTTGCCTTGTACGTAATTCTAGCGCTTGGGTGTCTGAGGCAAGAGATGGGCGGTGAGTCTGAAGATAGGCTGGTTATAGAGTGAGACTGTCTCAAAGGCCAAAGGTATCTGGGGCCATCCATAGCTTCACTAGCAGAGCACAGACCTAGCATGTATGGAACTGCGCATCTGACTGCCCACACCACATAACCTAAGTGTGGTGGTACACACACACAATACCCGCACTTGAAGAAGTAGCAGAATAGAAGTTCCAGAACCTCATCAGCTGCATAGCAAGTTCAAGGCCGGCCTGGGATACACGAGACCTGTCACAGACAACAATAAAAGAAGACAACAGACTGCCCCTCGCCACAAGTACATATCTGAAAACTTTGGAAATTACTTAAAAAGGAATGGTGATTTTTCTTAGTTAAGACCAGAAACTTTTTACTCTTAGATGTAAAATTGAGATTACTTACATGTGATCTGTTGATACCTGGTTGAGACTATGGACAAGCTGTGAAGCCAAATTGTCATCCCTACAGGCCAAAAGGCAGTTCACCTCTTCTGCTATTCGTGAATTAAAGAGCAGGCTCTTTGTAGTTGTAGCAGGTAAAGGAGATGGAAGAGGCAGCTGGTTCAGGACTATTTAAAATAAAAGCAGATTATTAGATACTGACTGCAAGAAATCTTTATATACTATGTAAATTTTAAGACTAAAAATAAGTTGTAAGTATCAATGTGACAAATGACTGAAAAACATTACTCTTCACTCTGTAAAAAAAAATCTCAATCAACCCAAGAAACCACCCCTCCAAAACCACCACAGGCCATTACAGACTATAACATTCGGGGTTACTTAGCTGCTGCTCCTTTTCTTTTCCTTTTTTTTTTTTTTTTTTTTTTTTGGTTTGTTTCTTGTTTTTTGAGACAGGGTTTTTTTGTGTAGGCCCCAGCTGTCCTGGATTTGCTTGGTAGACCAGGTTGGCCTTGAACACTCAGAGATCAACCTGCCTCTTCCTCCCCTTGTGCTGGGATTAAAGGTGTGTACCACTGGCTTCTTTATAGTCATGCTTAATTTTCATTTAAAAGCACAACTTTGAGACGTAGGGTTAAGAAGCAGCTTGTCGGAGCAGTAGCACACTTAGACAAAGCAAGAACAATACCTGACTACACCTGATATGTTGTTTGAAAGCATAAGGATAGAAACAAATAGCTCATAGTAGAATACTCAGAGTACAACATTCCTGAAGAATAATAAAGAATTCTTCATAAATTCCAAAATCTTTTTTTGCTGGGCGGGGATGGTGCACGCCTTTAATCTCAGCACTCGGGAGGCAGAGGCTGGCAGATCGCTGTGAGTTCGAGGCCAGCCTGGTCTACAAACTGAGTCCTGGACAGCCAAGGCTACACAGAGAGACCCTGTCTCAAAAACAAAGCAAAATCTCTTTTTATCATTCTACTCTAAACAACAAACAAATAAACAAAGGAATATTTTATAGCTTAATTTCCATTATTTAATGTAAGCACACTTCCTGGGAATTTGTTTATTTGCCTAAAGGTTAAGAGATCCAACTAAAATATATGTATCAGAGCGCTCACGGCACAGCTTTCACTAATAAAACCACAAAACAATCAATGGTTACTTCACAGAACTTACCATGAAGACAAGCATAAAAAGTGTGGGTATACCTGATATGAAAGGCAGAAAAACCAAGAGAAGGCGAGCAGCATACATAGTTTGCCATGCACACACATTGCGTTTCTTGTCTTACAAATAACAAAAACTAGAGCCTGTTTCACTGTTTCCTACAGAGTAATGATAATCCAACCACCCACTTTCTAGTGATGGGAGCTTCCTACACTCAACTGAAAACATAAAGCAAAGCCCAGGGAGGAGCTCTGAGAACAAATGAAAACAGTACTGGAAGCTACCAAAGTTATTTTTTTTCACAGATTATTACAAACTTTTATAATGCAATAGGAAAAGGTATCTATTTTTTCATTTTTCTTTTTGACTCTTTCCTTTGTCTCTATTCGCATACTGAGAGTAGTATATGACACTGGGCAAACACTTGGGAAGACTCTACATCATTACCCAGGACAAAGAACAGTTATAAATATCTACAAAATAAATGTCCTTAACATTCTGTGTTAACTAAATTTCCACCTATTGGCAATGATTTTTAATTCTTTAGTGTTCAGGGTAAAGTGGGCTCTCATGTCAGTGACATGTATCTGTAACAAACTCCAACACATAATTAACATGATATTAAAAAATCAGTACCCCTAGAATTTAGGTAAGATGGGCTCTCAGATTCTTATTTTTGGAGAGCAATTTCAGGTACTGTTTTTCTAAAGACTTTCTTTTAAAAGTCCTTAGTTTTAAGGTCTTTAAAAATTATCACACTACCATTTCCTTAGGAGTCCACAGAAGGAATCAGAAATTAAGATTATATACTAGGTGGCAGCATTAATTATGGTACTCCCACACATACACCAATCAAATATATTATATATTTATGACATTAAATATACCTTTGTGTTTCTAAAAGGAATGTTAGCAAACAAGAGAACTTAAATTAGATAAACTATGCAAACTTACGGTCCGTGAGACTAGCAATCCCCGCAAGAGTCGTTATGGGGACATGGGGCATATCCCCATTCATCCTGAAGCCCTGGAGTGGTGCTGCCGATGAAAGTGTTTAGTTCAGGTGCCAGCTGTCATCACTTTCCATCTCCCAAATCTGCAACACACACACACAAAGAAAACCATATAAGTATTTGTGGAACTGTGACAAGTATATGACCAGTAGAGAGACGCTTATTCATTTAGAAACATAAAAAAAAAATCTCAACTTTTATTTGCTCAATGTATTTAACAAGTTACCCATAAATACCAGTTGCTACCCACTAAGCACTGCAAAAATGCTTTGCATACATTAAAATTTAGGCCTCACAACAACCCAGGTACAGCAGGGCACAATTGTTTTCTGAATTTTACTAATAAAAAAAAAAATCCCATGGAGTTTAAAGTAACTAGTCGAGCTGGGATTCAAATGACGCACTCTGGCCCCAGAATCCGCTCTTAACTTCTGCTGTAAAATAGTGCCAGAGCAAAGGCCTCAGCCAAACTTGATAAACACTCATTGCTTTCCAAATTCTAAATCAATAAAAGTTTTACTTAATTAACTGGCTTCAATTTCTTGTCTAGTTAGTTTTCTTTCCACTCTGTTAAATAGACTTTACTTTCCTACCAATCTACCTTTTAAGATTCTCTTGTATTCTTGTGTTTTAATGTGTTTGTATCTCTTTAATATAATCTCCTTATCAAAAAAGTTTTATTGTCCTTTATTTTAAATTCTACAATTCAATATCAATTTCACTCCATAGACATTTTAACTTAGAATAGCTATGAACTTATGACATTTATTGCCTGATGTTCTCTTGATAAATTACTACATAATTACTACATTTGATGCCTCTCTTCCCAGTTTGTAAGCTGTTACTGTGTTACTTGTTCATGTATGTACAGATGTACCAGTGTGTGCCTGCAGGTCAAGGCACACTCTGCAGAAGCCGTTCTCTCCTCTACCACGTGGGTCTTGGCTTGGGGCTGGTGCTTTTCCCCGCGGAGCCAGCTCGCCTGCCCATCTTCTGCAGTGTCATAAAGCATGGTTTTACTCGTTAGCTAGGTTAGCCTCCAATGCCTGATTCTTCTGCCCGTGCTCTCAAGTTCCTGAATTACAGGTAGGTGTTAAGTCATGTGTGGCTTGTTTCATGTCATTCTTGTGAGATTATTTGATTCTCACCCCGCCTTAGTCTTTCTAACTGATACATTGTACTAATAAAAATCAATCATATAATCAGTATGCAACCACATAAATGGACGGAATGGTATTAACTAGTGTTCTCTCCCACTCTTTTTTGAAAAAAACATTTTAGTATGATTGTGCATATATGTATGTTTACCATATGAGTGTCTGGTGCTCTTGGAGGTCAGAAGAAGCTGTTGGATCAGAACTTGAACTACAACTGAACCTGAGTCCCCTGTAAAACACCAAGGGCTCTTGAACTGCTGAGCCATCATCCCAACTCCTTTACTTTTCTTTTGCAAATAACTTAATTGGTTCAAGCATTTAATATTTATGATAAAATTCATCCCCTTTCTCTAAAAAAAGTATGTATACATACATAAAGGATACTATGAAAAATTTGAATATTTTCCCCTTGAATGTTCTAGATTTTTTTTTTCTATCTTAGTTTCAACTTATGGCTTCAGTAATGTTTTTGCATGTAAGATAATATAACATTTCAATAATCTGTCCATTAATTAAAACATGTTTTTATTGTTTTTATTGTTACTAGATGTAACTGGCTTCCGTTATCACACATCTCAACCCAACTTTGCAAGCAAAATGGTTTAACATGTCAGAGCAAGTGCCAGAAAAAGCGTAAGGATCTGAGTTGCAGTGTCACACTATGGAAGGACACATCTAACTCCATGTAGTCCTCTGACATGTACAGTATGCTGGGGCCCAAGCACGTGTACATGGACATGGATGGACACACACACACACACACACACACACACACACACACACACACACACACACACACACACACCACACTCCAAACAAAAATTATTATTATTATTTTAAAATGTATTTTATTTATTTTAGCTGGAGCCACAGACAGTTGTGAGCTGGCATGTGGGTGCTAGGAATTGAACCTGGGTCCTCTGGAAGAACAGCCAGTGCTCTTAACCTCTGAACCATCTCTCCAGCCCCAAAACATTATTTTTAAAAGTATATATTAGTATTAAGAACCTTCCCCATGTCTTAAATTATAAATTTAGGCAAACAAGTTACATAAAATATAAATGTATGTCTTGGCATTTCCAAAGTGAATATCCATAGCACCACCAGACAGAACAATAGTGTGCAATTCCGTCTACAGGTAATATTTTTAGGAAATATTCTCAACGCGGCTGGGGAGATAACCCGTCTGTAAAGTGCTTGCACCATAGCATAAGGACCTGGACTTACCCTCAGCACTTGTGTCCAAACAAAACTGTATCTTGTATGGGGGAAGCACATTCACTTGTTAAGAGCATCTGCTGCTTTTCCAGAGGACCTGAGGTGGGTTCCAAGCAATCACCCTGGGTGGCTCACAGCTACCTGATACTCTAAATGCATAGCACCCTCTCTTCTAGCTTCTGGACCCAGGCACATAGTCCACCCCACCCCCCACAAGGTTTTAAAAGCCATGTGTGTTACAGTGCACTTACAGTTCAGTGCTGAGGAGCAGAGATAGGTGGATTCCTGGGACTAACTAGCAGCTAACATAGCCTACACAGGCAACAAGAAATTCTGTTTTGTTGTTGTACTTTTGTTTTTGTTTTTAAAGTTGGCCTGAGTGAGGTGGAGCACCATGCCGGCACTCAGAAGGCATAGGCAGGTGGACTCCTGGGAGTTTGAGACCAGGTTAATTTACAAAGGTAAGGGAGAGGGAAAGGGAAAGGAAAAGGGAAAGGAAAAGGGAAAGGGAAAGGGGAAAGGGGAAAGGGGAAAGGGGAAAGGGGAAAGGGGAAAGGGAAGGAAAGGAAAGGAAAGGAAAGGAGAGGAAAGGAAAGGAGAGGAAAGGAGAGGAGAGGAAAGGAAAGGAAAGGAAGGCAGGGAGAGGAAGGAAAAGACAAGAGACTGCGCATACCCACTCTCACATACGTGCCCTGTAAAGAAGAATATACCCTGAAGAACTGATCATATATATACATGGCTCAAAGCATGCACACATATATCAACACAACATTGTAAAGCATCTTAGTAGTGAACAGTGGGCAGAAAAGATATCTGCTTATTAAGCAGCTACTATATTATAAAGGTTTTTGTTTTTGTTTTTTGTTTTTTTTTTTAAAGCACTCTGGTGTACTTTCATCTAATCTTTGATGAGTATCCTGATATACAGAGAAGGTGAGAATTTACCTGAGGTCATAGATCAGGGGCCAAACCCAGGCTATCAAACACATGAACATTTTGCATAACTAAAGTGCATCATCAACATTGTCACAATATATAGGCAAAGAAAGGGGGAGAAACAGAAAACAAAACTGGGCTATTTAAACTCTTCCATTGGGCAACCACAAATTATTTAATACTCTGTATCTCTATTTCTTATGTCTGTAAGAGGCAGGCAATTATTCTAATTTTGTTGGGAGAATGAGATTAATTAATACATGTAATGCTGTAAAGTACTTAGGTTTTTCTATTTTGCTTGTTATGTTATCTCAGACTGTCACATTTATATACATACATACTACACACACACACACACACACACACACACACACACACACACACGGTACATTCTTTTTCTAATACTGTTGAATGGAGAGTTAAAAGTTAGATTTGATCAACAGTTCGCAAATATTCTGAGTTAAACACGGCATCCAACACACCAAACATTTCTACACTATTTGGTCCTTCATGATGAAGTGTGCAATATCAGTTTTGTGTTGCAGAAACTTGCTAGGCAAAAAAAGGGACTGTAGCACATGCTAGAGAATACTAGATGAAATATGAAGGATGTATTCATAAGCACACTGACCAAGAGCATATGGTCAGGAAAAAAGCCTCCAAAAGTCTATCATACAATGCTGATTCTCTCTTCCCGCAGCCTGGATACAAACAATCTCAAGATTCCCCTTAGGAATAATACAATAATCAAAAGGAAGATGGGATACTAGTGAGAGAGAATGAAAGCAAAAAGTTCTGTGAGAAGACTATAGTTTCAGTATATAATAATGGTCCAATTTTGGACTTAAATAATCTAGGTTAAAATGCCAATGTAATATTAACAGGAGATTTCTGAAGTACAAAGCTGGTGATTAAGAAATGGACAAGGTTAGTGAGAATTACAGCTATGCAATGGCAAAGTTATTGACTAGTCTACCCAAGGCCTTAGTACAATCAATGCCAGCACCGCAAAAATAACTCACTCACTCTCCCAAAAATGAAGATTAATTCAGTAAGTAATTTATACTCAACACAGCTTAACTATTAAATAACCCAAAATAAAAATATAGAATGTTTAAAAAACTGGAGCTTTTCAGCGTTGACATGATTCTACAAGAGGAAAACTCCAAAGCTGACATCATATGGCAGTGACAATTATGACACGGGCACATCTGGGCTAGTAAGACAGCTTGCTGAGCCTGTGGCAACCTGAGTGTGATCCTGTTTTGTAAAGCAGAACAGAACTCCAGAAAGCGTCTTCTGACCTCCACACACGTGCCATGGAACACATGCTTGGCATACACGGACACACAGACTAAATAGATGAAGCACAGGCAGAAAAAAGAATACTGTTTAAAATCACCTTCAGGCTGTGTATGAAACATAGTGAGTTTTATGACTGGACTTGCGGCTCATCCTCAAAGAACCTCACCATGTGTTTTCAAATATTCCCAAACTGAAAACTAAAAAACCCACACAATCACACTCAACCTCAAACTCCACAACAGCTCTGATACCAAGCATTCTGGATCAGGGCTACTAAACCTACAAAAACAGAAGCAAGAGGAAGGTAACACCGCAGTAGGAGGTTTCTTTTTAGGCACTTTTAACCTGCCAGGCATGTATATGTGTATATATATATTTTTTCCTAACTATAACATAAGAAGCATAAGAAGGTTATCATAGTGATTATCTTTATTTCCTATATTAAAACTTAGGTCCTAGGAGCTCAATAGCGTGTGACTACATGGGTAGTTAAGCAGAGGTAGGATCTGCACTTGAGTGTTCCTTTTCTTTCATGGCTAAGTTATCTAGGTATCTATCTACCTACCTACCTACCTTGAAGATAGGCTCTCCTACTGTAGCTGGCCTTGAACTCACAATCTTTCTCCTTCAGCCTAACCAAGTACTAGGATTACAGGCCTTTGGTACCACAATCAGCCTGAATTCATGTGTTTCTAAGACACTTTTATATTCTTGGACATATTAAAAGGCTCTAACACCTGGATACAAGAAACATCACACTTATGTCAACAACAAAAAAAGCCAATAAAGGTACAAAAGAATAGAATACAAACATCTGATGCCGTAATTCAAAATCTTCATGCTATGTGATTGTAAGATTATTTTGATCTCAGACCCAAAGTTCATAAATATGGACCATTAACTAATTGGTGCTTTTTTTCCTTTGTTAATGTACATTTCTGGGTAGGTATAGGAAAGGTCTAAAACTAGCACACTTTAGGACTAGGGAGATGGCTCAGTGGGTAAAGTGCTGGCCTGCCTGTAAGCCTAGCGCTGGGTTAGGAATAGATGGATACATCTTGGAGGGAAGAGCTAGCTGGGTGGCCAAGCTCAAAGGTCAGTGTGAAACACTGCTTCCAAAAGTGGGAGAAGTCACCGGGCGTGGTGCTACATGCCTTTAATCCCAGCACTCAGGAGGCAGAGGCAGGTGGATCACTGTGAATTTGAGGCCAGCCTGGTCTACAAAGTGAGTCTAGGACAGCCAAGGCTACACAGAGAAACCCTGTCTCAGAGAAGTGACTGAAGAAGTTATCTCCACATCAACTTCTGGTCTTCATACAGATGCAGACACACAGACACACAGACATACAGGCAGACAGACAGGCACGCGCGCGCGCGCACACACACCCCCACACACACACACCTGGGCAGGCCACACACATGCATTCACATACATACTTGAACACACACACACACACATGCAATATATTTCATTACTTTAGTTAATATTACATTTAACTTATGAATGGCCTTAAATTTATCTTGGAACTATGTGGGACATAAATCTTCAAAAGCTACAGAGGTTAAATAAACCTATGTTACACTAATCATTTCACTTTAGTGGAACTACCTTCAGATTCTGTTTCCCGATCTGCTACTCAACAGATTTTTTTCCCCCACATTCTACTCAGACATGGATGAGTGGGTCCTCCTCAAATCCTAGCTCAAAATCCAAGTTATCAGTCAGCACCCCCTGTGAAAATCTACTTCCTTTAAAACATTTCTGCTTCTCTAAAATTCCAAATTAACACCATTAAGAAAAGTATAAAATGGAACAAAGCTACTTCGAGACATTTGTTTCACTTTTAGAAGTCCCCTGCAGTCATCACAGTAAATATTAAGAATGTTTCTGTATACGTGCCTAAGTCATATGGTTCTATTATCATATGTACAATGAAATGCACATACGCAACATAGAAGGGAAACACATCACTGAGTTCATTATATTGTGAAAAGTTAACATTAAGTGAATCAGGTTGGGATTTGCAATTTTCCAAAAGCAGTTTATAAAATGAAGTTCTGCTTGCTGAAAAACAAGAGTACAATTTTTCCTTGATATTTATTTTCTTTCCTCCCCCCGCCCCCGCCCAATTATTTCATGTGAACTGATTTTAAATAGTGGCAACTGGATATAGTAGGACCAAGTAGTTAGACAAGTCTAATCATCTCAATATACAAGTATACAAACTGCATCAGGGGAAGAAAAAAAGTCGTGAATGCCATAATGATAACTTCAAAATGTAGAGAGTGGAGTTTTGGGATGTGGCTCAGTTAATGGAGTGGTTGTAGTGCATACATGAAGCCCAGGGTTCCATCACTAGCACCTCATAAATAAATTGTGGTAAGCACATGCTTGTAATCCCAGCACTTGGAAGTACAGGCAGAAGGAATGCAAGTTCAAGGACGCCCTCTGCTACGCAGGGCTACATGACACCATGTCTCAAAATAAGTAAATAAATAAGTTAAATAAAAATATTTCATAGAAGAAATATTAAAATGCCACTAGGATTTGGTTTGCTAGTCTATCTTCCCTCAACATAAAAATAATTTGTCTTTTTAATGCTGCAAATGAAATAGCCTGTCTCTAAGCACTGCTCCCCCAAATTAAGACTATCTGAAAAGGCTGTTTCTTAAACAGATGGTATTAGAAGTGCAAAATAAACCTATTATTTTATTTCTTTCTAATTAAGTTTGGCTTTAAATGTGTAACCGTTACAGGTTTGGAACAAATCATGCTTGAATAATATGAAATTTTATCTATAATCTAAGGACTCCACAAGAGGGCACACTTTCAACTACTGTTAAGTGGGAAAGTTTAAAAACTCAAGACTTAATAAACTACTGCAAGGAAAGTTGGCTACATTTTCCAGACTGATGACTCAATATCATTAGAAAGCAAGAATGATGAAGTGTGTAATGTTTTGTTTAAGCACTCACACGCTGAAGCTTTTTTTTTTTAAATGCATGCAAAATTTAAGAAAAACTTAGATCTGCACCCTCCCCCTTGTTTTTTGAGACAGATTCTCAATATATGGCTCAGGCTAGTTGTTATCTCAAGGGTAGACAGGCATGCCCATCTCTGGCCTACAAACCTTTACAAGAAATTGTGGGTACTTTGACTTTTTTATCCTAATATGACACAGACCTTTGAACAATTAATTAATTAATACAACTCAGTGTGGCAACAAATGAGATTCTGATAATTAGTAGATTCTAGTTAAAGAGGTAAGATCAGAGGCTGGAGAAATGGCTTGGCAGCTAAGAGCATTGGCTGTCCTTCCAGTAGACCCCACATCTGATTTCCAACATTCATATGGAGACTTACAACCATCTGTAATTCCAGTTCCAGGGGACCTAATTCCCTCTTCTAGTGTCCATGGGCACCAGGCACATACAAGGTACACAGACATACATGCAGGCAAAACATCTATATACATTTAAGATCATTAAGAAAATTACTCAAAAAATAACTTGAAAAGACTATACAGATTATAACCAAAACCACCGTGGATGATATATGCATAACCTGCATCTTTTTGTTGTTGTTGTTTGTTTTTTGGAGACAGAGTCTCTCTGTGTAGCCTTGGCTGTCCTGGAGTAGCTTTGTAGACCAGGTTAGCCTCGAACTCAGCGATCTGCCTGCTTCTGCCTCCCAAGTGCTGGGCTTAAAGGCGTGCTGCACCAAGCCTGGCTGCATCTTAACGCAATCTCTCTCTCTCTCTGAAGATATCATTCATGCAATCCTTTTGCATTAACTTTTCTTATTACTGAGTCACTCTATATAGCACAAAATACCTACTTGGTGTTAATGTTCCCTGTTGTCAATGAAACAAAACAAAAAGCTGATTCTCCAATTACTGCTTACTAGCACTGTTTGTTTTTGCTAAGTTCTTTATTGTCTATCTTCACCTCAAAATTTTCTTGAACCCACAACACTATTTATATATTCACTCATGTCATTTTTCCAAATGCCTCACCAGTCAGGCATCACAACAGCATTGTTAAATTCAATGAACAAGCCAGCCTCAGGCCCCACATAATCTGTCTCAACAGTCAACACAACTGACTCCTCTCTGAATAATCAATCCTTCCCCTTATCTCTCAAAACAACAACATAAACTTCTCTGCCGGTATGTGTTCCTCTCGGATTCCTACTTTTTTCCCTTTGCATATTCCTGCCCTCATTCCCCTATGGATCTCCTTCAGCCTCCAGTTTAAAAACATACAATCAATCAAAAAGCAGTGCCTCTATGCTGAGAACTCCAGTTAGTACCTACAACTTTGATTCCTGCTCACATCAAGTGCCTAATTGGCAATTTCTGATTTGATTTCTGCATGCGTGTATGCATGCATGTGTGTATGTGTATGTGCAAGCCTAGATATAGACTTTAAGAACAATTTGTATAAATTCTGTCATATATATATTTACGCAAATATTTTCTCTTGATATTTTTCTTCAGCTTTTCATTCTCTCAACATTATTCTTTGAAGAGCTGAATATTAATTTGACAATGAAGTTTAATTAACCAATGTATTGTTTTATAAATTGTACCATTTGGCATTAAAAGAACTTTCTACTCAATATAAACTAATAATAAATTTTCTCACTTGTAGCTTTACATAATGTGAAGTATAAAATTAATTTCAATTTTTCTGTTTTGGATATGGATACCCAAGTGTTATTATTACATCTACATTTGATAAAAGCATCCTTCTTTTTAGACTGATCAGTTTTTATTCTACTGTAATCCCTCAGTTTCCAAATGTTAAATGGGTCGTACTTCTTGATGCTCTCCCTCAAATATTGTATTGTGTTTATTGCTATCATTTTGTAGTGAGTTTTGCAATTAGGTACTATTAGTCTATACTGGTTGCTCTTTTCTTTAAAAATCAATCTGGTTCTAGGGTTTTTATAGCTACACATTGATTATAATCATTTTGACAACTTCTAAAGGTTTACTGGGATTAGGATAGGTATATATGTAACTTTGTGTACCTACTAATTTGAATAGAAGTGACATGCTAATAATATTGAGTCTTGTGATCGTCAATGTGCATCTCTTGACTAATCTACATTTTTTTATTTAATTGCTCTTACCAATGTCTTCTACATTGAAGTTTAAACATATTTCCTCCCCCCCCCCCCGCACCCCCCTCCCCCGGGCGGAGTGGCTCCTTCACTGGAGGCAGAAGACTGGCAGGAGACCACAAGCTCAAGGATAACCTGAGCTACACATATCAAAGCCATGCTTCAGAAAACAAACAGGACTGTCAGGAGGTCTCAGCAAGTACAGGTTTGCTTGTGGGACAAACTTGATGACTTGAGTGAGTGAGTATGTATGTATGTATGTATTTATATATCTATGTATTGTTTTGAATGTTCTTGGGTTATTGTCACTTCCTTAGTCCAGGATATATGATAGATAATTTGCTGTTTTAGTGGTGAAATGATCAAGAAAAAAAGCACTGTCACATGACAGAGGGTTTTTTTGTTGTGCAAAAAATCCAAGCAAAACCTAGAAGTATAAAAAAGAGAAATGCAAAAAAAATTGTCAAATTATGTTTTAAAAAATATTTTGTTTATGGTATACTTTAAAGTAGAATCTCCTGATCTTCCTGACTCCTCAGTGCTAGAATTAAAGAAGTTCACCACTGAGCTTTAACCCTTAACACAATTAGCTTTTACACAGAAACACAAAAGTAAACTAAACAAAACTTTCCATCTAAACTGTAAT
This sequence comes from Acomys russatus, assembly GCF_903995435.1. Taxonomy (NCBI): domain Eukaryota; kingdom Metazoa; phylum Chordata; class Mammalia; order Rodentia; family Muridae; genus Acomys; species Acomys russatus. The sequence continues at coordinate 4,602,930 of NC_067145.1, forward strand.
ACTAAATTATCGGACCTCGACACAGTAATTTAACTTCTCTGTACCAGAATCTGGTTATATTAAGTACACTTAATCCTGGACAATTAACTTACAAGTTTCCTTCTTTTTGTTAATTTTCTGAGTAAGAAACTTCAGCGCCTATGGGGAAACCGAAGGCCCACATGTAAAAGAAGGAAATTAGACCTCTATCTCTGGCCTACACAAAAATCAGCTACAAATAATCAATGTGAAACCTCAAACACTGAGACTGCTAGGAGACGTATGTAGCCTGAGAACTGGCCTCATAAGTACTTGAAGAACTAAGCAAGCTGGCATGGAGGGAAGGACTCAGTAACAACACATAGATAAAACGGGTGTAGGTAAGTACTTTCTGACTAGAACTCTGTTTGCCCAGAAATTAAGGCCTATAATTGACAAACAGGACCTCATAAAACTAAGGGGCTTCTGTGCAGCAAAGAAAACAACCAAGAAAAGAGGAAGTCCACAAGTGGGAGAGAATTTTTGCCAGCTATGCATCTGACGGAGGATTAATAGTCAGGACACATAAGTAACTCAAAAAAGAATCAAGAAAATAAGCAAGTGGGGCATGGTGGCACACACCTTTAAATCCTAGCACTCAGGAGGCAGAGCCAGGTGAATCTTTATGAGTGCAAGGTAAGCCTGGTCTACATAGCGAGTTCCTGAGCTACATAGTGAGACCCTGTCTCAACAGCACACACAAAACAAACAAAGGAAAAAAACAAACAAACAAACAACCCAATTAAAAAGTAGGCTTTGGATCTCAATAGTCTTGGGGAGAAAAAAAAGCTGTGAATACCTTTAAAAGTGTTGAATATTCTTAGCAAGTAAGGAAATGCAAATTAAAACTACTTTGAGATTTCATGTTATCCAATTCAGAATGGCTAGGATCAAGAAAACAGGTGGAAACAAATGCTGATAAGAATGTGAGGAAAGAGGACCAATTATTCACTGTTGGTAGGACTGAAAACTGGTGGAAAATCCCTGGATAATCCTCAAAAAGCTAAAAAGTAGATCTACCATATGACTCAGCTGTACCACTCCTCAGCAGATGCCCAAAGGACTTGACATTCTACTCCACAGATAATTGTATGGCCATGTTCTCTCTCTCCCTTTATTCTCCCCTCCTTCCTACTTTACCTCTCCCTTATAGGGTGATTGTCTTGTGCACTGTATATTCAGATGCTAATTTATGTGCCCAGAGATCTGGTGGCAGTCTGGATATGGGCACTGTCATTTTTATGAAGAATCTTCCATTTCAATGTTGTGTAAAAATCGTTCTCCATTAAAAAAAAAAAGTTCTCCATCATCTCTGATAGGTTAATAAAGAGCTGATCAGCCTGGGCAAGAGAGGAGAGTAGACAGGATTTCCTATTCCAGTTAGGCATCAGTATCTGCCCAGCTGTATTACTTTAAGGCTTATTAATAAATGTAATTATTTACTAATTACTGTCTCTGTGTCATTATTTGAGAGCTAGGGTGGAAATAGAATAAAAAACATATATTATTTTTATACCCACCCCCCCTCAACAAGGTTCCATTAGGCAGTCCTGGGTGGCCTGGAACTCCCTATGTGGACCAGGTTGGTTTTGCACGGTCTCTGCATCCCGAGTGCTGAGATTTAAAAAGTGTGCCACCACACCTAGCGAAATTTTCTTTCATATTTGTGGATCTTAGCTCTGGATTCATAAATGTGAGTACAAAATCCAGAATAGCCAGAGATATGAGTAAAGGAAAAAGGGACCACAATGGGGGTAGCCATAAAGACGGAAGAGAAAGACACAGGTGCAATGACGGAAATGGGAAGGATTGGGAGAGGGAAAGAATGTCATCACAGATGGAGAGGTGGGAAAATAACACCAAGGATGTTTGAAAAAGTCATAGGGAATCATATTATTTTATTTTTAGCTTAAAATCATAGATACAAATGTACATCAGTACATAAATAGGCATCATACGTATATGACATGTATGTATATAATGCAGTCTTTTCGCCCCTTTTACACAATGATCCGTGAACCTTTAGGTGCAGGAGTTGTGCTGCAGACGTATCATATGAGTTGGGACTAGTTTCTACAACTCTGCATTTGATCGGCTGTTTGTTATAATGGTCTGTCTCTGTTGCAAAGATAAGTTTCTTTAATGAGGGATGAGAAATACATTCATCCAACTAGATCCTGGAGAAGGATACGATATACATATACATAAATGTACATATAAGACAAAGTTATGCCATGTGGGGTGACAGTGTTCCTCCCAAAAGCCGCAGACTAGCTAACAAAACCTTCAGGGCCAAGCATGGAAAATCTCCTTTTGAACTGTTGGTCAACAGTCCAAAAGACTTCCCAGACAACATAGGTTACTACTATTGGCCTTGATTGCCTCCCGTAAATTAGAAATAAAGACTCCATTCCTGAAGATACCATACATTTTGAACACAACAAAGCTTCCAACTTGTTTAAAAAAAAAAAAAAAAAAAGAAAGAAAAAAGGCCTAAAATATTTTCTGCTTCAAAAAGGCAACAAAGAACGCTGCTGCAAATGTGGTTCAAGGAGGCCAGGCTCCATCCCAGGCAGTCAAACTGGGCAGTGCTGTCCATGTGGTCTGGCTATAGAGTCACAAAGAATAGAAGAGTAAAAGGCTTGTGAAATATTCCACGGTTAAGAACAGCTGCTGAGGCATTTGCATGTAGCTGTGAAAGTAAAGCCTGGATTGTGCTGGAGACCCCTAAGACATTAGGGGTGCCAAAGCTGTGGGATATCTGCAAGGAGAGCTGCACACAGAAAATAGAACCAGCCAAAGAGGGAAAAGTCTGTTGCAGGCAGTAAAGCCTGAAGAGTGAAGGCATCTAAACCTTTTAACATCACACACTGAGCTACAGGAGCTGAAGTTTGCCCTGCTGCATTTCAGAATTGCTTTGGTCCAGTATTTCCTCACTGTGCCCCTACTCCTCCTTTTTTGACTGGTGTCATATATTCTGTCTCTCTGTGTGTTGGAAGTATGCAATTGCTTTTGAATTTTACAGGGGGTTACAGTGAAGAGATTACCTTGAATATCAGAAAATACTGGGACTTAACTTAAAGCCAGGTATTGTGGCGCATGCTTGTAATCCTAGCACTCAGGAAATGGCAGGAAGAGTTCAAGGTTAGCCTGCACTACATAATGAGACCTTGTCTTAAGAAATAAGTTAGTTTGAATTAGAATAAATATGTCTATTGAATTAGAAAGAGCTTTAGGACCTTGAAAAGAAAAATGATTTTCTAGAAGTTTGAAATCAATCAACTGCTTTAGAATAAACTTTAAAGGCCAGACCTAAATGTTAACTATATATCCTTGGATATTTATGAGTGAAACCTGGACAAGAACATTCACAGTATCTTTAGCTATGATATCTCAAATTAGAAACATCAAACATTCTTCAGAGCAGCTAAATGTGGTGGATCCATATCAGTGAATGAATGCTGTTACTCAGGAATAAAAAACAACAAATGATAGGTACACACAGTAATTGGAAATCTCAAGAAAATTATTCTGAGTGGGAAAAGGCCACTCTAAGGGCTATATACTGTATGATTCCATTTATGTAACATGAGAAACACTAGTTATGAGATGAAAACAGGTTAGTAGTTGCTGGGGAGTTAATGATGAAGGGCACAGGTGTACTGCTGCAGAAGAGCACAAGGCCCAGTTCTTATAATACCGGAGTAAGTCTGTGTCAAGTGTCCAAGTGTACATGTGTACACACGCTATATAGGCTACCCCAACCCAAAATAATGCATACATGGCTGGCTAAATCCAAGCAAGCTCTGAAAGTGAAATTGTCACAGCTCTAAAATGCATTAATACACCTAATCTATTGAGCCTGGTAGTCTGCCCTCAGGATGCCACTGCTGACTGAGGCTCACTGCTGCTGCTTAGCAGAGTGTCATAGTACTTACACATCACCAGTTCAGTAAGAGATCAAAATCCAGAAATCAAAGCATGGTTTCTGCTAAATGCATATTGATTTAAGACCACCATAAAGTCAAAAAGCCCTTACACTGCATCATCAACTGGAGACCGTGGGGCTGGAGAGATGGCTCAGCTGTCAAGAGCGCTGGCTGCTCTTAACACGGCAGCTCACAACTGTCTGTAACTCCTGTTCCAGGGAATCCAATACTCTCATACAGATACATGCAGTCAAAACACTAATGTACATAAAAAAAAAAATAAATTTCAAAAAACTGGAGAGTGTTTCAACAAACTTTTTATACTGGGCAAAATCAAAAGTTTAGACTAGCAGATTTAGAACTTTGTAGTATAACTAAAAGGCAGAACATTTTTAGTTTTAAAATATTTTAGGTTGAGGAGATAATTTTGATACGAATTTAAACATGTGAGAAACTATCATAGTCTTTACTAAGAATTACCAATTGTTTACGTTTTGCCTCATTTATCTTAATATTCATAAGTTCTTTCCTCTTTTCCTATGTGTGTCCAGAAGCATACACATATTTATGTTTCTACTGAGCCTTCTGGAAGTGTGCTGGAGATACCAAACTCCGTTTCTCTAAATACTTTGTATGTACCATCTTAGAACAAGTCTGACCTGGAACCACAGCAGGCTAGGCATGTTGGTCTCCTAGGAATGGCAGGGGCACAAATGAGCAAGCTCAGTCCTGCAAATGCTTCCCAAGCTTTCGCTCAGGTCATATCCACTTACTTCAGTGCTAAAAGCAAGACCTATGGCCAAATTTAAATTCAAGGGGCAAAGAAACAGTTCCTGCTTGTGGTGGGTAGGAGAAATGCACCTAGACAGCCACATGCCAAAGGGCTTGGGTACAGGGAGGAATAAAGAACTCGTGCTATTTACACAATTCATTGTATCCCAATGCTAAAGCCAACGCTTTCAGGAATGAGAACTGGTACTTAATAAGTCTTTATGTGATTCTGATAAAATCTCAAAGAGACTGAGTTCCACAGATTGCTGGATTTTAGCAAATACCAAAATACATACATTACTAATAATATCCTCAAATGATACCAATGCTGTTGATGCATGGACACACTATTGGGAAAGAGGAGACATTTCTGGTGAAATGTCATTTGTAATGGTATTTGAAAGCTTCATAGAAAAGGACGAAAAACAAGTGGAAAAGCAAACAGATGCAAAACTGCTTCACAAGCTTAAGACTCAGATGGACACAACTACACATGGGTTAAAATTAAAACAGGCAGGAAACATCACAGAAAAGTCTATGTTTTACATTAATGTAGTCTCAATGTGAGTGAAAGTTACAGGAAGCCATGAATAGTTTTATGATTTAAAAACAAACTATAAACCAGACCTGGAATTAGAATCTACTCTATGGCCACAGTATGGAAGATGTGGGAGGCAACAAGCTGGAGGCAGGAAGAGTGTGTAGGAAATGTATCAATGATGCAATGAGAGCTGTCCACACAGGTGAAGATGGTAGCAAGGAAGAACTGGATAGATAAAAGACTTAACTTGGTGGCCACTTGGATTAAAGAGCTAGCTTGAGCAACTTATGCCATTAACACATACAAACTAGTATCTCACACATAAACATCGTATTTTACTTCACCCTAGCATATATATGATAAAAAAAAAATGAGTGAAAAATTCAGGGCAAAAGATATATCTGAATACAAAATAAAAATGGTACGCAAAAAACACACTGTATTCTTTTACAAAGATCCAAATATTAACACTCAAATGAAAATTAATTTTCCTACTTAGCAAGACAAAAAATTATCCAGTTCATAAAGTTATCAATATCACCAATTATTCATAAGTATACTTTTTCTAAGATGTTATAAGCTGAGAGATATTTCTCCAGTAAGTTCTCATAACAAGCTGGGACTTGGGGCTAGAGAGATAGCTCAGTGGTTGAAAGCTTCTTGATCTAACTTGGACTTTTTGAACTATGTATGTTAGGCACACTCAAAAGTTAACAATTAAAAGAGAAGGAGCAAATCCTACAACCAACAGTAACAATAGTAACAAGTAATAACAAACAAACCTAACTCTATTATTATTACCATCACAGAGAAAAAAATTAGTTCCAGGAACTTTGAAAATAATACTCGGACTACAAATTTTCTGGGTTCAGTAAACTGAAATATCTTTTTCCTTTCCTTGCAAACAACCCTACTGGAGATCCATAAATGTGAATATATTATAGGAAGACTACATATCTACGTATAGCATCTCGGGTATAGGACAGAGCCTTTATCTAATGCCAGAATTACAGACAGACAAAGAAGGCAAGATAAAGACAGGAAAACTGGAGTTACATATCCCTAGGGAAGAAATACCTGGAGCCACCAGAAGCTAGAAGAAGCAAGAAAATTTCCTTTCCTACAGCCTCTGGAGGAAAAATAGGTCTAACATCTTGGTTTTGGGGCTCTGATCCTTAAAACTGAGGACACATTTCTGCTGTTCTTAGCCAACTGGATTTGAAAGAATTTGTTATGCCAGCCCTAAGAAGACATTCTGCTAGAATATATTCTAAGTACTAATAAGTGAAAAGAAAATTATAGATGCTTATCTAGTCAGCTTTATATTGCCAATGTTGTTGATATAGCAATTCTAACACAGCGCTGTGTCTTAGAAGCCAGAGGAAGAGTCTTCAAGAGTAAACATATAAGTGTGACCTAATGGCTACTATCGCTGAGATGGAAGAAGTTCTAGGTGGCTATGAAAAGACCTATTTTGCACTAGTCCAAGGGATACGTACCATGAAAAACTTTACTTACCAAGAAAGTGGGTCAGAGGAGAGGACATCCTATTGAGACTTTACGCGAGAGTAACATGGAAGAATAAGGAAATAGTAGGACCCAAAGGGTCCTGGAAACCTACAAGAAGAACTTTATGACAGGCAGATCTGGATCCTGGGGTCCTCCTCAAACTAAAGCACCAGCCAAGGAGAATATAGGCATTAACTTTCGAACCCCTACCAAGACCTAGCCGACGATCATAATATCCTCCACCGTTGAGTGGAGAGTGAGATCTGACTCTTACACGAACTCTGGTGCCCCTTTTCTGACCACGTCCCCTGGTTGGGGAGGCCTGGCGGCACTCAGAGGAAGGATAGAATGTTACTAAGAGCATATATAGGGGGAGGAGGTCTCCCTCAATCACAGACATAGGGGAGGGGAGAAGGGGGGAAGTGGGAGGGAGGGAAGAATGGGAGGAAACAGGGGAAGGGCTAACAATCGAGATGTAATATGAATAAAATAATAAAATAAAAAAAAGTTATGTTTGCACAAGTAAATTAAAATTTATCAAGAATTTTCAGTACTGAAATACAATAAAAAGTGTACATTAAAAAAGAAAAGAAAAGACCTATTTTGAAAATGACAGCCAGGTGCTGGAGAGATGGCTTAGAGGTTAAGAGCATGGGCTGTTCTTCTAGAGGTCCTGAGTTCAATTCCCAGCAACCACATGGTGGCTCACAACCATCTGCAATGGGGTCTGATGCCTCTACTAACTTTCAGGTGTACATGCAGACAGGCATTCATATAAACAAATTAACTGAAAAGAAAAGAAAATGACAGGCTATAAGAACAGAAAACAGTTATTTGGTATGTTTTAAAAAGAATGGGAGTAGAGACTAAGTAAATTCAGAGAGCTGTAATGTACAGCTGTCTGACCGGGAGGAAGGAGGGTCAAAATAAAAGTTTGTTTGTTTGTTTTTTTAAATCAAGGTACTCGTGCATATTAGGTAAGTACTTTAGCATTATCTAGCCTAGTACCAAATTTTTATCTCAAAATCAAAAGTTGCAGAAGAGAACAAAATAAAAACAACAAAAAAATTACTCTATTATTGTATTACCCAAGTCAGCAGACGATAAATAAGTTTAAAAAATACTTTTCACATGTAATAAATTAGAGATTACAATAATACAGACATGTTTGACCAAACTAAATCACAGAGCTTTACTAGTCCATTCCCCTAATTTTGCATTAGAAAAAATAATTGTATATATTTGAGTGTGGCAGTATACACCTGTAATCCCAATACTTGGAGGGCTAAGGCAGGAGGATGACGAGGTCAAGGCTAACCTGGCCTATACAGGACGATAAGAAAATAAGAAGAGCAACACATTTATGAACTACTACATTATTACCTATGGCATAATTGCGTAAACTGGGAAATTATATGATACTACACTTAGCCAGATGCAAGCTTCACTGGATAACAACATGGATGCTAACTCTGGGCAAACCCTCAGAACTGACAATACCATAAATTCAAAGATACAAAATAGCCAGAGTTATTAAGGTATAAATAAAATCTTTGTGATTATTTAGAAAAAAATGTTTTTAAAAAATTAGCTCTTATTCTCAATAACTCTACTTGAACTTTTATAAAGGAACTAATTGCCCCATGCTATAATGGAATAAATTCAGCTATGACAGTAGTTGAAATAAATTAAGACAGGAACCTCTAGATAAACTCAAAGTAGTTTTTTGGTTTTTTTTTTTTTTTTTAAATCTGCACTGGAACTTGTTACCCTAAAAGACTATTTAATACAAAAGATGGCAGTGACGTAAAAACAGAAGGAGTAAGTACAATCATAAAATATCAATAACCATACTAAATAGGACTAGACTAAGCATACCTTTCAAAGCAGAGGCACTGCCATATATTAGATGAAACAGCAAGACATGTACATACTTCTACAAAAGATACCACGCATCTAGTAACAATGTGAAAGCTGGAGTGGCTATATTAATAGCATAGAAAATGGACTTTAAGATAAAGAATTTAAATTAAGGGCAAAGAGAGGTATTTTATAATAAATAAATTATTATATCAGGAAGATACAGCATTTATAAATAGATCAAAAACAAAACTACCAAAAGAGGAGGGGGCGGGGGAAGAAACCTAAATAATAAAAATGAGAAAATCAACACAGATATAAATGACATTAGCAATACTATCAATCCACTCAATTTAACTTAAATTTCTGAACATTTCAGAATCTACATTCCTTCTAAGAGAACAAAAGTGTACTGTAATACTTTCCACACGTTAAGACACAAACTAAATCTTAATACATATATAACAGATATTTTTAAAAGTCTGACAGCAAAAGAATGAAATAAAAATGAAACCTGCCAAAAAAATAAAATCTAGGAAAACCCTCCATTCAAAGAAGAAATTACAATAGAAACTAAATATTTTGAACTGAGGTAAAAACATAACACATCAAACTTTATGAGATGCTGAGGCAATGCTCATAGGAAAACTCGTGGCTTTAAATGCCTGTACAGACTCCGTGTCCTTTATAATGAGCTATTTCCTTAGCCGTCAACCTGTTTTAGAAAAGTCACACATCATTATAAGCTTCCAAACTTTAAGAAACCAGTAAAAGAGCAAATTAAACCTAAAGCGAGAAGAAAAAATAATTGAATAAAATAAGTGGAAAACAGAACAGAAACAACCGTGAATTGAAAAGTTGGGATTTAAGAACCCCTAAAGCCTGACAGTTCCTTTGACAGAATGGCCAAGAAAACAAAAAAGCAGACACAAATGAACAAAAACAGGAATGAAGACAACTATTAACTTTTCAAAATTAAAGAGTAAGACTGTCAACAACTTTAAACGGACTGAACAACTTATAAAGAATCCTTAAAGTGACAAATTACAAATTCTTACTCAACAAGAAAGATCTAAATAGATTTGAATATAGAAAATAAGGAAAGTATACCAGAAGAACATTATGATAGGCAGATCTGGGCCCAGGGGTCCCGCTCAAACTATGGCACCAGCCAAGGACAATACAGGCCGTAAACTTCGAACCCCTACCCAGATCTAGCCAATGGACAGGACATTCTCCACAGTTGAGTAGAGAGTGGGGTCTGACTTTCACACGAACTCTGGTGCCCCATATTTGACCATGTCCCCTGGAGGGGGACACCTGGTGGCACTCAGAGGAAGGATAGCAGGCTACCAAGAAGAGACTTGATACCCTATGAGCGTATACAGGGGGAGGAAGTCCCCCTTAGTCATAGTCATAGGGGAGGGGAGTAAGGGGAAAATGGGAGGGAGGGAGGAATGGGAGGATACAAGGGATGGGATATCCATTGAGATGTAATATGAATAAATTAATAAAATAAAATAAAGAAAATAAGGAAAGTAAACTGCTCCTTCACACAAAGGAAAGTGCAGGAATAACTAGTTTTGCCAACGAAGGCTATAAAGCACAGAAGCAACAGTAATTTAAAATCTCTTTTAGAAAATATAATGCAGTGATAAGTTTCATGAAGCCAGTATTGGCACAGCAAAGCCAGGCAAAACTTAGCAACACTACAACCCAACAGCCCCCATGAAATCACACACACAAACTGCCTAAAAACATTAGCACACCAAATGTAGCAACATATATACATGATGTTATTGTGGAGCGAGGATTCATCTTGAGGGTGGAAATCAATACGTTAATTGACAATAAACATAATAACCATATAGAAATAGTCATATGATCATTTCAAAAACACAAAAACACTTGAGAAAATATAATGGCAATTAATTTTTAAAATGCTAAAAATGGGAATATAAAGGAACTTCTGCAATTTAATTTAAAGCATAAGAAATTTGTATCTTTCTTTCACACATTAGAGTTCTTTTTTAACCACCATTTTACTGACTATTTTTATTGTTGATTCTAGATATAAAGTAACAGCAAGAAATCATAATTAATATTTTGAAACAAAAATGTAAGATACTAAATATAATGCATTTAAAAAACCTGATAGGAGATGTTTGCCCACTTTGTATATGGAAAACCAAAACAGACAGATCAATACAATTACATGGAATGTAGAGATTAAAAAGAAGCCATATCATGATACATGCTATGCCATAAATGAAAGCCATTGGTGCCTGTGAGGGAAACCCTATGAGAAGCGCATGATGTACAGCATGATTACTATTAGACAATACTGTAGGAAGATTTATAGAAACACAAAGTAGTTATGTTGCCTGAACTAAGCACTACAGTTAAGAATGGCTCCAAATTTTGAGGAAAAAAATCAGTTATGTAAAATTCTAAGACTGGAAACCATGTAATTATTGATGTACAGTGCATGGACTTTCTATTATTTAAATTACCTATCAAAATATCCCTTTTATTTAGTAGTAAAATCCCATTAGTTTTAAACAATTTTCCTTGACAAGTGAGATGCCTCGGTGTTTAGGTAAAGGCTCTTGCCACTAGGCCCAAGCTGAAATTGATCCTTGGGCCCCACACAGTAGAAGGGAGAACTGACTTTCTCAAGCTGTCTGCTGGGTCCCACAAATAAACTGTGGCACACATGCATGCACACATCTACAATAATTTTTTTGGTTCAATGTTGTTTCTTTTTTAAAAACTATAGAATTTAAAATTTATTTTTATTTTAACCATATTCTAACATTTTCTGAGAAACTAAAAATAAATGTTATCAATTGGTTCTACTACTTAGTTCTAATTTGTACCTAAAATTTCTCAAGAATAGGAAAACAGTAGTGCAGTAATGCTATTTCAGCAAGTTCAGTCACCTGCAATAAATACATGTTCAATATATTATTGCACTGACTCTAGTATAACAGTTATAATCTAAACCATTACTGGGATTTTTTTTTTTACTAAGAGGAAAAATAATACATAACATTTATAACAGGCCTCAGATACAGAAGCACTAAACCCCTGTAACTACCCACCTTTGAATAGGAACACTAGTTTATGATGAGTTAGAGGTCCTCTTACCAACAACCTAGTCTCGCCCCGTTGTTCTGTGGATAGGAGGACGCAGAGATAGAATGACTGGCTCAAACACACTTTCAAGGGTCGATGCCACATTTCCTAGTCTCCTGATGTTCCTACAAAATCAATATAATTCTAAGGAGAACCAAACACATACAGGTTTACAAAAAAGGATCCCAAGGAAACCATCCAAACAATGGATGAACAGATGATTAAATTATTTATGCTTAAAATACAATTTAAAAAAATCTGTAGTAGCCTCAAAATATTTTCTTTCATGTTCTATAAAAAGAGAAGGAAAGTTTAAAAGCAAGACTCACTTTATTTTACTTACTAACTGAAAATACTAAAGGTCAAAATAATAACTTGCTATGACAGAGAGCTTACATATAACTGCCAGAAGATAATTTTAATAAATAAAACACCTTAAAGCCACGGATACTTTTATGTTCTTTAAAGTCTACAAAACAATTTAATTCTATACTGTCTTTCTTACATACAATGCCTAGGAAAATTTCTAGAAATACAAAGTAGGTAAGTAGAAGATATGCAAGTTACAAAATAGGCATTTTCAGAATGGTGGTAGTGTAACAGAGATAGTCCAGTAGTTAAGAAAGCTGGCTGCTTTTTCAGAGGGTCAATTCCCAGGACCTACATGGCAGCTCACAACTATTTGTATCTTTAGGCCCAGGGAGTCAGACGCCCTCCTGCAGCCTCCACGAGCACCAGGCATGCAAAACACTCATAACATTTTTTGAAAGTATAGCTGAGAGTTCTGATTCCCTCTCCATGATGAGCTAGCTTGTCTTCCACAGCCCAGGACCACACAACTGCACTGCATCTTCTCTAGGACACATCCTAGTTTGGAAATAATTACTGTAACTATTACTGATATTTCAGAATTGGATTTTACTTAAAGGCTTTAATTCTTATTTCTAATTCCACTTACACACACACACACACACACACACACACACACACACACACACACACACAGTTTGAATTCCACTATTTCTAATTATCTTGTATTTCTAGGCTCTTTAAATCAGAAATAATCTTTAAAATTTTGAATCAGTTTCTAGTACATATAGAAAACTACTTTCTAACAAAAGCTTATGTTGTTTGGGTAGACAAAAGCAAACTTAGGCAGAAGGAAGTATTTTCACACAACTAAATGCTGCCTTTAAAAAAAAGACAAAACAAAACAAAACAAACAAACAAACAAACAAAAACCCAAAAAAAACAAAAAACAAAACAAAACAAAAAAACCAAAAAAACCCAGGGTCTCAACTATGTATTCCTGGAGAGCAAGCAGACTGGCCTCCAACTCGCAGAGATCTGACCTGTCTGTCTCTGCCTCCTGAGTGCTGGGACTGAAGGCATAAGCCACCGATCCTACCAAGAATCTGCTCTTTAATATGACAGCGAGTAGAATATGATACTTCGCAGAAAGTAAACCTTTTTCTTCATGAGTAAAATAAAAACACATTATACAGTTACTGACTAGTATTGAATCAGAGAAGTAGCTATCAGTTTGTATTGTATGCATTGTTAGAATTCAACAAATCTAAGCTTCATTGGAGGCTTGTCTAGCTTAGACGTGCCTGCCTTTGGATTGACTTATTAAGCAATGTGAAGTACACATGTAAAGTGAAATCCTGCTTCCTAAACTTAGATTTTGTTAAGTCTTTTCAGATGTTACAATCTTGTGCTTACCTGTCAAACGTGTTTGTTCCTTTAAAACACATAGCCATGTAGTGTTGTTCATTGGTGCTTCTGAGATTATGAGAGCTACAGGCTGCTCAGTGGTTAACTAGCTCTTTAAGGCAACATTTTACAATTGTTTAAGACTCTTCTCTAACAAATTTTTACCCAGTTGGGGTAGTGCTGTTCCTTTAGAGAATACATGTCTCAATCATCTTCTACAAAATTTAGGAAAATAAGAGAGCTTATTTTTTAAAAAATTCTGTAAGTAGTGCACTCTGATTCTGTCTAGGGAAGCCCCTTAGTCTAGTCTGTCTTCTCCATCCTTAGTTCTCCTAGGCGGTGTTACACAGCAGCCAGAAACTTTGTTAAAAGATACTGTTGTTTCTCTGCTCAAAAACCTTGCAAGAAGCTGGGCGTGGTGGCACACTCCTTTAATCCCAGCACTCGGGAGACAGAGGCAGATGGATCGCTGTGAGTTTAAGGCCAGCTTGGTTTACAAAGTGAGTCTGGGACAACCAAGGCTATACAGAGAAACCCTGTCTTAAAAAACAAAAACAAAAACCTTGCAAGAACTTCCTATTTCATCAGAAAAAGATACAATCTTTAATATTTATAAGCATGCATATAAAATTTAACATTTCTTCACCGAAACTATATCTGATACTGGTTTTCCCTCTTGGTAAAATACAAGTCTTTATCTTAATTCATAAAAAAATTATTACTTATAATGTACAAAAGTTATAAGTTGATGAGTTGAGAAGAGACATTAATAACTCAGAAATTAAAGAGTAGCACTCTTGTCTTTCCTTGAATCTCATCTCTACAAATTCTGTTTGTTTATTTTAAAGTTTCTTTCTCTCTTTCTTTCTTTTTTAAGTTGTATGTGTGTATGTGAGTGTAAATGCCCAGGAAGGCCAGAGGGAGCACCGGGTTCATTGGAGCTTGAGTTACATATAGGGGGCTGGTTATAAGCTATCTAACATGGGTGCTGGGCTCTGAAGCCAGGTTCTCTGGAAGAGTACTACATGCTCTTAACCACTGAGGCATCTCTTTGTTCCCTCGTATCTACAGATTCGCAAGCTCAGGATATGAGATGCAAGTATATATATAGTATTTCAGTATTAGTTAAGAAACAAGAATTAGAAGGAGATCTTATATATTTAGAGGAAGGATTCTAGTTTTAATTATAACAAAACCAACTTTACCTTTCAAATCAAGCCAATAAATGTTTCAGTTCCAGGAAAAAATTAACTCCAGTTTGTCAGTGGCAGAAAAAAAGAAAAAGGAAAAGAAAGAAATCATTTGCATTCCCTATAACCAATTCAGTTTTTGCTTGAATTTACACAACCTAATATTGGTGTGATTCATGATGGCAGGTTAAAAACAGCTATACATTTTTGCTAGTCCTCATTGACGTTGTTTAATTTCCCTCTTTCATTCTGGGTTGACCTTTGTGATTTGCATGGCAAATAAAATACAGTGGAAATCTCCTTTGGGATTCCAGAAATGTTAGATGACCATGACACACCCATGTAGGTGATTCTGTACACAGGTGTTACAGCTGACGTACCCAGCCTCCTTCTGGGTATCTCTCTCGAGATAGCATTTATTTATCTGACTGAAACCAGCTTGGACACACCCACTCACACAGCCAGCCAATACCTTCAAGTAACTACCATCAAAATCACATGACCAAAGCTAAGTATCAACTGAATTTCTGATGAACAGAATTATGAGACACAAGAAAATGGTTACTATTTTAAGCCACACTAAGTTCTGGGGTTAGTTTGTTACATAGCAACAGACATTGGCAGCAAGTAGTTTTCAAAGATACATTTACCAAGTGTTAGGTGGTAAGGGGTAGATGAAGTGAGTTTTAAGTGTAAGTGGGGAAATAGAGCTGATGCTGTTTTTCATATTTACTATGGGCCTGGGATACAGGGAAGGAACTTGACATAACTCACTCATAAACGAATTAGACCAGTATGGATAGAAGAAAATATTCATAATCCTAGCAGCATCAGCAGTGCAAGAGATTAAAATGTATCTATGACATAGAAATCTGGGTAACACGACATGAAAGTCTGTGTTCTTCATGATCTATTTGAACAGAGGAAAAAGAGAAAAGTAAAAAATGTAACTAGAATAAAAAATAAGCAGATGAAGATATAACAGATGTGTACACTTTCTCTTAACTCAGTCTCAAGGAGAAATATTATTCAACAATGTAGGATTATGGCAAGAACACAGGCTTTAAAATTATAATTCAGTCACTAGTAGTAGAACAACTTTAAGCTATTAGTTTCTTCGGTGGTGTCCTCAAATATAAAGTGAGGACAAATAGTTTTTAAAGATTCGACATGAAATCACTAAGATCCTGAATAAATATTAACAGTGTGAGATAAATGTGATATGGAAAAAACTGTTTTAAACTATTATTAACATGACTACTATTAATAAGCAGCATCTGTTGAGAATTTCTATATGGCAGACATTCTGTTAATTGTTTTATATAGATGTTAATCTTCACTACATTCTTGCTGGCCAGAGATTAATCTCCACACATTTATGAAATGCCTGGGTAAAAAGCCACACTAACTGTTTAACAGCAATGTAAAATGTGGGAGCTATGAACATACAGAGAATTCATGTAGTAGAAAACTCTGTATATTATTATCTCTTTTACACTCATAATTTTCATTCCAATCATGCAAAACACATACTCATTAAAAAAAAAAAAACTTATTGAATACCTACTGGGTGCTACACATTGTGAACTCAATTATACCTAAGACAATATAGTTTCCCTGACTAATCAACTTGCAGGCTGTTGCAGAATAGAAGCGTTTTTAAAGAGGTTAACTTATTTTCTCAAAGTCACACAGCTTCAAGGAGACATATGAACCCAAGTATGGCTGTAGCCTATGTTCTTAAATACTATTCTCAATGCCTCAAAAACAGTATTTCAAACTTAAAAATTGCATAATTCCAGAGCATTAAAAAAACTGAATGGAAGGTGGATATTATCCCAAATTATTAACAACTTACAGTTCTCTACTACCTGACTTAACTTCATTCATCACTTACGCAATAATATTGCCAGACAAGAATGAGTGTTAAGAATGGTGTGACCACAGAGAAGCAATCATTAACAACAACAAAGTATCTAAAGATGAAACAGAAATATATTGGGGGCTCACAGAGACTGAACACCAACAAAAGAACATGTATGTACTGGACAAAGGCCCCCTACATATGTAGCAGATGTGCAGCTTGGTCATCACGTGGGTCCCCTAATAATTGGAGTAGGGGCTGTCTCTTGACTCTGTTGACTGCCTTTGGATCCCTTTCCTCTAGCTGGGCTGCCTTGTCAGGCCTCAGGGAAAGGATGGGCTTAGTCCTGCGATGGGATGTACCAGAGTCAGTTGGTACCTTTCCCTTCTCAGGGAAAGGGAAAATTGGGGAGGGTGGTATGTGGGTGGAACTGGGAGAGGAGGGAGGGCTGTGATCAGGCTGTAAAGTGATTAAATTAAAAAATTATTGATAAAAATATATAATCCAACAATAAAACCTTTTTCTCTGTGCAAAGCAAAATATATGAGTGGGTATAATTTGGAACTTGTAAACAATTCTTAACCACTTTTATTAGAAATTAATTCAAAATGAAAGTTAATCATCAATAAAATATTCAAACTGGATCTTGTCCTACCCATTATACAGCTAGAACTGTCCAGGGTTTGGTTTGCAATGCATGTACAACATATATAGACTGCTTACAAAAGTGAATTTAGTGTACTCATTGCCACTTAAAGAACCCAAATGCTGTTTTGAGGTGATTGTTTCTTGTTTGTTTCCTATGACCTAGAAGTTTTCCTTTCCTCATAAATGAAGAAAATGAGAGGTAAGAAATCCTAGCTCCTCCAGGTGTGGTGGCACACGCCTTTAATCCCAGCACTTGGGAGGTAGAGGCAGGTGGATTGCTGTGAGTTTGGGGCCAGCCTGGTCTACAAAGTGAGTCCAGGACAGCCAGGGGCTACATAGAGAAACCCTGTCTTGAAAAAACAAAAAGTGAACTTAGTCTGACAGGGTTAATGGGTCTTACATTTACGAATACATAATATCTTTACGAAACTTATTTAAGCCTATCAGTTGAGGTCTAAGAATACAGACCCTACATAGAACATCAAACAGATGAAAACTGACTTCAAGGGCCAGTCAGATAGTTCAGTAGGTAGAGAGGTTTATTGTGCTAACTTGGCAACCTAGAACCCATGTGAAGGTTGGAAGGAGGGAAACAGTGCTACAAAACCACCTCTAACCTCCACATGTGCACTGTGGTAGGCACACCATAATCCTTCCTCTCCTGCTCCTTCCCTCCTCTTCTCTCCTGTCCTGCTTCTTCCTCCCCCGCCATACACTCTAATAATTTTTTGAGTTTAAAAAAAAAAAAAAATCTAACTTCCACAGTGGCAGAAAAAGCTCTTCTGTTTATAAGAATTTTAATAATAATCAGAACACCTAAAGTACAAAGCAAAATAACTAAATTTCATGTTTTCAGGCCACAGAGAAGAGAATAATGAAAAAAGTAAGCTGGACAACTTTCATTAAAAACAATAAGAATTGATAAGAATTGTCAACAATTATAAACAACATTTGAAGATTATTCTGGTTACTAGAAATAAAGACCGGGAAATAATATGTGCAAGTAAGTCATGAAAACAAAAAAAGTAGAAACTTTGCCTCATAAAGATAACATCACTGTTCCATAGAAGTGAGTTTTAAAATTGGTTACAACAAATCTTATCCTTAAAATGTATTTCCTTTAACTGTATGTATATATATATATATATATATATTATTGGAAAGTACCTAGAGTGCATAAAGGTGGGTGAAAACACACCAAATCTTCTACAAATGCTCTGTCCCATTATCAGTCATACTTTAAAATTCCTACTATTAAAGACAAGATAAAGAAAGGGAATTGATTTTACAGGGGTTTGTATTTGGCATTTTTCAGTATCAACAAAATTGCTACAGCCCACCAAATCTTGATATAATCACTCTACTTAATAAATAAGGTTATATATGAATAAAATGCCTGAACCTCAAAAAGACTGTTACCTGTCTAATTTCAAAAAATGATTACTCTGAAAAGCTAAGCCTGCGTTGTGCGCTGTGCGATAACACCGACTGCCAGCCATAAGGGTGGTGACCCCTTCTGTGAACAAGTACAATACTTGACAGTGGCCAAGGAAAACAACTCCAGTTTTGTTTTTTTATGTCTGATGGATCGAACATTATTTCTAAGCATATATTCCCAAACTGGTTCGTTTCTGACAAATCTTTCCTGCACTATGAACAGCATGATTTTTCTAGAACAGGAGACAAGAGTAAAGAAATAACTAAAAATCCCATTTTTTAAAATGAGTCAAAAATTAAAGGCTGGGGAGAAAGTTTGAAAGTGTTTGTCATACCAGCATGGGGGCCCAGGTCCTAACCCCAATGCAGAAATTACAAGTCAGGCCTGTAGTCCTAGATCTGAGGATGCAGAGACAGAATTCTTGTACCTAGATGGTCTGTTAGTCTTGTCCAATCAAGTTCAGTGACAGACCCTGCCTTAAGAAAGGGAGGGAGAGAGAGGGAAGAAGGGAGGGAAAGAAGGTGCTACAAAAAGAGTAAGTGGAGATTGCTAGATCAAAGAAGACACAAGGAACTTCCAAAATTTGTGGATAAATGGATTGAGCTAGAAATGATCATAATGAGTGAGTTAACCCAGAAGCAGAAAGAGTCAAATGGTATATACTCACTTATATCTGGACACTAGCCCTAGGGGCATGTCCCACGAAAATATTTACTTATCAGAAAGTGGGATAGAGGGGAGGACATCCTAATAGGACTCTAGGTGAGAGAAGTATGGGAGAATGGGGAAATAGAAGGATCCAGAGGGTCCTAGAAACCTACAAGAACATTATGACAGGCGGATCTGGGCCCAGGGGTTCTGCTCAAACTAAGGCACCAGCCAAGGACAATACGTGCAATAAACTTCGAACCCCTACCCAGATCTAGCCAATGGACCGGACATTCTCCACAGTTGAGTGGAGAGTGGGGTCTGACTTTCACAGGAACTCTGGTGCCCCATATTTGGCCATATCCCCTGGAGGGGGACACCTGGTGGCACTCAGAGGAAGGATAGCAGGCTACCAAGAAGAGACTTGATACCCTATGAGCATATACAGGGGGCAGAGGTCCCCCTCAGTCACAGTCATAGGGGAGGGGAATAGGGGGAAAGCAGGAAGGAAGAAGGAATGGGATGGGATAACTATTGAGATGTAATATGAATGAATGAAAAAATAAAAGTAAAAAAATAAAATATTTGGCTAAAAAGAAGACACGCAACACTGACCTCAGGCCTCCACACACACATACACACATAAAATGAGTATGTAATGGACACATGTATAACACACACTCACGCGCGCATGGGCATGCACAAAGTCAAAATCCAAGGACATTATAGGAAAAGATTAACGGGCAGTAACAGAAACTGGCAATTATTTTAAGAACCATATTGAGAAAAGGTTCTTAGAAAATAAACAACTAACCACTTGTTTTACTTTATTAGTGAATTATCATAGCTCAAATTATAACTTAAGCTTTAAAGTATTAGTCAAGTCTGTGTTTCTGTGATATTTACATTTACCTTGGAAAGGAATAATTTTCATTAAATTGCTTTATAAACTACAGAATCTGAAGTTTTTGATATACTAGTTCTTTAACTGAAGGCAAAACTTTTGGCTACTTTTTAAAAGTTACAAAATTGAGGAAGTAGTGACAATACAGATTTAATTCAGTAAGTTCTAAAGTCTTAACTTAGCAAGAATAATTTAAATCTTCTATCTTTTTAAACAAGTTTCATAGAAGCTGTAAGTATCTTTTCAACTAAAGCAGAAATTTAGTAAATTCAGAGTATCTTTTGCCTGAAAAACAAATAAAACACTTAAATTAACTTGTAAAAAGAGGAACTGTGCCAAATGGCTATTACCTACTTTTATTAGGAACTTCAAATTTGGAAAAAGTAAATTAAAAGAAAAGGGTACGGTGGCACAAAGCTTTAATCCCAGCACTCAGTAGGCAGAGGCAGGGGGATCTCTTTTGAGTTCTAGGTCAGAAGCTAGGGCTTACACCACAAACAAAATGATAACAGCTGAGTAGAGTTGTTTTAAACATACTTTTCTGCTAATGACAAGGGTAATGAATAGGAAACCATAGGTTTTTTTAAAATTCTGTACTTAATAAAATATACTTTTCCTCAAATTCAATGTACATGTATTATATAGTTTTTAAGATCATGAGTAAAAATGGGTAGTGCAAAAAGTCAATACATCTGTAGCAAACTGTACCATGTCATAAAACTTTATTATAGTTTAAAAACAAAACTATAGTAGTAATGGCTATTATTAACAGATTTAAAGACTATAAACAATTTCTTGAGATGAGCTACAGTAGATGATAGAGATATTTACTGTTTACCAAATAGCCATGTGTGATCCCCAACATGGGCCAGATTCCTACCAACAGGACCATGTAACCTATTTTGGTAAATGGGTTGTGGGTGCAAGTGATCTGTCATTTCATGGCTGTTTATTTCCCTATGGTGTCCTGATGCTCCAGACGCCCAGCTGAACATGTCAGAAACAATATCAGTGTGGCTTTTTGAGATACTATGTGGAACATATCTATTCCTAGGCCAACTGCTGAACAAGTAACTTAAGCAACTGACATTGTAGGGTTAACTTACCTTAGTCTGACTAAAACAGGGTTTATCAATACCAGATAAAAAATAATTCTGGTCCATATACTTATCTGAAAGATAAGAACCCTGGGTTTTACAGCTTTTACAGTGGATGCTGTACAATCTGCCTTTCTGTAGTCAACTCAGAAGAGTCAAACAGGCAGTAAATATTATCTTATTTTAATTTCTAATACTCAGCCACATATATTAAGAAACTAGGCTGGATGCAGTGTCAGGTACCTGTAGTCCCAGCACTTGGAAATCTGGATCACTTGAGTACAGAGGTTTCAAGCCAGCCTGGAAAATACAGACATGCCCTATGACACTCTAGCCTAAGAAAGCAGTTGTTCTCCTAGGTAACAATAAATGATCACATTAAATGTAAGACTGACACTATTTTCTAATATGCAGTACACATTCAAATTTCCCCATCTGTCCCAATGATGTATTCTAATAGGATAATCCAGGATCAACCAATCAAGGGTCAAGCTGCATTTAATTGTTATGTCTCTTTTAGTCTCCTTGAATCTGGAACAGTTTTTCTATCCTTATCTTCAATCTTTAAAGATGCTAATATTCCTTTTTTTTTTTTTTTCCATTTTGGAAGCTACTAACCTCCACTTCCAGTTTACTCAGGAAATTAAATTTTATTTCTTTTCAATTCTCTGAGGGGGTTGAAGACCAGATAGTTTAGTCTTACAATTAAGCTTCATTGCTTAGGGGTCAAGATGTTTTTAGGTCTAGATAGAACTTTTAAGTTGATAAAGATGAGATCTGATATTGATTTATATTCAGAATTTTAGACTTGCCAAGATAGGAAAGATGTTTTCTTCAAGATTGCCAAATACAAATATCCAAAACACTATGAATGTTAATGTTTATATAATTCCTGATTGTTTTGTGGTTCTTATTGTGGTATGTAGTTTATTTTATTTATGTGTCATAATATAAATGTATATGTAAAAATATAATTTAAAAAAGAATAAAAAAAGATGCTGACATTTGTGAAGCATTAGTATCATTGTTTTATGGTGTTCATCGATTTTACAATACTTTGATTTACTTTTCTCCTCATGATAGGTCCGAGTAAATTACATGTAGATAATTAGAAAAAAGCAAAGAAACAAAGTAAATCATAACACATCTTCTGGGCTAGTGGGGACAAGAGGAAAGGATGGTAACGGGAGTGGACTATTGACTTAAAACTACTTTTCATCTTTTCTCCCACTACCACTAGCCACTCACATGCTGATGACTCTTGGCCTTGGCCAGAGAAATACCACCTGTAGATTCCCAGACATCTATGAGTGTTTCATATACAATTCAAATGGATTATGTTCAAAAACCCACTTATAGCCACAAGTTACTACTGACCCTCCCCCCATTTTCTCTAACTCAAATGCCAGCACTTCTTCCAGTATGTAAAGTGTAGTCATGAAATTTGCTCCTGCTTTACCCAATACATAAGTAAGACACCAAGAAGCCTGTTTTTAACCTGTATTTCTTACAAATTCTCTGCTATCCCACTATATGCCTTTGCTCTGGGATCTTAAGAGTTTCCTCTCCTTTTCAGTAGTCTAGCTGGGCTCCTGTCTTTCAGCCCTCTCATCTAGAGCTAGCTTCTTCACTGTGTCAGAGTTGCTTATCTAAGAACAAGCCTGATTAAGTGACTTCCTCTTAGAAACCCCTCAGTGGCTCACCTTAAAGTGCAGGATAAGTCAAGCTGCATTCCTGTCCATCTCTCCACTAGCTGACAAGCCCCGCTGTTGCTGCCTGCAGTACACTGTTTCCTAACTTCGGTCATCAGACATCACCTTATGGCCTTTATTATTTTTTGTTGGGGCAAAAGATATTTCATGGGGAGAATAATTACAGTTGAAGTTCATTAGCTTTTCCCCAGTTAAATTTCAAAATAATTTAATAAGCCATGTGGAAGGTGTTGTATTAAGTACTGTAAAAGATACAGAAGAAGTTTTGTATCCTAGGAAAGTCAAGGAAGAATTTCCAGTGTAGAATATAAATTTGCTTTAAAAAAAAAAAAAAAAAAGCACATATAATTACATAACAAGGTAGAAAAGTACAAGAGTCATAAAATGCCTTCATTAAACACACCTTTATTAAGACTGAAAAGATTAAAAGGTATTAATTGGATACAAATTCAGAACCTAATGAAT
The DNA here is from genome assembly GCF_903995435.1 of Acomys russatus. Taxonomy (NCBI): domain Eukaryota; kingdom Metazoa; phylum Chordata; class Mammalia; order Rodentia; family Muridae; genus Acomys; species Acomys russatus. The sequence continues at coordinate 4,626,378 of NC_067145.1, forward strand.
ATCATTTTGGATAAAGTTCTCCAGGTGTTATGCCCTCTTTACAATGTCTTCCAAATGGGACACATTTACTAACTAACCCAGTGGTTCTCAACCTGTGGGTCATGACCCCTTTGGGGGCGGGGCTAACCACCCTTTTACAGGGGTCACATGTCAGATATCCTGCATATCAGGTATTTACATTGAGATTTATCCAAGTAGCAAAATTACAGTTATGAAATAGCAGTGAAAATAATTTTATGGTTGGTGTCACCACAACATGAGGAACTGTATTAAAGGGTGATAGCATTAGGAAGACTGAGACCCACTAAACTAACCAGTTCCTAGCATGTTTTCTAGATTCTGCAGTCTTCATAGGATGCTTCTAGACATGTGAATATAGTAATTTTTTCTTGTTATTTGAGCCAAGAATTTCTTAGTAAGAATACAGAAGGAAGGGCTGGTATAATAGTATAAACTGTCAACTTGACAAGACTCTAGAGTTGATTGGGAGATAGGCATCTGGGCATGCCTAGCAGAGATTATCTTCAATGTACAATTTTCTCTGGATGGCACAAGTCTTTGGTTGGGTTCCTGGACTGAATAACTAGAGAAAAAGAGCTAAGCAACAGCATGCATTCATTGCTCTCTGACTCCTGGTTGTTGGCATAATTAGCTAGCTTTTCCAAGCTCCTAGTGCCTTAGCTTTCTTGCTGTTAAAGACTACACCCTGGAACTGTGAGCTGAAATAAACCCTATCTTTCCTGAGTTACCTTTCAAGAGTATCTTATCACAGCAACAGGAAAAGAAACAGGTACGTTGGCAAAGTGCCTGCCATGAAAGCTTGAGGTCTGATTTCTGGCCCTCAGAATGCACATTGTAGAAAAAGCCAAGTACAGAAATGTTCATTTGTAATCCCAGCACACAGAGGCAGGGCCAAGGAGGATCCCTTGGGCTTGCTGACCAACTAGTATAGCCAAATCAGCAAGTTCCAGGCTCAATAAAAGACGGTCTCAAAGAAAAGATGGAGAACTGAGGAATGTACATGTTATCAACTTAGAACCTTTACACAAATATGTGCAGATGTGCATAAATATTCATACTTTCACAGAGAGAGAGAGAGAGAGAGAGAGAGAGAGAGAGAGAGGAAAATAGCAAATGAATAAAATAAGACAATACTTAAAGATATTTTTTCAAAAGACTATAGAATTTTCCATCTCAAACACAGTTTACTATGTAGGTTTCTAGCATAAATGTATCTATTTTTAAATCTTGGCTCAACTCATTCTGCTAGTTTGTTAATATCCTCTCTTTCTCAAGAACTAGTTTAGTGTTCTAGCCTATATAATACTTACTGTATTTTGAGACAGATTACCAGTACCTGAGTGTAGTAACATCAGCTCCACACCTCCCTTTTCTTTTTCTTGCTTTCCCTACTACTAAAAAAAGACAAGTGCTGAGGAGATGGCTATGTGGGTAAGTGCTGTAGTGCAAACAGGAGAACCTAAGTTTGGCTCTCTAGCACTCATATAAAGCTAGACACAGTAGTAGTAGTTCCAGACTCCCTACTGTGAGATGTGAGGAGGAGATAGGAATTCCTGAAAAGCTGTGGGATGGCTAGCCTGACTTATGTAGTGGCGAACAAGAGGTACTGTCTTAAACAAGGTGAGAATCAACACTTGACTTCCAAATGTGTGCACATGTGCACAAAGACACACAGATGGGATTCAGATACAGTTCAGTGGTAGAAGTTTTTGCTTGTGCAGGAGGCCATGAGCTTGATGATCAGTGCTGAAAAATTAAAAATTCTTTCTTTGTAGAGTGGAGAGGTACAAAGTACTAAAGTAATTATCTTTTTCAACCAGCAGATAGTATTTAACTATTTCCCTGTGTACATCTGCATAAGTAGATGTGACATTTTTGTTCTTGGTTAGCTGGTTTTCTTTTAAATTTGTATTTATGTTAGCCAATATTTTACCAATATAATAATACTGTAAATGAACTTTCTAGCAAATAACTTAGCTAAATTCTTAGAAGTATGGTTCATGAGAAATGCTTGCTTTAAATGTTGATAGAAAGAGTAGAAGACAAAATTAACCTCCAAAATGGTCTGAATTTTTAAACTATCAACCTTGAGGAGGGTAGAAGGAAGAGACAGCAGGAAAGTTCTGATGTCTGTTTCTCTAATCTACTGGGGCAGGAGCAGGCAGCAAGGCAAGCAAGCAAGCAAGCAATGACATTTTTCCAAGATACTAAACCAATTCTCAATAGACTGTGGTTCTCGCTCAGCAACCTTAAGAAAGACTCCAGGGTGTTTTGGTACTTAGTATCTGAGGGTTCCAACTAGCCATATTGAATGGCACATTAAACCAACATAACGAGATGCACTATTTTGGCAGCAACTTACACAAAGAAACAAGGAAACTGAAATAAGAGCTTAAAGATTATTTTTCAATGTCTAAAGTCCAGTAGTAACTTGTGAAAGGCTAACCTTAATATCTATTTCTTAAAATACAATAATTTCCGTTTGCAAATAACTGTGTGTCTTAGTTTTCTATTGCCATGAAAAGACACCACAATCAAGGCAATTTAAAGAAGAAAGAATTTATTGGAAAATAGCTTGATGTTAGGGGGTGGGAAGTTGGAGGAGTGGGGCGGGGGGGAAAGAGGAGAGAGGAGCGAGGACTAAGTGGGAAGGGCACGGGCTTTTGTAACCTCAGAGCCCACCTCCAGTGAGACATCTCCTCCAACAAGCCACATCTCTTAATCCTTCCCAAGTAGTTCTACCAACTGCGGACCAAACTTACCTAACAGGTAACAGTTATAAAACTATAAAGATACTATTTCTTTTTTAAAAGATAAAATTTTAAAGCTCTACTTATATTTTTAATAATTGGATATGTGTATAGAACTGAGTGAACCTGTGTGGGGAGGCCAGAGTTTCCAATTCTCCTGGACCTGGAGTGACAGGTTACCTGACAGAGGCGCTGGAATTGTCCTCAGCAAGAGCAGTACGAGCTCTTAACCACTGAGTCAGCTCTGTAACCCTTAGAAAACTTACTTCTGAAACATCTGTTTAGTCACTAGAACAGTTCTTGAAATAAAGGTACAACTATACTTAAATCTAAGTCATTTAGCAGTTTAGAACTTTGCCAGGAGTATCACATCACCTTTGAATTTGTTAGAAAAGCCAACTGTCAGACTCTACTCTAGATCTGAGTCACAATCTGCCTTTAGCATGCTTAGGAGTAAGCTCAAAGCAGTGTTTTCTTTTTGATAAAAAAAAATCTACTTGAACAGCCTGGAAAAACTAAACAAAGTAGAAATCTAAGAGGAACCCATTTCAACCAGTCACCCCCTGTGCAAAAAGCCATACCGTACCATTTTCAGGAATATACTAGAAAACAGAGCCAAGGTACTAGGGAAGATAGCTTAGCTGCTGCAGAGCTCCTTTGCAAGCGTAAGTGCCTGAGCTCAATGCCTAGACAATGTTTTAAAAGCTCTCTATGGTGGTATACACACGTAATCTCAGAGACGGGGAGGCAGAGATTCCTAGGGCTTGCTGACCAGCTAGCCTAACCTTTGTAGAGAGTTCAATGTCAATGAGGTGCTAACCTCAATGGTGCCTCAGAAACAACATTCAAGGCCATCCTCCGGCCTCAACTCCCACATGTACACCTGCACCCACAACTACACGAATACCTATCTACACAGACACAAAAAAGAAAATACAGCCAAACCTAAAGTTATACTACAGTATATCTTTGGGGCTAAAGAAAAAATTCATTCAAATTTCCCATGGACTTATTTTCCCACATTAAGACATCTTAAAACCAATGATTTCATCAAGAACCAAAGTTGTAGAAAATACTAGCTACCAATCTCCAACCTGATGCCTTTTTCTTCAATGGCTGTATTTAAAAATAACTTAGACATAGTATCTACTAAAGCCTTAGTAAGAAACTTCAGTAAAATAATATTTCAAGTTATAGTCAAGTCAGTTATTTTACTTAACCAGGGTAAACGGTTAAAAAGAAATTATTGGTGGGAGAAAGACTAATTAATCTATTTGATCAACACTTCATCTCATTTCACTAAAAGTAAGTAAAACAAAATTTGTTCTTGCGAGAAAAAAATTTTTTTTACAGTACTGAATGTTGAGCCTAGGTAAGCAGGCAGGATTGACAACACTCTACCACCGACCACATCCTTTGTCTCATCCATACATTCATTCACTGCACCTGAATACACATGTGAGTACAGGCATGAGGGGGCAGGCCAGAAGCCAATGGGAAGATTATCTTCCTCAATTACTTGCCATCTTATTTTATGACTGAAATTTGAACTTAGTTTAGCTAGTCGAGCTGCCAATAAGCTCCAAGGCTCTGTCTATTTCTGCTTCCCTCCAAGTACTGGAGCCACAACTACCACACTTTTGTGTGGATATGGGAATCAGGCCTTCAGACTTCCACAGTAAACTCTTCCCTAACTGAGCTGTCTTTCCAGTCTCCAATAAGTCATTTTTAGTATTAGTGGTGTAAAACTTTGCAAGAAAGAATACAACAAACTCTGCTTTCTTGATAAACATGGACTGTGAGATAACAAATACTGTTTTAAGCTGTTTAATATTGGTGTAACTTGCTATACAACACAGGGTTTAAGATGTTTCGTTTTAGTGATAAAGTCTCAGTAAGTAGCTTGGGTTGCCTCTGACCTCATGCCTGGAACTTCTCCCTGAGCGTCAGCACGCTGGGTGCTGGGACTGCTGGAGAGTACTACCATGGATGCTGGAGAGTACTACCATGGACTGCTGGAGAGTACTACCATGGACTGCTGGAGAGTACTACCATGGATGCTGGAGAGTACTACCATGGACTGCTGGAGAGTACTACCATGGACTGCTGGAGAGTACTACCATGGATGCTGGAGAATACTACCATGGATGCTGGAGAGTACTACCATGGACTGCTGGAGAGTACTACCATGGATGCTGGAGAGTACCATTTAAGAGCATCTGTATACTACTTTTTAAGGTTTTCCCCCCTTTGTGTTTGGAAGTGCTGGAATTTTTTTAAATCTTTAAAAAATTTACTTTATATATGGAATCTGTGGTGGTCTGAGTAATACACGTCCCCCATAGTCTTGGGCACCTGAATATTTGGTCCACAGTTGGTGGTGATGTTTGCTATGTTTAAAAGGTACGGTCTTACTGGAGGAAAATGTCACTGGGTATGGACCTGGAGAGTTTAAAGAATTGAGCCATTTTTCATTTGTTCTCTCTGCTTATGGTTCAAATGGAGCTTCTACTGTTTGCTCCATGTCTCCCAACCATAATGGATTGTTATCCCATGGGAACCATGAGACCAAATAAACTCTCTCTTCTATAAGTTGCTGTGGTCATTGTGTTTTATCACAGCCATAGACAACCAGCCCTTACATTATCTTATCATTACATAAGAATTACTATATTTAGGAACACTTTTATTTATATTATTTCAGCTGAATCTTATGAACAACAGTACATGATCTGTGTAAAAATAGGTATAATCTAGACTTATGCTCTTTATTTAAGGATTTTATAGTTTAATTGAATACACTTTTTATACTGAAATTGCTAAAAAAAATTCATTCTCACCTGGCGTGGTGGTACACACCTTTAATCCCAAAACTCGGGAGGCTGAGGCAGGCAAATTGCTGTAAATTCGAGGCCAGCCTGGTCTACAAAGCTACTCCATGACAGCCAAGGCTACATAGACAGACCATGTCACAAAAAAACCAAAAAATTCATTCTCATTTATCTGGATATTCCTTTTAACACGAGACATGAAAATAGGAGCAGGATCAGCCATGAAGGTCACTAGGCATGGGAATGGGCATAAGAAAAAATGAGAGAATGGGAATACAATATACCGTATACAAAGAAACTGTCAAAAATTTAAAAAAGAAAAGAAAAGAAAAGAAAATGCTAATAGCAATACTGGGTTGTTACAGTATCTCCTCAAATATTCACCCTGATGAAAAACAGTAGCCTAGAGGACCAACTATCATAAAGGAAGGAATAGCATAAAACCAAAAAGCAAGTCCAAGTAATTTAAAGACAACATTTAGCTAGATGTTTCACCATTCATCTCAAGTCTATTTTTAGCTGGTCTTTATGCATTATTCACCTCAAATGTTTACTGAGCAGCTACTAAGTTCCAGAAATCATGTTTGATGTGGACTGAGATGAGAAGGAAACCGTCTCCACTGTGCCCTTTCCTACTCTCTCAAGGGTCCCTGGGCTGGGAAAGCAGGGGACTATGACATGACACGACAGGTGTTATGGTGAAGGGAAGAGAGGGAGGAGGGAGGAAAAGATGAAGAGAGAATAAGTCCTATTTTGAAATAGTAAGGAAGGCATTACCAAAATATGCAATTATCTTGGAATGTAAAGAAATACAAATTTTTAAAAAAAGTCTCCTGCTAAAAAGAAAAATCAGCACTCCAAACCAAAGTGGGGGGTTGGGGTAGGGGGGAATCATGCTAAAATACAAATAAAATTCATATAGATTCTCATGGCAAAAGACTTAAGCTAGGGCTAATCTACTCTTTTGATCATAAAACAAAACAATTAGCATGCAGTGTATGGCCAATACTGTGCTAGGAACTAGTATTAAAACACAAAGATACTACATTCCTGCACTCAGGGAACTTAATAGTCTTACAGAACCAAGGAGCATGCATCATTCATTGTTTATTACAGTGACTCTGAACTGCTTGTGATATTTATCTTATCACTTTCTTTGTAATCATTAGTATTGTAATCAAAAAATTGTAATGGAAGTTGATAAAAAGTATCATTATTGCTATGACTACTACTACTCTAATTTTTATAGCTCTAAGACATTTATTCTAAAACCTGGTATAGATTAATATGCATTTAAAATTTATCATACATGTATTTAACTTTTTAGCTTGAACTTCTAGTAAGTCCTTGGCGTCAGTGCCTCTGGCTGCTGTGTAAAGAGATCCCCCATTGCCTGGGTGGTTTAAGAACATGACTTGGCAATGGGCAGCATTTTTAATCTTTTCTTCACTGGCAGTAGGTAGGACTTGACAGCTAACATTAATGCTGTCTCCTGTTTTGTTATTTTGGGTTAAAACTCACCATTGAAGTTAGACTTTGGCTTATAAAACACAACCTCCTCAGCAGCAATGGTCAGCCTGACTGCTACCACTGTCCTGGCAGCGCAGCACTCCCCAGCCAGGCACTGTGCATTCCTTTCAGCCTAAGCCAACCACCACCAAGTACCGGTGTCTATGGACAAGGCTGAGTCAGCATGCACCACCATCATTTAAAAAGGAAGCAGAGGCTAGCAAGATGGCTCAATGGTTAAGAGCACTGGCTCTTCTTCCAGAAAACCCAAGTTCAGTTCCCAACGCCCACATGGCAGCTCATACCTGTCTGTTAACTCCAGTCCCAGGGATCTGGCACCCTCACATGGACATACATGCAGGCAGAACACCAATGTGCATAAACATAAATCTTAAAAAATAAAATAAAAAAAGGAAGTAATTGAAAGTTTTAGTAAATATATTTTCTAAATCATACAGAAAGACTTCTGTTTAGGTTGTTATGTATTCTATACACAAAATAGAAATATTACTAATATAATTATCAACTAAAGCATGAAGTATCCCTATTTTATCACATTATTTAAGAAATAAAAGAGTAATGAAAACAAGTTCTAACCCATCCACCTGATGATACGATCTACGATGATCTTATTTGAGTACTTGCAGGCTTCTCACTCTACATATGTATGTGCTTTGGAAGCACTTTTCATAAACAGGGCTGGAGAGTTGGTTTGGGGGTAAGAACACTTGTGATTTTTGCAGAGGACCCAAATTCAGATCCCAGTACTCTAACTGCAGTTCCAGAGCAGGACCTGACACTCTCTTCTGACCTCTGAGGGTACCAGGCACACATGTGACACACATACACATATGCTGGTAGAACACCCACCTATGCATACAAAATAAAAAATAAATACATTTTTAAAAGAAGTAATATTCAGTAACAGAGAAAAAGACTTAACTAATTTACTTTGCACCTAAAATGTAAAAATGGTAACTAAGAAGGTGATTTAGAGGAGAGATTTCAAATGATATGAGGAATGAAAAAAGAAAAGAAAAGAAAAAAACCCAGGTTGTATGAAATGATTAAGTATATGATCACAGAAAGGATGACTGATGTTTAAAACTGGAAAAAAAATCAGAGGAGCCTCTATCACAAGATTTAGAAAACAATGCTTTGAAGGTAGTCCATTATCAATTATTTTAAGCCTACTTAAAATTCATTTTTAAAATAGCTTTGATTTACTTATGACTATTATTACAGTGTGTGTGGTGTGTACATATGTGTGGGCACATGCATATATGTCATGGCATGCATGTGAGGGTCAGAGGACAGCTGCTGGGAGCTAGTCCTCTTCTTCCCTTTAAATGGTTCCAGGTTACCAGGTTTGCTCAGAAAAGTCAATTACATGCTTAGCCACCTTCTTGGCCCCTTAAAATCTCATTCTTAGGTGTCCATGACACCCAAATTTTTAGGAACTTCTTTTAGCTAAATTTACTTTTCTGAAATTCCACCATTCAAACATTCAATAAATCAAACTCAATAAGTAACAGTGGTTTATACTGAACATATGACTCTCAAAGAAAGGTATGGCACAAATAAAGCAAATTATGAAATTTTCATCAATATTTAATTAAAAATCTCATAATAATTATTTATCTTTAATATGTTTAAGACAATTAAATTATATTTTATGCAAGAAAGATTTAAAGTATACCAAAATGTTCAATACAGAAAACAACTGGAGTTATTAACTCTTGTAACTTTTACCTATTCCTTTCTTAATTTCATGAAACCATAAAAAGGGCTCCTCTAGAACTTTTTTTTTTTTTTAAGATTTATTTATTTATTATATATGGGCACTTTATCTGCAGAAGAGGGCACCAGATCACATTATAGATGGTTGTGAGCCACCATGTGATTGCTGGGAATTGAACTCAGTACTTCTGGAAGAGCAGGTGGTGCTCTAAACCACTGAGCCATCTCTCCAGCCTCCTAGAACTTCTTTTATCAAGTTATATGCTTCTGGTTGCAAATCTTGACTGAGTTTCAAATATCCACTCCTCAAGTTGAAGTAGAAGAGAAGATCAAGAACACTTGAAATTGTGACTAATTCAACAGCATTAAAATAATGGGCAAATCCTTTATCTGATGTGTGAAATACAATGACATGAAAGTTTTCTAAATAAAATCAAACTTCAATTTTAAATTTTGCATTAAATTTTACTTAATGTGGCTTGAGGATCCAAAGTGTATTATGTTTAATATAACCACCTTTGCCATAAGCTCCTTAAAGGTCACAGAGAAGCATTTTGACTATACAGCAACTGCAAGTTCAAGGCTAGATTTTAGAATCTGAAAAAATTAACTTCAATCATAGACCTAGGGGAGGGAATAGGGTGAAATGGGGGAGAGGGAAGGAATGGGAAGATACAAGTGATAGGATAACAATTGAGTTGTAATCTGAATAAATTAATAAAATTAAAATAAAAAATTTAAAACTTAGCTTCAAATTTAACCTTCTATTTCAAGCTGTACCTTTAGCAAATTATTAATATCTAAGCTCCCATTTCTTCAACAATAAAATAAAAATTCTATTCCTAAGGTTTTTTAAAAAAGAGTATTAAATATAGGAATAACTAACATGTATAACACATTTGACAAAGGTTTGAAAGGAGAAAGGGCACTAATTATCTACCCATCTCTGTCTCCATTACCAGTCTAAAGGACAGTGATAAGAGTAACAGTATCACTGAGAATGGAAACAACTTGCTCGTGGGCTTTGAGTAAAGATTTTTTTATCTTATTTAATCCTTGACCAACAGAATATATCATAGACCAGGCAGAGTTTTACTCTTTATTTCCTTAGCTGCTAGTCAGGTAGATATCTTTTTTTGTGTGTGTGTTATTTAGTTAGTTATCTGTTCCTGCAACAAACACTTGAGGTGGCTGATTATAGGCAACAAACACTGCTTTTAAATACTGGAGTCCTGTTGCAATCAAATAACAGCAAATGGACATGTTGACACAGCTGAATGGCTTCAATTTCCCCCATGCCATCTAAGCTTATTCTTTACACTTGCACAAGTTTCGTCAGGTCACAAAGGAGCAGGATTGGGTAAACAAGAAAACTGTCTCATAAGTACTGCTCGCAGATAAACAAGCACAACACATTTCTAATAGAAAACTAGAAAAAAAAAAAAAGTGAAAGAAATTAAGGCTTAAAGAAGGAAAGTCCACGTGCCCTTTGCTCACCAATGGGAGATGTCCTATTGTAATGAGGACACTCTTCCTGCAAACAGACCTACAGATATCCATAACCAAATCATACCTACATGTTTTGTAAAAACTGATTTGACCTTATAATTCCTATAAATATAAAAGACATCCACAAGAACAGTCATATAGGTGAAAGTAATAAAACTAAGTCCAAAATAAATTCTTAGATGTATGTTTAACCGTACCCTCATATGCCAGCCCTAATTATATTTTACTATTTTTAAAAATTCAGTTTCATTTTTATTTATTTTGTTTGTGATTGGGCATATGTATGCCATACTATATGTCTGTGGACAAATAAATAAATAAATAAAAGAAATTAAAAAAAAAATTCTTGTAAGAGTTAGCTCTCTCCACTATATGGGTCTCATGGATCAAACTCAGGTCATTAGGCTTGATGTCAGGCAACTTTACCCACCAAGCCATCTTGCTAGCCTGGCATTTATTTATTTTTGCCTTGTTTTTATGAAATAAGGTCTCACAATGTGGCTCAGATGGCCTGACACTTGTAGTCCTCCTACCTTAGACTCCCAAGTACCAGGATTGAAGATATGCGCAACCATGCCTGATTTCAAAGTATCTTTGACAAGAGTGTCCAGACTGTAGAGATGACCTTGACTCACACTGTACTAAGGCGTGTGGCTGTGTATGTGATTGCTAACTGATGAGCCAGCAGTGAGCTAAATGCTAACAGATTCTGGCATTGCCACTGCTATTGAGGAATCTCCTGTCTCAATGCTGTATAATGATTGGAGGGGGGTGGAGAAGGTTGCCCGGCCATGAGGACCAAGACAGAGCAGGAGCACCAGGGCAAGACTAGATGGCAAGTAGTATGGGACGCGTGGCTGGGAAGTAGCCAGGACAGTATAGCCAGGCTAGAATAGATCAATATCTGCCCAGATGCGCTGCTCTCAAGCTTACTAAAGAAATGTAATAGTCTCTAAAGAAAACCTTAATTCCAACACAAGACTGTCTGCCATTCAGAAGACATGAAGGACCTTTTCACAAATCATGAAAGACAACTATGGGATATGTTCAAGGGTGAAGTTGGGTCTATCTCACAGTATATGCAAAAAAAGAAATAAGTTAAATATAAGAGCTAAAACAGGGGTAACTCTTTATTATCTAGGATTGCCAATGCTTTTTTTTATGTATGACATCCAAATTACAAGCAATCAAAAAGGGCCAATAAAAGCAACCAATGGAATGTGTGTCCTTCACATATGTGAGGAGACTTATCCACAATGGGTAAAATCAGGTACCAGGACGACTGGTGAGAAGACTCGGTAGGTAAAGGCACTTGTGCCCAAGCCCAGGGACCTGAGTTTGACCCCTGAACCCACAAGGTGGGGGGAGATGATCAACTTTTGCAAGCTGTTTTCCACATGTGTGCTGGGGCACTCCCTCCCCTGCCACACATACAAAATGACTAGATTAAAAAAAAAAAAAAGATATTTGTAAGAGTGAGATAGAGTATTTTGAAAGAAAACACATTTGTATAACTTTTATTAGTTTGTTAGAAATGCTCTATTTACCCATAATGGTTTATTGTGCCTCATTTACAAATTAAGCATTATCATAGGTATGTACATATAGGAAACCACAGCATCTATCGAGTACAGTGCAATCAATGGTTTCAGACTGGAGTTCTTGAAACATACCTTTCATGGGTAAGGGACAGCTATTGTATACTAAGAACTATTTACAAAAATGAATTTTACAGTTTGTAAGAATGCTAGATATTTTCCAAACTTGTCTAGAAGAGCTGTATCAGCTAAAACAAACAAACAAACAAACAAACAAACAAACAAACAAACAAAAAACACCTGCTGGGAGCCTGATTCAGACAAAACACTTTTACCACTCTGAGTGAAAAGGCAAGACATATAAGGTGACAATGATATAAAGTTAATATTACCTTGAGGTATGACTTATTTTTTAAAACTGTGATGGGCTGGGAGATGCCTAGGTCATAAAGTGTGTCCTGTGAAAGCATGATGACCTGAGCTCAACTCTTGGAATCCAAGTAAAACCCAGTTGTGGTAGTTTCTGCCTCTGATGGAGAGGCAGGAAAGGGTAGATCCCAGAGGCTCAGCGACTAGCCCATACAGCCAAAGTGTATGTGTGTGCATGTGTGTGTTTGTGTGCACGCGTGTGCGCACATGTGTATAGCTTTAGTGAGAGACACTGACTTGAGGCCCTGTCTCAAAAAATAAAGCAAAATGAAGAGAAATAGAAGCTATCCAAAGCCAATCTCTTACTGTGCACAGACAGGAGAACAAGCCTGAGTCCATACACATGCATACACCACTGGCAACCCAAAAGGGAAGCCAACACGGAACTTATTTAACTACAAGACAAAAAAAGATCACACAAATTGGGAAAGAAGGAAAATGAGAAAATATTTTAATCTTGGTGTGTGACTGTGATGTCACCTTCGCTGGTAATAAATAAGTAAACCCATAAAGTCCTAATAGAAGAAAGGACTTGGATAGCTGGGGCAAACAGGCTATAAATGTTTTAATTAAACATTGTAAGCCACAAGCTTACAAAATGAGTTATCAGGTATATAGTAGATACATTTATCCATTTTTGAGATTACTGAAAATAAGTATGTGAGAACATACTGCCGCCTTGGGAGGTATATTAATATTAAACATGAGTTAAACCAAACTTGGGATACTCGGTCTAGGGTATAACAGCTAAGCTGTGTTGTAAAGGTGCATTTACCGAATACTAACATAATGTAAGTTCGTTTCTTTTGTTGTATTCTGTTTTTTTGTTTTTGTTTTTTGTTTTTCAAGATAGGGTTTCTCTGTGTATGCTTGGCTGTCCTGGACTCGCTTTGCAGACCAGGCTGGCCTCAAAGTCACAGCAATTCACCTGCCTCTGCCTCCTGAGTACTGGGATTAAAGACCTGTGCCACCAAGCCCAGCTGTCTTCTGTTTTGTTTTAAGACAGTCTCACTGTGTAGCCGCAGTTGGCCTATAACCTGCTTTATGGAACTCTCAGAGATCCACCTGCCTCTGCCCTCAGAGCACTGGCATTAAAGGTACATGGCACCATTCCTGGAGGATTTCATCAATTCTCATCAAATACTTTCCTTTCTAATAATCTATTAAAGTGTCACAAATTAGCACAAATTTCTGTTTGAAAATATGTGCAACAACACAGTATCTAAAGTAACATTTAGGAAGCTTGCTGCCAACTGACCAAAAGGACAAACATTTGTTAAAGAATTAGTCTAAGCAAGCATGCAGCGCGTTTCTATGCAGCTAGGGTGCTGCTGAGTAGCCTGTCTCTAGTATGTGAGAAGCGCCTCAATGTCTAGAATAGTCTTTTAAAATATATAATGCTCTTAGGAACACATCAGCTCCAGGTTAAAAATTTTGTATTCTGCACCCACCTGCTTGTTTACATGTTTTGTTAATTTTTTTTCCTACAAGTTTCCCCCCAATTGCATTTAAACGTAGCTGCTACCCCAACTCTTCCCTCAATCTGATGGCCTCCTATCACACTGCTCACATGGTCTCATTACCCTTTTACATTTCTCAGTTTACGTTGGGTTTTGTTTTGTTTTGTTTGAAATAAAATCAAATAAGGTGCCATGTGGTGCTAGAGAAATGGCTCAGTTGTTAAGAATACTTGCTACTATTACAGAGGCACTGTGTTCAGTCTCCAGCACCTGTTATCAGGGCCTCACAACAGTTCCAGGGCACCTGACATTCTCTTCTGGCCTCTGCAAGCCCCTGTATACATATGGTACATATTCAGACAAGCAGGTACAAGCACACACACATAAAATAAATTAAAAAAAAAAAAAATTAAAGGAGTCAAGTTAAAACCAACTGGTCAATTATTTCTAATGAATCAAGTTTGGATGCTTTTAATTATTCCTGTATTTAACACTTTTGAAAATCTCATGGCATTTAAATTATGATACCCCTTGTGGTATTTGAATAAGAATGGCCGCCATAGGTTCATATATTTGAGTGCTAGGTCATCAAGGAGAAGCACTATTTGAGAAGGATTAGGAAGTATGGCCTTGTTGAAATAGGTGTGGCTTCGCTGGAGGAAGTGTGTCACTGGAGGGATGGGGTGAGGATGGGTGGAAGGTCCATGCCAGGCCCAGTCTCCCTCGCTCCCTCTCAGTCTGTCTCTTTCTGTCTGTCATCCTCCCCTCTCTGCCTGTGGATCAGAAGTAGCTCTCAGTTACTACACCAGCCTGCTGACATGCTCCCCAACATGATGATAATGGACAGATGCCTCTGAAACTGTAAGCAAGCCCCCAATTAAATGCTTGCTTTCATGAGAGTTGCCTTGGTCATAGTGTCTCTTCATCGCAACAGAACAGTGATGAAGATACCCCTTATGAACTAAGTGACGGTTCTCACTATAATGTCTCATTATATGTATGAGTTAGTAAAAACAGAATATAGATTAAAAACAAAATTATCTCAAACTCCAATGTCCACATTTACAAAAGTTGGAAACCATCCTTTTCCACTCTCCCGCCATATAATCACTGGATGCCTTACTACGTACAGGTTTCTTTCTCTGTATTCTCAGCATCTTATATACCTCATCAACTCACTGGCTTCCTTCTCACTACTAACCAAGATTTAAAGAGTAAAAACTATAAATGGTAACTAAATAATTTCCCAATCCCTATTACCTTTAATGAAAAATACACTATTCATAGCAATGTACATGTGGTGTATGCAGAGCACTTCACCCATGCATACACATGTGGAGGCCTGAGGTTCCTTTATCATAATCTACTTTATTTTTTGAGGCAGGGTTTCTCAATAACCCTGGAGCTTATTCATTTGGCTAAACTGGTTGGCCAGTGAACTTCCAGTGTCAGTGATGAGGTAATAGATGCGCACTGGCTTTAAAGTAAGTATATGTTGAGAACGTCCTAGAGCACAGCCAGAACTTAACCCGCTGCGCTATCCCTGCGGCCCCAAGTATTCACATCCTGCCCTTTCTGTGGTTTTAAATCTTTTTGGCACCACTTTTTCAATCCTATGCCATTGGCAGTTTCCAAATCCAATGACTGCTCCCGCTCACGAGTCTGACTAAAGCCTATGGTTTACATACCATCTCTCAGAAAGCCTTTCCTGACTTACTTTCCTGCCACATTCATGTAAATTAGGTTCTCAAAGTACTCTCCTCACATGCTCTCTCCCTTTCACGCTCTCTCTCTCTTTGTCTGTCTGTCTCTCTCTTTCTCCCCCCACTCCCACGTTCCTACTGTAACTGCTTTTCTGTTCACATTTATCACAGCACTGTAGCACCGACAAAATGATCATTTACCCATGTATCTATGAGCTTTATTAGACTGTAAGATCTTGGTGGGTAGGCAAGCTGAAGGCATTTATTTCACCATTTCCAATGCCTGAAGTTTCTGAGTTGAAACAGAAGATGCCAGAAGAATGGAAACTAGATCAAAACCATGTACATGCCACACTAAATGTTTTTATTTCAAAAACTAATTGGTAAGATCATCAAGTCTGACAAGCTAAATTAAAAACCTGGGACCCACATACTGAAGGAGAGAATGAATTTCTCGAAGTTGATCACACACACACACACACACACACACACACACACACACACACACAAATAGCAGCACGTGTGTCGAAACACACACACATGCACATGTATGCACTAAATAAATAAACAATCTCAAAACTAAAAATAAAAGACTAAGTAATAGGTCTTTCCTAGAAACTCACTTTTGTGTCTACTACATTACAGTTCTGGCTTTCTTTACTCTTTTAGGCAGATTAACTGTACCTTAAAAATCAACTCTACTCTTAACAATCAGCACTTTTATTTTTTAATCTAATTCTTTTCACTTTGGTCTTGGCTAGTCCATAGACTCCTAATACCTAAAACAATTTATGGAAGAAATGAATTTGGGTTAAGAACTGGCCTACATGTTATGTGGCTAGATTAGATCTTACACAAATTTCATTGCTTATCTTCAAATGATAGGTTTGAAAAACCATGCTTTTATTTATTTATTTATTTTTACCATCAATACTGAGTGGAGAAAAAATTTAAATGACCTAAAAATAATCTTAATACAAATCAAAGCATTCTACATGAAAAATTAGTTCTCTCTATGAATCAAACTATTATTGGGACTATATATTCAGAGCTATAAAATTATGCGACCCTTTGAATAAAGCCCTGAAAAGGGTGGCCCTCCCCAAATTGTACAGATAAAGATGCTTTCTGCCTCAACATTTATAAAGAAAGTAAGTAAAAGCAAATAAAATATCCAATAACGGAATGAAAAGTTATGGCTACCTATAAGAGGCATCTGAAATACTATGAAAAGTTTAATCTATAAAATTCCACATTTTCCAAATAGCATAAGAAATTCTCAAATTTCTTCTGAAATGAAAAAACAAGCACATTGAAAGATCTTCAACTTTAATATTCTTGAAAAAAATTTCAGCATCAAACAATTTAGCCTTATCTAACATATCAGAATTCTTTAAGCAGTTCTGGCTTTTGAGAAAACTACAGGAATGCAGAGTTGCTGAACTACTGTCTTACTAAGAGTCGCTTTAGAGGAAAGTATCAGATTGTGTTTGAGACTCCTACACCTGAGGACAGAGGGCAGTACAATGAACACTGGCATGCTCTAAGAACCACGAGTAAGTAGGTAAGATTTAAAGCTCTAAGAAATATTTCCTCTGTCCCACCAACACCTTCCAATTCCTAGTATGTACAGATGGATTGTGCAGATCATTTTAGGCTGAAGCCTATTAATTTGTCTTTTAAAAATGCATATTAGAACAAACAAAAAAAAGCTGCTATAGATTTATAAAGAGAATCCACAAAGAAATATGAATTGCTCATAAACACTTTGAAGTGTTTCATATCATTAGTGATCAGAAAAATAAAAGTTAAAACTTACTTGGAGGTTATATCTCAACTCAGTCAGAATGGTCAGAATCAAGAACTGTGAGTCATCAGTAAATAGGTGGTGTGTAATAAATCCCATGAACCAAGGCTGAAGGTCTACCTTGGAACAAAAACATAGAAAGAGGGAGGCAGAGGAAAAGAACTGTGTCTCTGTTTCTCTGTGCCATGTGTATCTGTGTACCTGCTCATGTGTATGTGTACACACACACACACACACACACACACACACACACACACACACACACACACACACACGCACATGGAAGTCAGAATTCAAAGATGGGTGTCCTCTTAAGTAGCTTCCAGTTTGCATTTTGAGAGAGGGTCTCTCACTAAACCTTGAGCTCACTGATTTTTTTAATAAACTGACAAGCCAGTGAGTTCCAGCTTTCCGAGTGCTGAAATTACAGACATGTTTTGCCACGGTCCCCCACAAGCACGTTACTGACTAAGCCATTTTCTCAGTCCTAAGAACTCTTTGGGAAAAGATTCCAAAAGCTTGCAGGATAGAGGCATAAACCTGCAACTCCATCACCAAGGGAGCCTGGAACAGAAGGATCTGTGTTCAAGAGCAGCTGAACTACATTCAGTCAGTGCATGTATCGGTCTGTTTCTCACACACACACACACACACACACACACACACACACACACACACACGGAGGGGGAGGGTTGTGGGGAGGATATAGGCAGAAGCTAGAGACAGTGCTCAGCAATTAAGAGAACTTGCTGTTTTTGTAGAAGACCTGAGTGGTTCCCAGCACCCATGCCTGATGGCTCACAATTGCCTGTAACTCCGGCTCTTCTTCTGGACTGTGTAAAAACTGCGTGCACATGTACTACATATCCACACACATACACACAAATAAAAATAATTCTTTCTTTTTTAATGAGAGGGAAAAGACACAGAGAAGTAACAAGAGGATTCTTAACCCCAAAGAGGAAGCTATTTCAAAACCAGACTTGGGGTGGGGAGGTCAAATAAAATAAGTAGAGAACAGCTTGTATCTGCCTCCCATTTTCAGTAAACAGTACCATTTCTCCAACTTTAATCTTTACAGGAAGACTATAAATGTTCTTCACTGTAACATATGCTTTATTTTTGGCATACACTTATAAATGTTAAACTTAAACAAAATGTAAACTATCAGGTGTGGTGGGTGGTGCCTGTAACCCTAGCACTTGGGAGATGAAGCAGGAGGATTGCTTCAAATCTGAGGTCAGCACAGGTTATAATATTGAGTTCCAGGTCAGCCAGAACAACACAGTAAGTAACAGCCCTGTCTCAAAACCAAACAAATCGCTGGAGAGATGACTCAGGGGTTAAGAGGACTGGCTGCTCTTATAGAGAAACCAGGTCCTCTGCAAGGAGGGTTCCTAGCACCTACATGGCAGCTCACAAAACTGTAACTTCAGTTCCAAGGGATTCAATGCCCTCTCTGGACTGCATTTGTACCAGGCATGCACATGGTGCAAACACATACAAACAAACATTTATAAAACAAATATATGAATAAAATTAAAATATTTTAAAAACAAAAAATTATTTCTTGTTCTAGAGTCTACATGCTAACAATTAAAAATACATAATATTAATTATTTTCCCTATAATGAGAAAGAGTAATATATACTTCACCTACTTGATAAGGTATTTAATTTAACAGAATGTTCTAATATATATGAATGCTATTTAATAATAATGCAAATTATACTAGACTTGAGGAGGTAATGGGTAAAAACTGGACAAGTACAATATTCAATAATGAAGCTTACTGCTAAGCTCTGAGAAAAAAAAATCCACACTGTTTAAAGTATTATTTTGCTACTACTCTTTCAGAAGTAAAACAAAGAGTACATTAAATATAACTTCAAAATTCAGTCACCAACTAACTACTGACACACCATGAACAACAGGAATGAATCCCAAAAGCCTTCTGCTAAGTGAAAGAAAGACATGCAAACATTTTATATACCATATGACTCCATGTATATAATATTGTAGAAAAGGTCAAAAGCTGTAAGAACAAAATCAGACTGTACTGCTAAGGGCTGGGGTAGAGTTAGGACACTGTTCACGAAGGGACATGATGGTAATACTCTGCCTCTGGTGGTGGTAGGTGACAAGATTTAGTGTACACCCAAACTCACCTAACTGAACTAAATCCAAGAATGATTTTCATGGCTTAAATTATCCCAGTAAGTCTAACTTAATTTTTTAATGCTGCTATCTAGTCATTATTTCAGTTGAATAGCACTTTTATATGAAGTAATGTATTTCTCATCAAAATCTAATCGCATTACATATAATAATTGAGTTAGCAAAGAAAACTTTAAAACCATGTTGATTAAAACAAAGAAGTAATGAGAGAAAGCCCTACTCTATCACTCCCAACTATACAGTCCAAACAGACAGGGATGGGGGAAGGGGGTGGGGGGGGGGAGAGGGGAGTAGGTGGAAGGGAGTGGGGGGGTATGGGGGAGGGGAGAGGGGAATGGGGGAGGGATCCTTATACTACAGTCCTGACAGGTGAAAAAGGAATTCTGTAATTTTTATTTGATTTACTTTCATATGCAAGCTGTATTACACACGCAGCACGAGGGGTGCATGTAAATAAAAAGCTCTTACCCAGAGGCAAGAAGACCTGCAGCCAGGAAAACAGGCTTCTGAAACTGACTGAATAAAGCTTGCCATCGCTACTCGTGCAGTTAGACACATCTTTAAGAACTATACATGCAAGAGCTGTTTCAGTAGTTTAGTGATTAGAGGAAAGGAAAGAGGAAATGAAAAAAAGGGGGGAGAAGAAGGGATGAAAGTCAAGATGCAGCTAAAATTCAGCTCAACAATTCAACAAACACTTTACCAAATGCCTAAAGCGGGAAGGCCACACACCATTCAGTGAACAGACATAGAGACAAATTTTCTCTACAGGTATGTTATAAACTGTGTAAATGCTATGAAATGTAACAAATGATCAAGGAAACGTTCACAAAATGATTTACTTTTCACAAAAACCACCTGCTGACAACATTTTGAAAATCAAAACATATATAGACAAGTGGGAATACTAGACAAACACTTCCATGGGGATGTCAGTGATTTTCTATCACCAATATTTTAAACTTTTATGTACCTATATTCCATATGCTATGCAAAAATTTCTCTCAGGCAGGGAATGACTGGATCAGCAGAGGTAGGTAAAATATCTACGTCATATATGGTTTCGGGATAATCTGAACAGAGACTGTGGGATACTGCATTCCTAGGTCTTTACTCAGAAAGGAAGGAAGGAGTCACAGCTTTTAGGCTTATTACATTTCAACTTTCAGTCTCCAGAGTTGTCTTCGAAGGCACAGGTAGAACCCTGGAGAAAATGCCCTTTGTATCTTTTTTTATTTTTATTTTTAAAGAACAGAACTGCTACTTGTAATGAGCTATGCCTAATTTAACCCATGTCAAATTTCAATTTGGCGACTACCAAGGAAAAACTAAACTCCATATATATAGCCTGCCCCCTACTAGCAATTTCTTTAGTTGAAATTGGCAAGCCATGATACTATCAGATAAAAGACAAGTAAAAGAATGTTTTTAGTAGCTTCTTTAACTGTGGCTCCTTTGTGCCTCCATAAGGAGTCAGGTAACTGAATATGGGCGCTGTGAAAAATTTAGCAACAATAAAAAGTTTCTGTACACAACAACCAAAAATGAAATCAAAACCACATGTAGGTGACACTGGAGGCGTCTCCTGAAGTGCTCACCTATGCTGCCTCACTGCAGCCCTGATTCTGAACTCAGCACACACTCTCTGCACTGTGCATGCCATTAGGCCACACTCAGTTCCAGAATAACATATTCTACAATCTGCAGTGTTTGAGTGCACATTAAAGTTTTCTGTGGTATAGAAACATAATGGTTTGACCATGGAAAACAAAGACTTCTAATACTTTCAAAGCACATCCCTCAGTTTGTAAGTATTAAATTAGTTTATCTTTGGATTGCAGTCTAACACAGAATGTTAGATTTTAAAAATTACTATTTGAGTTGCTACCTTGAATTTTGTAACTAGTCAATATATGAGTTTTAGCTTGGGACTAGGAACAGATTTCCAACAACTGACCCTAGACATATTTCTACCATTCTATACTCCATATGTATGTGAAGTGGTGCTCTTGGCATATATGATTATAAAATCCGAAAATAGAGCAATTCTTTAAAAAAAAAAAAAAAAAAAAAGCTGAAGAGGGCTGTGTGTGGTGATCTGCTCCTCTAATCCCAGCACTCAGGAGGCAGAGGCAGGTGGATCTCTTGAGTTTGAGGCTAGCCTGGTCTGCATAGTGAATTCCAGGTCAACCAGGGCTACATAGGGAGAACTTGTCTTCAAAACAAACAAAACAAAATAGAAGCCTGAAGCCGCTACATATTGCAGTATCAAATATGCTGGAAAGATTTAATCCTCTCTGTAAAAAACAACAAGCATATATATCATGTTAGCATGCAAATTTGCTTTAGTCTTTAATGAATGGGAAAATGGTATGCATGCCAAAGAATTGTTTTAAAGTAAATTTTGTTTATAATTTATTTTTTAATCTTTTTTTTTTTTAAATACATGTGAAGGCTTTGTTTGTGTGTATGTCTGTGTACCACACACTGAGAGTGCCCTCATAGGCCAAAAGAGGGTATTGGATCTCCTGGGACTAGAGTTACAGATAGGTCTTAGCTGCCATGCGGGGGCTGGGAATCCAATCCAGGACCTCAGGAGAAGCAGCCAGTGCTCTTAACATCTGAGCCATTTTTTCAGCACCAATGTTTACAATTTATTATCAGTAGGTGTTTTTGTTTGTTTGCTTGTTTTTTGAGAGAGAGTTTCTCTGTGTAGCCTTGGCTATCCTGGACTAACTTTGTAGACCAGACTGGCCTTGAACTCACAGAGATCCGCCTGCCTCTGCCTCTGAGTGCTGGGATTAACAGTAAGTGTTTGATTTACATACCTACATACCCAGGGTTACATAACAATTTGGGGGGGGGGAAAGTTTAAGAAGCCCTGCTTTAAAATTCTTAAAGGGTTTCTAAGTAGCAGCATTGGATAACAGTGATATATTTCCTTGTTATGATTGATTTCAAGGGCATTATTTTTGTTTTGAAAAATAACAAATACCATAAATACCAATCATAAAGCTTAAGATTTTAAGGTAAACCATGCCTTAACTTTTAATACTGCTTTAGACTTGAGAAAGTGTTAAATTTAAGTAACTACAACAATTATACTTTAAAGAAAAAAAGGTGATGGTCACATATAAACAAATATGCATTCCACCTGTATAAGACAGCATGATTCTTTGGTATAGAGAAGACAAATAACCTAAATATAACTATATCAAAAATGAATGTAGTATTTCAAATTCTGTCACAGCTTTGAAGTTTCTCAGGAGAGTAAAAATACATTTATTTTAATAAATTAATTTCTGCATGTCCCAAGTATTTCCTTTCTGATAAAAGGCAAATATAAATAAAAGGTAGAGTTTAATGTACCTATGTTAAATGATGTTTGACACAAGCTAGGTGGCAAAGCCAACTTGCCTACATGATTTATTTTAGAAATTTAATGTATTCGGTGCAAAATTTTGATGCTTATTATTTTTAGAAAGTAATTAAAAGCTAACTGTGCATGGTAGCACACACCTTTAATCACAGCATTCAGGGAGGCAGAGGCAGGTGGATCTCTGTGAGCTCTAACCCAACTTGGTCTACAAAGTGAGTCCAAGACAGCCAAGGCTACACAGAGAAACCCTGTCTTGGAAAACAAAAAACAAAAAACAAAGCAAAACAAAAAAAAGTAATTAAAACCTATTATAAAGTCATAAAAATAAAATTGACATGTTTAGAACTACTGTCTACATTTTTAAATATTATTATCCTATTTACATGCATATGTAAGTATATAAGTATACCTGATATATAGTAACAAAGTATTTTGTAAGGCTATACTCTAGTACCAAGCCACAGCTTATCAAAACATAACTCTTCTCTTCTAAGGAGGCTAACAATATAGCTCAGTGATAAGAACACACGCTGAGGATGATGGGCCCTGGATCAGATCCCAAACACTACGCACACAAATTCCTTTGAGGCTCTCTTTATGAGCTATGTAAGAAAAAATATTATATTTTATAACCAAGCCTATTCTTTTCATGAAAAAGTACAGCATACAATTTCAGGCTGGAGAGATGGCTCAGTGGTTAGGAGCGCCAGCTGCTCTTCCACAGAACCCCTGTATGATTCCCAGCAACCATACAACAGCCTGTAACATACTGTTGTCAGCTTCAGAGAATCAAAAGCCGCCTTCTGTGGGATTTCTGGGAACCAGATATAAGATGCACAGCCATACACGCAGGCAAAACACCCATATACATAAAAAAAAAAAATTATAAACTCTGAAGAGACAAGATGGAAGAACACAAATAATACAGGTGTGTAGAACTAGACATATTTGCGTTAGGATTCTCTTAGCACTCACTAGATTTACCACCCAGAACAAATATTTTAAACATGATAAGCTTCTGTTTCCACGTCTGTAAAACAAGAATGCTGTGGCTTCACTGAGTAACTGGACAGTTTTAAAATCATGATAAAGTGCCAACACTGTAATTAATACCATTTCTACCTTTCACACTTAACTGTGTGACCTTGAGCTAGTCACTTAATCATACTGTAAGTTTTAGTTTTATGTCAACCTCAAGGAATTATGTAAATTACTGTAAGGACTCCAGAAGAATTTATGACACATGGAAACCATTCGATACTGCTACATCCTACCAAGTCCAAGTGTGGTGGAGCATACCTATGATGCTAATACTTGTGGGGAAAGGCAAGAGGATACAGGCTATCCTATCTACACACACACACACACACACACACACACACACACACACACCACCACCACCACCACCACCATCAACAACAACAACCACAGAACAAAACAACAAAATATCATACATCAGAAGGCACAACACCTGGAAAAAATGTTTTAGGGTGCTCTTTGTATTTCACTCAAAACCACCTCCTAAAAATAAAATTTTATGCCAGGCAGTCATGGCGCACGCCTTTAGTCCCAGTACTAGGGAGGCAGAGGCAGGCAAATCTCTATGAGTTTGAGGCCAGTCTGGTCTAGGGCAGCCAGAGCTACACAGAAAAACTCTGTTTATAAAAACAAAATAGATACAGATGGATGGATGGATGGGTATTCACCATAATGAATTTAATTTTAAGTGGACTATTTTAATGCTGGGTGTGGTGGTGTATGCCTTTATTCCAGCACTGGGAAAGCAGAGGCAGGAGAATCAGGTTGGTCAACACACAATTTCAGGGAGGGCTACATAGTGAAAATACTGTCTTGCAAAGGAGTATGAAAAAGAAAATGGAAAGGAAAAAAAGGGGGGGGGCAGTGGAGGTTGCAATTTCAAATGCTTTGGGGGATCCTTGAAAAGGGATTTCCCTACTGTCTATGGTAATGCACACCTCTGATCTCAGCATTCAGAGACAGAGATCTCCTTGAGTTCCCAATTGAATAATGAGACCCTGCTAAAACAAAACAAAACAAAACAAAACAAAACAAAACAAAATTCCACCAAGTTATGTAATGGCAACAGCTCTTCTCAACAACTCCATAAAGAAGTGGATGATTTTGAAAGGATCAACATTTGACAACTGCATAAATGCTGGTATTGAAAACAATTAGTCATACTAATTTATAGTTTATATTTCATACTACAACTAGTTGGCCATTTACATTTTTAAGAATGAAATAATTCTAAAGGTATGTTTTCCTTTCTGAAAATAGATAATATGACAACTTCATCCCATTAAAAACAAACAAACAAACAAACAAACAAACAAAGAGAAGTGAAAAGTGCAGACCATGGAACAAAACTTAAAAGCTAGTTAAAACTTGATTTCACAAATAGCATATGTATAGAACATACATTTTATCTTCCTAGCCTGACATAGGTACTTTGACAACACAACTTCTGAGTGTTGTGTCAACTGAGAATTCAAGGAAATGCATGACTTTCACAAAACTAAAGATGTAGAACCCTGAACTTTTAAAAACAAATGTATGCCAGGCTACTTACTCATGAACTATGTAACTATGACCAATTTCTAGCCTCAGTTTTCTTATCTGTAAATTATAGATAACTGCTTTTACTTCACATGCTCTCTAGAATTAAACAACATTATGGAGGACATACTTAACACAGTTCCTGGCAAATAATAGACAATCAAAACCTTATGGGGAAAAAAATCTTAGTTGGCAATACACATTATTAAATAACCTTTCTAAATATCACTTTGGGCCTAAAAAGGATAATGCAATCTCATAAAACTCAATTCATTAAAATTAACTCCAGATTTCTACCAAAACAAAATTAGATACACTAATATCTGAAATCACTTTTACTAATTAACTTACTTGGGCAAAATATTCTAGTCATACAAAATATCCTTTAAAATGAGAATGATGTCCTTAAATGGACAGCAATGAGTTTTTAAAAGTTGCTTGATTATCAAATAGACACACTACAACTCCACTACATTTTTAAGAATAAAAAATAAACAACTCAGATAATGTTACATGTCATTTGCTACTAATATAATCACTTAAAATCCTTAATAGGTGCATAGGAAAATAAAATCAGTAGTTTGAACACACACAAATCTATGCCAGACTCTGTTCACACCATGATGTATTTTCCAAGAAAAAGAGAGAGAAGAGAGGAGAGGAGAGTAAAGGAGAGAACAGGAGAGAGAGAGAGAGAGCGCCATTTCTTTTAAAATTAAAAAAAAAAAAAAAAAAAAGAGAAATTATTTTGAACTCAGATAATTCAAAAAAAGCAAAAAAAAAAAAAAAAAAAGGTATAATATTACCACTAAGAAACATATCGTTTGAAGACCAGAATGCAGACATTTCTTAGAGAAACATAATCTAATAAAAACAAAAAGTATTGCGTATCAGGAAGTCCTTTTAATTCAATATATATATATATATATAAATATTATCTCACTTGGTCTCTGAGTGTGAAGTTTTCTATTAAAAAAAAATCATGCCAGTCATTTCTTTCATATAAGCCTAGGAATATTTATAAATGGATTCAGATCAGATTAAAAATTCTAAAAACACAAAATATTATAAAAGACAAGCACTGAAATTAGAATTATTTTGAAATGTTCTCTAAAGTTTTAAAGAGCATATATTTATCATCAAAATAAACAGTATGCTTAGAATACTAAAATAAACGTCTTTAACCTTAACAATTTATTATCAGAATTCTATAAAAGTACCTAGTCAGTGCCTTGATAAACAGAATTAAGCTACCTTTCTCTCAAAGGTATTTATCACAGACCTGCCAATGACTCAATATAGAAGTGAAGTTTTAGTTTAAAATTTTAGAAGTACTTTCAATGTATACCTTTCTTAATAAGCAATAGAGTTAAATAACACTAAAATGCAAGGTTAGTTTTTATCTAATCTTGTTATGCCTTATTCTGAGAAAGTAAAAATATAATAGGCTATGTCAAAATCTAATAAAGACATGTCATGTTTATGACAGTCTGATGATAAATTAGTATAGAAAATTAAATAAGAAATTAATAGGGAGCCTTTAAAGTGCATTTTTGAGTTCAGTAGTCTGGCTGAAATAAAGAAGCTTTCACACATCAATTGATATAGCTCTGCTCATATTTTAAATTCTTATTAACAATCACTATGCAGAACCAATATTGTTTACTACCACAGTAAAAATCTTCACTTTTCATCCCTACTGACAAACCTCAATCTTTTTTCAAATTTACCACTCATTTTCTTCCTAAATATAGGCAGCTGTAAAATAATTTCTAGCACAGGGTCAAAAGTACATTCAAGTATCTTTAGTAAACAAATGAGTGAAGGGCTTTAGAAAGCATCCAAACACACTTCTTAAAAATGTGGAAAGTAGTTATGTAGTTAATTTTAACTCTGATTTACTGGACTTTCATAATTTATATTAAGATTATTTTTCTATACAAGTTATACAAGTTATTGGTACTACACGCTAGAAAAACAGTAAGCCATAGAGTTGAGGTTAGGCACACTAGGAAGGAACAGGTTAGGCAGAGTAAGACTACTTCTCAAAATACTGTACGTAGAATTATAGAATTATGGAATGTTTAGTGGTTGTTATCTTTTCACTGGGTTAAAGGGAAGAAGGGGGCACAAGATTTGTCACTGGTGAATAGCTCAACCAAGTCAGGTGACATCCAACAGACTACCCATAACCCTGCATGAAACATAAATTGTTCTACGCTAACAATTCTCACAAACTAGATTATCCAAAATATAAAGTTCAAAGATTGAGTTTTCTCTTTTAGAAACAACGTGTTTAAATTAACCTGAGCCAAACAAAATAGTTTTCAAATTACTTTAAAGAACTGTTTGCGCTATCTTATGAAGGCAGCCCTAGCTGAACATGACTTATAACGTATTAAATGCGGAGAACTGGGATCATAAGAAGAGAGGAAAGGACTAACTGGAATCTAATCCAAAGACTTGCGGACAAAGTATGTCAGTCACATACACTGCTGTCCACCAGCCTGGTCCAAGCATCTGCTTAAGGCTCCTTGTAACTTATAAAACTGTAAATAAAGTTGCTTCTCTTTAGGAAAACTAAGCAAGAACAACTCTTTTTCCCATTATCTTTCATGGAAATAGGTTCATTTCTTGACATACAATTCCTTTTTAATCAAACAGAAGTTGAAAAGATAATCACAGGGCCTTTGAAACATTTTTTCTAATGACGCCTTTACCCAAGCCTTTACACACACACACACACACACACACACACACACACACACACACACACACCCCCGCCCCCAAACACCAAACCCTCTGCTTTCTCAGGACGGGAAGTCTTCCTCACTTCAGCATTCCCTCCTGGCAAACCCCCTACCACCACCCCCCTTCACCCCTCAGGCCTGAGGCCCTGTAGCAAACAGAGTCTAACAGGAGCAGGCAGCACAAAGACAGGAATGGGAGATTAGTGGGAGGGAGGGAGGCCGGGATTGGGGCTCAGCAGGAGCCTCAGGCTTTTTAAAATTCAAACTGCTCCCCGACCAATACAAATCACGGACACGCTACTGACTACAACACGGATTTATAGCATTAAAAACATGCCTAGTACGTGACAGCTATATTAACTTCACTCTTTTTAGCATTTATCCACACGTTTGCAGGAAATGGGGAGCGATTTTTGGTAAGCAGCATGTTAAACTCAAAAATAACCCGCAGAAAAAGTTACCTGCTCTACAATGACACGAACTTAAGCTACAAAATATGTGAACCACTATATAACCATCACTATTAAAACAAGGGACATTATTGAGCAGCGTTGCTGCCTTTTAACAATTGAGTTTTCTTTTCAGCGATTATGAAATAAAATATCAAGCGGGACATTTACTGTTCAATTTGTAAGTCTGAGGACTTTAAAAAAGGCATTTTCCTCTTACACCAACTTCCATTAGCACAGCAGCCACAAACAAGCTCCCAACCTCTAAGTCACTCGTGAACTACAACTTGCTAAGATACAGAACTGGTATCTTTCTCCAGCATTTACAGACACATTTGACCTATTAAAATGACACCTCGCTCATTACACAGTCAAACATCATGGTACAAACAGCCAATGACAATCCTGGGACCTCACGAAGATCTGCCCTGACAAGAAAGGATGGCACCTTCTACGTGTTGTTGTTTCTTAACCTCCCAAAGATTTTAAGTGTTAACTTAACTTCTGTTCTTTGGGAGAAGATAGGTCTCATCCTTATCCCGGCATAAGCTCAGAACATTTGCAATTCTTTGTATGCTTGCACAAAAATCAGACTATAAAGTACCTGAGTGTTCTACGTATAGTCATTTAAAATTGTCCTTACATAACACACACACACACACAAATAATATAAAGTGGCAGAGTAAAGCTGTCAAGTACTTCACTTATCTTTGAATAAAAAAGTCCATGTGCAACACACACTGTCAAACAACATAAAGCTCTTGGCCGAGGCTGTGCAGTGTCGACAACACTACGGCTTTCTATATTAAACATACATGTGGCCGGCTGAATCCTTTTACAAAGAAAACGAGTCTTTATTAACTTTCCAACGTCCAAACAAGTTTTGCAGAGAATTACCACTGTGGCCGTGTCTTGAGTATTTACATTTGTTTCACTAACTGAAACTACTTCCTCCCTTCATGGGGTCACAGGAGGAAGAAGGGGGGGTTGTTTGTTTCACTGGGACGTTCCCCACTCCCGGACCGGGAAAGTTGTAAATATGGGGAACGGATCGGGGCACATTTTCCTGATAGTTGTATTGTTTCCGCCTCCTCACTAGCTGCGGCTCCTCTCCCGGGCGAGGCCTGTCACTACCGACCAGCAGTCGCTCCGCTCAGCCCGGAGCTCTCCTAATCCCCGAGCTCAAGTAGATTCCGCTGGCCCGCGGCCTGCACTCTCCGCCGGGCCTACGCCTCCCCGGCCGCCCGGCAAGGAGCCCGGTTCCCGGTCCCCGGTTCCCGAAGCCGGCCGGGAGAGCCTTACGAAACCGCCGCCACCCCAGGGTGGCTGCCGCCAGAGAAGGAACGAACTCTCGACTCGCCCGTGGAAGAGAACCTGGGGGCCGCTGAGGGAACGGCGGGGAGGGGAGCGACGAGGAGGAGAAACGCTGAGGACCTGGCGCCGGCGCCGCCACCGCCGCCGCCACCGCCGCCGCCGCCGCCGAAATAAAGAGCAGGAATTTACCTGGGCGAATCGGCGTCTGAATCCAAGCGGAGGCCGAGGCCGCTGTGGCGAGAGACTATAATCCGGGCCGGGAGGGGGGGTGGCTACGGCTCCTCTTCCGTCTCCTCAGTGCAGGGAACATGTAGAGCCGGGGGGAGACCAGCCGAGAAGACAAATCGCTGCTTCTTCTTCTTCCTCCTCCTCCTTCTCCCACATAGAAACACTCGCAAACACCCGACCGGGGGGCCCGAGCTACCGGGGGCCCGAGCTACCGGGGGGGCATCGCCGCGGGACCAGGAACCGATCCTCCTGCCGGCGGGGGCGTCCCTCCCTGCGGCTTGGTGGTGTCGGGTGAGTCGGTACCGACGGAGGGAGGGGGGGGAAGAGGGCGGGCGGGGGGGAAGGAGCCCTGTGTGTGTCTCTCTCTCTCTCGTTCCGTCTCTCCCTCTCAGAACAAAATGCCGACCGGAAGTGCAGCTGCAGGAATGACTCCCTCCGCCGGCGCCAAACACTAACAACCACCCCCTCTTCCCCACTCCACTTCCGCCACCGCCGCCGCCGCTGCCGCCGCCGCCGCGGTCGCCGCCACTCGCGCTCGCTGCTCTGCTTCAGCGTACCGACTCCCCGGGGCCCGGCGGCGGCGGCGGCGGCGGCGGAGGAGGAGGTTCTTCTCGGCGTCCTGGTCCTGCTCTGGCCGCCGGTGGATGCTGGCTGTGGTGTCGCTCCTGCGAGGCGGCGTCTACGCAGCTGCTCCAGTGGCCGGCTTTTGCCCCCCCCGCCCCCCGCTTGATTTTTCGTGGAGGCGGCAGCAGCCGGGCGCTGGTCCGGTGTGGCGGCGTGCGGCCAGGCTCTGTCTCTCTCAGGGGCGCTCCGGGGCCTCCTAGGCCGCAGACGGCGGCGAGCAGAGGCCGCGCTGGGCGCCCTGACTCGCGGGCATCAAGCCCCCCGGGGAGGCCGAGCTCTGGCGGCCGGCGGGTGGATGCCGACCGTGCACCTTTTAAACGGTGTTCTTGCAGCGGGGATGGAAGGATGGATGGATGGATCGTACGCCTCCTGCTCTTTGAGCGGCCGGACTCTATACCCGTCTGTTATTTCTGCAAAGAACACAATCCTCGGAGGGGAAAGCTCCCAGCCTTGGCTGAGTTGGAATCGTGATCGGTTGCATTAATTTCTGGAAATACACGGGCGCTGCAGGACTTGCCTCCTTCCCCCCCCCGACCCCCCGCCGCCGGTGGCTTTGATCCTCCCTGATAGTCGGGATAAGGCCTGTAGGCGACGCTGTGCGAGCGAAGAGCCGGTCGCTCCGGCGCGGCGGTCTAGGTGTGGGTGGAGCCGAGGCCATCCGGACGCGGAGCACCGGTGCCCGGGAGCAGCGCGCATCAAACGTCGTTTTCATCTTAATGTTTGAAACTCAGAGGCACTGGACGAGGCTGGAGTACAGAATGTCAATATGCGTGCAGTACCGTGCCCGTTTGTAGTGTTATTGTAAAACAGGAAAATATTTCATCGCTACACAGTTTTCTCTGTTGTTGTTGTTATCAATTAAAAGGGGGGCCATCTTCAGGTAAAAGTGCCGGTAGGTAAGCGGATTTCACTGAGGAGGAAACATGCTGGGGTTGTTGTTGTTGTTTTTTTAAATGAAGTTGTCAGCGTTCGTTTCTGTATGTAGAGATTGCTAGAAGTGTAGGACAGCTCGCCTACAGGTTATTCTCTTGCTTTAGAAGTCACTGGGGGTGAGATGTTAAGATACTGTCATTCCTGCTCTCCGGACACTAGATGACTATCGCGACCAGGGCCGTGACTTCCGGCCTAAAGAGTCCTGAAAGAAGCAGGGAAGAAAGGGACCGCACTTGACATCCCTGCAAATAAAACTGTGCCTCGCCCTGCTTCTACCATCCCCTTTCCTAGTTTCCGTGGTATGTGCGCCCTGGGCTTCAGGGTCTTGCTCAAAAGTCACGTGCGTGCGTCCACCGCTTCTATTTACTTTGCAGGTCTGGGGCTTCGTTCTCGTTTTATCCTCCGGGCTTTCTGTCTTGTCTGACTCTTTGCGCAGGAGCCCGTCAGCTTCAGGGGGATGAAGAAGTTTAGCTTTCCTTCGCTGCTCTTACGCACTCCGCACTGTGGGTGCCTCTCACCCTTCTCCCTCATTTTCGAACTCTACCTTTTTATGTGAGCCTATATTCCTAACGACTTTGATGAAAGAGCGAAAGCTAGAAAAATGTGTAGATGGAACCGAGGTAAGTTTCTTGGAGGTCAGGAGAAAGATCTCTTCTTCTAGACCCTCGAAAGCTTATAAAGGTGATGGTTAGTTTTAGGTTTCTCTAGAGAGCATGGCAGAGGCGTTTGTTAATCGTGTGACCTTACCTATAGTGGGCTAATTGCTTTTGCTCTAATGAGTCACAAAACTGCATTCTTACTCCTGTCTGCCCTCCTCCTCGTAAAGTACATGCTATTTTGATCGAACTGAAGTCTAAGAAGTTGGTTGGCTAAACTCAGATACAGCACCACTGAAAAAGTTCATCCAGCAAGTTGTCTAAGTTTTCTGCAGTAAAGGTTCTGTGACAGGAGGGCAAGCCTAGTGTTGGCATTCTGTTCGCCATTAGGCTTGATATTTACGTTTCCTCACATTGTTGAACTTGATATGTTAATTAGCTGAAAATGATGTTTGAAAACTACAAATGGAAGAAATTTTACTTCCTAGTAGGTCTTATAAATTAAGCATAGCAGTAAAGTGGAAGCTGTACAGTAAAGGCTTTAGTTCTGTTTTCATTTTTTACATTTCATTTACAGAATTTTTGGACAAGAATACCATTTTAATAGCTAGTTTATGACCATTAACATAAATAATTAAACAATATAGTCGATAATCTGCTGGGTACTAATTTTGAGAACAGATTTCACTCAGTAACTTACAAATGGCTTAGAATGGTTTTCACTCAGTTTCAAAATGCCAGCATTTCCTTTTCCTTACGGAAACACACTTATCTTCCTGTATACTTTCTTGAATGCTAGGATTTCACGCCTCAGTAAAAAGACAGTTCATATACCGTTTGAGTAAAGACAGTTGACACACTGTTTTGTGCATGGTTGCAGCATTTAATCCAAACTTAAATTATTTGAAAATAATTTTGTGTGTGTATGTTTATGTGTGAGAGTGCACGCCTGTGTGACAGACTCTGTCTACCTTAATTTTTAAGAGGGGATTTCTTTCCGGGACTTGAGGATCTGTGATTAGTGTTTAAAGTCCCAGGAGTCCACCTCTCTTAGCTTCCCCAGTGCTGGGGTCACAGTGTGCACCACCTTGTGGAGCTTGCTGGGGACTGAAATCAGGTCCTCATGTTTCTATTTTACCAACTGAGCAATATCCCCAGCACCCAAAATTAATCATTTATTCACTCAAAATATATTGTAGATTTATTAGGTGCTAGTTAGCTCTTTTCTAGGCACCTCATAGAAAATAATGGATGAAAACAGATAAGGGGCCACTGTCTTTGAACATTTTTCTGATAACAGAATTAGTAATTTCAGTGCTTATGAGTCCTTCCTTGCAGAATCAATTTAAGATCTTTGTTGTTTTGAGACAGCCGCTCACTGTTCAGCGCAGGCTGGCCTGGGCCCTTCTGTCCTTCTGTCTCAGCCTGCCTGTTGCTGGCGTGTGCCACCACACAATGGCTCCAATGAGATCTTTCGGAGACTCGGTTACTCTGATAGTGATCTTTTCTTGATTTTGTTGTCTGTTTGCCTAACACCTGTCTTCCTCAGCACTTCTAGTTTGTTTTACTTTTACATTTTGATCTTATCTCTAAAATCAGTTGACTTTTTTGCACCTTGTGTTAAGGAGTGAGTTTCTTGACTCAGTAATTTGCTGGGAATGCTCATGTATATTCCCGTTTGTGTTTTTGTTTTGTTGTTTTTGTTTTTTTGAGACAGGGTTTCCCTGTATAGCCATGGCTGTCCTGGAACTTGCTCTGTAGACCAGGCTGGCCTCAAACTCAGAGATCCGCCTGCCTCTGCCGCCCAAGTGCTGGGATTAAAGCATAGGCCTCCCTTTTGTATTTTAAATCAACGAATTGCACAGGTTATACAACATTTTAAATGGATTTTAACTGTTATTACCGAAAAAATTAGTAAAGCAGATTAATATTATGAATTTATATATTAATGAATATCTTCAAGATAGTTGCGATCTGCTTTAAAGTGATAAGAATAAAGGGTTTTAGAAATTATCTTTTTAGTACTTATGCCTGACAGTAAATCATATATATATATTAGGAACACGTTTTTTTCTTTTTTCCTTTTATTTTTCTTTTTGGTTTTTCAAGACAGAGTTTATCTGTGTAGCCTTGGCTGTCCTGGACTCGCTTTGTAGAGCAGGCTGGCCTTGAACTCACAGAGAACCATCTGCCTCTGCCTCCTGAGTGCTGGGATTAAAAGCATGCACCAACATGCCTGGCAAGAACATATTTTGAAAAGGAAGAAGAACAGCAAATAAGCACGTGTGTGTCTTGTGGATTATTTTATAACAGATTCAAAACTGTCTCATTTAGGACAACTAAATTACATTTAGGATGGCTTAAACTTCACTGAAGAGGTAAGGATGCCGATTTTGAGGGTAGAGCTTAAATGTGCTACTATTTAGCTTTTGTGGATTTATTAAAAGATTTTTATTTATGTGTGTGTCGAGGGTACTGAGAGAGTTGTAGTCCCTCAACTTGGAATACCAGTGGTTGTATACTGCTTGGGAACCAGCTCTCTGGGAGAACAGGAGGTCCCCTTACTTGCTAAGCTGCTCTCTAACCTCATTTCACTTTGGTTTTGCATGTTTGTCTTTTGTTTTTGTCTTTTTTAAGGCAGAGTCTCTGGCCAGGAGCTCACTAGACTAGAATACCCTCAAACTCACAGAGATCTGCCTGTGCCCCAGAGTGCAAGCACTATGGTGTGGCCTTATTCCAATTGTTTTTTCTTTCTTTTTTTTTTTTTTGTTTTTTTGTTTTTGTTTGTTTGTTTGTTTTTTGTTTGTTTGTTTGAAGGCAGGGTTTCTCTTGTAGTCCTGGCTAGCCTGGCCTTGAATTCACAGAGATCCTATTCGCCTGCCTCTGCCTCCTGAGTGCTGGGATTAAAGGTGTGAGATACCACACCCAGCTTATTCCATGGCTGAAACGTCTTAATTTAAATTTATGGTGGTATTTATGGACCCCATTCTATGTACTTTATCTATTTTTTTTGCTAAGATTATAGGTGTGAAGTTTTTCTGCAACTATCTTTATTTGTTTTTGCTTACTATAGTTTTCAAAGATAAACTTTATCTTATTAATCCTACTCACTTATAATTAAGAATTGTCATTAAATCTATAGATCTTATTGTGTCATCCATTTATAACCATCCTAACCACGTTATTTTATGTGTATATAGCTATGCTTTATGTCTCAAAACTAGAGTAGCCAGTTCTGTCTTATAATAAGATTCATAAGTGTACTTCTGAAATATTTCCATATAAAGTTATTTAAGGTCATAAATCTTCATGAAAACCCACTCTACATGGAGCCACACAAATACTGGATATAAACCAGGGAGTTGAACTACAGTTTTAGTTTACTACTGACCTAATCTAGATAATAACTGGTCAAAAGATTTTTATCTGTGAAGGAAGAATGCAGGATGTGTGTACATCTATAGGAGATAAGAGGGAGGTTTCTGGTTTTGTTTTCGGTGAAAGCACCTGCTGTAGGCCAATGTTTTAACAGCGCTGGGTGCGCACCATTATCAGAGATTTAAATGTACTATCATAAAGTCATAAAATAAACTTAGAAGGTGATGTCAGCATTTTTATTTAAAATATTGAAAATAGGAATCCAAATGCATCGCTGCCTTGCCTCTGCTTCCCCAACACTGGAATAAAGTTATGTGCAGCTCCTACTGCCGCCATCACCACCATCCAGCTCAAATGTTTTAAAGTAGATATTTATCCTGTTTATATGTGTACATTTTACTAAGTTATTTTTAAAGGTATATTCCTTATTGTGAGTTGTAAGCAAAGGAGGATTTTTTTCCCTTTGTGTTCCCTTAAAAGAAAACAAAGTTCAGATTTTTGTTAATTTCCCCCCCTAGAAAATGGGGAAAAGGAATGTTAAGAGTGTTGACTATAAAACAGTGAACTTTAGGAAAGATACTAAATATTTTTAATGAGATTTAATACTCTCTTCAGAAAGATATACTCAGGGTAAAGGGCAAGAAATAAAAACGTTGATAAGGTCAATTAGGATTCAAGCTGTACAGGAGCTGTATCTGTTGTACTTACATCTGTTACTATTACTAGTCTATTCTGGTGTATTTTTGTAAGCTAGCATTTAATTCAGCAAAATAATAAATGTGGGCAGATGTAAGGTTTCTGTTCTGTTCCTTTCCAATTTCTCCTAACTTTTATACCCACAAGATAACTGCCATCTTTCAGAGCAATTATCATAAGAATAAATTGTTTTAAAATGATAAAAAAAACTTGTCCCCATCCAAAAACATCTATTCAATAAGAGTTTTCTAAATTGCATAAGCAACTAACTTCTTAAATAATAAACTTCAATTTGCTACCCAACTTCTTGTTTATTTAGATAAATGTGCTTTAAAATGAGTGCAGAAATTTAAAAGGGAAAACTTACAAGAATTATGAACAGAATTACTCTTTCCTCTATATATCTATCCATATCTATATAGGTTTCAGTATCTTCTTGTTGTGTTCTACTTAAAAAGCGTTGGTTTTCACCATAT
This sequence comes from Acomys russatus, assembly GCF_903995435.1. Lineage (NCBI taxonomy): Eukaryota > Metazoa > Chordata > Mammalia > Rodentia > Muridae > Acomys > Acomys russatus. The sequence goes on from NC_067145.1 coordinate 4,663,253, forward strand.
CTGAGAGGCCAGTCTATGTTACATATCAAGAACCTATTTCAAAAAACTAAACCAAAACAAGTTTTTTAAGTTTCTGATGCTGCGTTCCTTTCAGTGACAAGTACACTAACTCCAAGCCTTAAAAAAAAAAAAGTGGCTGAGCATAAATTTTATCAGAGATAATACCAGTCAAGCTGGGCCAAAGCCTACAAGCTCTGTAAAGTTTTAACCAATCTAATAAATGCCCAGTAAACTATGAATACTACTACTACCAGCCAGCAGGGGGCGTGAGTTGTCCTTGAGAGGTAAACGAGTGCTAGGAAGACCACATGACTTCCTGTTTTGAATTTAACTATTGTGGCAGCTGTTCTCCTGTTTTAATTTACTGTAGCAAAAAGCTGTCAAAAAGATAAAGGCTACTAGTGTATCAGTTGTGGATATGATGACATATTAGCCATCAAAATTACCTTATAGGAACAAATTAAGAAAATGAAAATATTGGTTGTTTAGGGGTTAAGATGTTTTTAGGTCTAGATAGATGTTTTAAGTTGATAATGACAATATGTAATGGAGATTGATTTACAATCAGAATTTTAGATGCACCAAGATAAGAAAGATGTTTTCTTCAAGGCTGTCAAATACAAATAGCCAAAACACTAAGAATGTAACATTTATATAATTCTTGCTTGTGTCGTGGTTCTTGCTGTAGGTAGTCTATTGGATATATGTATAATAATATGAGTGTATATGCAAAAAAGCTTAATTAATAAAAAAGAAAAGGAAAATATATAAAAACCCAAACATTTTTTACGTTAAACTATTATAAACAACTTAAGGAAGAATAATGGCATAAAAGAAAATCTTTTTAAGGCCACGTGTTAAAAACTAAGAAAGTAAAATGTGCAGAAAAACATCAAGATACTGATTTTCTGTTTACTCTGGGTGGTGAAATGTGAATCAGAAGAAAGCAAAGAAAGCCAACAATGAAACGGGAAATTTAAGTAGAAATGTAGACGTGGAAGTGTCACAGCATTAGACTGTGATGGACAAAGTAAAACAGTAACTCAGAGTCTCCACAAATTGCTATGCAGATGGCAGAGTCAGCATTCTTAGAACTTTGTGTTGAAGGTTGAAATTGAGTTCTAAATAGATACATTTTTGAAATGCAAATAAGCAGGTCAAAAAGTTGTTGATTTTATATACATTTTGATACATTTTGCTAGAGTATTAGAACATGGAAGTGATTTCTCACAATGAAATTTGAAAATAGGATTGTTTTCATTATCTATTATAAACAGCAAACAATGTGATACTAGCTCTGTGAGATTTATTTGGGGGTGGGGTGTAGCAATAAGGGTAAAATTTGAATGTCTCCTAGAAGCCTCCAAGTGCCTAGTAAGTAATTACATGTTGAGTTAATAGATGTGGTCCCTTTGTTATTATTTCAAGTAGAGCTCCAAGACCTGGGTTTTAACTAACTGCATCAAAGTAAACTTAAAGACCCAAACACTGTTAAGCTGAACAGTGAGCTGAGTTGTGGCAGCCTAACCACTTACCCAATGTAATGTTGCAGAAATGCTGTCTAAACTTTCAGACAATGGATCAGGGCAAGTTTCAGCCAAAGGTATATTAACTCATGTTTATTCATTTAGGAAATACACTTCTTGAGCTCTTAACTACGTTCACATCATGCAAAACCTTATAAACTAGATAAAACCTTAAATGCAGTGAAATTTAATGTCATTAAATATGTGCCACCAACTCTGAGGAAATGGTCCTTTGGAGGAGATCATTTAGGACTGGGACTACAGATAGTTTTGGATAATTTTTAAGTCAGTTCTCTGCTCTGTTATAATACATTGTTGTGTATGTGCCTGGTAGTGAGTCTGTTTTAATTATGACAATGAATCTGAAACAAAACTCATCTCATGTCCTTCATACAGGAACTCGGTGCCCAAAGCCAAGCAAAAAACCAGGCATTATTCCTCATTAAGCACACGTGGTTCCTTCAGACAGATTGTGATGAGTGTGAGCCTCAGAATCGTATGAACACCCTAACCTTTTTGAAATCCTATTTTAAATTTTTCTAATGCTTCTGCACATGGAAAAATCACTATAATAGTCTTTAATAGGTACATTAATAAAGTGGCAATAACCATTTTAACTACGAAACATTTCCTTATTGCAAGCTTAGTACATATCAAAGTCTAATAAAATTCTTATCACTTCAGCCGGTATTTCAGAATACATAGTGTACATATATTTTATCTAGTTTTTTTATTTAATTTAATGTAATATGGACTATAACTAAACTTCCAACAACAAAAAGAAAGAAAGAAAGAAAGAAAGAATAGTTCATACCTTATCCTGGAAAAACTAAAGGTGACATGTGGAATATCAGTATAGTGACTTCCAGTGAACAAAAGCAGAACAGATGAGTATAGTATTTTTTCTCCTAAAAAAATCAAATAAAAAAGTTTAGTTAGAAATGTGTAGCCATAACAAAAATGCTGTCTAAAGTATTGCTTCTCAGGAATTTTAAACATTTTCCCTTTGAAAACACTAAGATCTAGGGCTGAGGAGTTAATGCCTTAGGGTGTGCCTGGAACACACGTGAGAAAAGATTAAAAGTGGTTTTAATCATGTCTTTGATTTAGCCACTTCTCTGTCCCCCTTCACTGCTTCTAAAATCATCTGTCCAAAGTAGTGTCTGTATTGCCTTGTTTTGAATCCTGACACCAGGATCTCTGTGCATTCAGATAGTCTCCAAAACTTTTGCTTAATGTAAGGAGGGAGATTGATATTAAACCAGAAGGCCTCTAGTAGCATTTGACAGTACTTTACATATATAAAAATAATTTAAAACTTATTTTTGCAGGAGTATGAATGATGTAATGCAAAGGTATTTTTTAAGGATTTACCAGCTTTTGTTGTGTGGTGATAGCACGTGCCTTTAATCCCAGCACTTGAGAGCAGAGGTAGTCGGATCTTTGAGTTTGAGGTTAGCCTGGCCTACAAAGTGAGTTCTAGGACTGCTAGGGCTACACAGAGAAACCCTGTCTTGAAAAACCAAAAACAAAACAAAAACCCAGCTTTCTTTAAAACTTTTTGAATGTTGAATGTAGCAAGGAATTCAGGACTGGTAAAAAGCCTCATGCTTACTTTGTTAAATCTAGCTATCGTATCGTAAGAACGCCATAGTTGTGAATGCTAGCTCTTTAAGGAGTGCTCACTAGAAAACTAGCTTGAAAATGATCATATAACACATACTTATTTCACTCTTCAGTATGGGAAGAGTCAAGCATGCCTCGGAATAAGTATGTCTACTTCCCTATTTTGTATTAATGAAAAACTATCATCAAAACGTGGGTTTGTAGATGCAGATTTTTGTGTGAGTGAACAAAATTGGTGTGCGGTGCGCATCTGATATCACAGCAGTTTAAGGCCAGCATGAGCTACAGCATAAGACCCAATCTTAAACAATAAGGACAACAAAAGAAGATGTAACAAAACAATACTATGATGCTTTAGACGTTTTGGTCATTGAGCACATGGAACGTCTATGTCCCATATGCTTATCAGCCTGTGGGCTCAGTCCCATCGGGGTCGCATATCAGATATTTACGTTACAAGTTTTAACAGTAGCAGAATTACAGTTATGAAGTAGTAGCAGTGTAATTTTATGGCCAGGGGTCACCATAACATGAGGAACTATATTAAAGGGTCACAGCACTGGGAAGGCTGAGAACCACTGATATACTGGAAACAGTAAATGGGTAATGAGCAATTGTTTCTTTCCTCATACAGCTGACAATACAAGTGGTTATCAAATACATTTAAAGCAAGCAATAAGTTGCATCAGAAGTACTGTGAAAATACCGAGGCTAATGAAAGTCTTAATAGAGCTTTGCAACCGTGGTAAATTTTGAATGTCATTGAAGTAACTTCCAAATAGCTGACAGGGAAATAGGGACTAACTCAAGTTATTCTACTGAGGAGGTAGAACATATAAAAAAATATATGTGCACTAGAAAGTGTTATAATCTGAAAAGCAGTTTGGCTATAACAGATTAAAGAGATTGGGGTACAATAATAAGAGTGCCTTTTAGCCCCACAGGTAAAGGTGAAAACTTTGCATTTTACAGTATCTGCATGGTAACATTAGAATGAACTAAGAGTTCCATTACAGAAGACAAGATAAGGAAAGTGTGGCAAACTTAGAGTTACATACAGTTGCAAAACTGAGTCCAGTTGTTTAAAATAGTTGTATTCTTTGACATATTGCTTTTTCGCCTGAACTTTTGGTATGACCATATTGCGAACCAAACCAAACAAAACCAGCTTTAAGCAATGGGATGAAAAATGGGTGAAAGAGGATGGAGAGAGGGAATCAACGAGAAATCAATGTAATCTATGTTTAAATCACACCTGAAGGCCAGCGCTGAAGGGGAGCAGGAAGATCTGAAAGATGAAATAGAATCAATGACAATGAGTATATAAGAAAAAAATAATGAGGAAATCGAGTGTTACTGATTCTGCCGCCTTAGCTCTCTAGTTCCTTGGGTCACAACGCCTTTGGGGCCATATGTCAAATATTTGCATTACAAGTCATAACAGCAAAATTACAATTATGAAGTATCAATGAAAATAATTTTATGGTTGGGAGTCACCACAACATGAGGAACTATATTAAAGGGTTGCAGCATCTGAAAGGTTGAGAACCACTGATTTCCAACAGCGCTAGTGTACTTGAGACAGATATAGGATCAGGTGTAGGCTTAGAGCAGGAAGAATATATTCAGTATGCTGGAGGCAGAGGCAGACGGGTCTTTGTGAGTTCGAGGCCACCCTGATTTACAAGTGAGTACCAGGACAGCCAGGACTGTTGTTCAGAGAAACCCAGGCCGTCGGCTGGGTAGTTGGGAATGCATGTAAATATCCAGGAAACAGCTAGATGAGAGATAGGAGTCATCACATGTGTTAATTGAAGCGACAAGGTTGAACACATAAAGTTTATAAATAAAATAAAAGCCAAGATTATAAGGGACACTTGCTATGATTTAATAATTTTTTTTTCTCTAAAACCTTCTAGAAGAACTTTTGATTGTATTCATTCAAGTATTTCAGATGCTGGGCTCTAATCCAGGACCTGCAAAATCTTACATCACCTAATCCTGGGAGTCAACTACTGTGTCTTTTACACTCTATTTGAAAACAGAAGATCAGGAAACTGGTTTTCCTAGGAAAGCAAGAGACTAACACTTTGTAGCAGCTAATTATTAACATTAAATGAAACTTTGAATCTAGACCTAGACAATTTAGCTACACTGTCCTAGCTTTGTAGCTAACCAGAGTTTTTAGCTGAGATCCAGTCAACACATCCACCTGGCTGTTCATTGCTACCTTACCTTTATGATTTGGCTTTTGTCTCTCTTGCTGCCAGCCCTCTCATAACAGTTAGACCATCACTGTTAGACTCTACCCTCTCCACACATTTTAGCTCTTTCAAATCAAAGATAAGTTCATAGTTTTGATTGCTCCTGTTGCCCAGTGGTAAGAGGGATTAGGGTGAAAGTGGAAGTGAAGATTGTGCCATGCTGAAGAAGTTTCTGTTTTTCAGTAGTAAACCATGACAGTCAAAAGCCATGTGTCTAGGCTGGTGAGATGGCTCATTGGTGATTGCACTTGCTTTGCAGGCCTGAGTTTTATTCTGGAACCCACTGAAAAGTAGATGGTGAAAGCAGACTCCAAAAGGCCATCCTTTGATATCCATTCACACACCATGATTTGTACACCCCCCACATATAATAATTTACATATAATATATATACATATATATATACATAATGTATAGAGTATTCTGCCTGCATGCCAGAAGATGGCACCAGATCTCACTATAGATGGTTGTGAGCCGCCATGTGGTTGCTGGGAATTGAACTCAGGACCTTTGTAAGAGTGGACAATGTTCTTAACCTCTCAGCCACCTCTCCAGCCCCATAATAATATATTTTTTAAGTTCATGGGTGGCCACATGTTTTGTCATATAAAATGGAATTATAGTCAATTTACCTATTTAAAAGTATTTAGTTTTGTAGTATTCTAAAGCAGTACCCAAGTAGCTAAATCAGCTTTATATAGGACATATACAAAATTAAGGGGCAAGTAGTCAGTTAACTTGGTAGGCAATACTGACATTCAGCAGGTAAGATTTTGCTCAAGAACTAAGGTGCTGTTCAGCATGTGGCACTAGCACAACTGAATAGCCATGTACAAAGACTAGGACCCTTACCTCACATCGTTTGCAAAAATTAACTCAAAAATCAATGACATATATAAAATCAAAATCTATAAAACTATCAGAAGAAAACATGTGAAATGTTATGGATTTGGCAAAGAATTCATAGGTATGAAAACAAGAGCATCAGTTACTCGAGTTCATGCTGGCTCCATCGAAATTTTAAAGTCTTGTATGTCAAGGGTACCCACACCACTGCAAGAGTCTGAAAGTGGAGGACAAGAATGACAGGCTACAGAACAGGAGAGAGGAGCACCTGGAGATGTATAAGGGATCTGTCTATGTAACATATAAAGATCTAAACACAAAAATTAACTTGATTTTAAACTAGGCAAGGCATCTGACTCAGATATTGTCCAAAGAAGAAATACAAATATCCAACAAGAGCATGTAAAGATGTTTGGCTCCATTAATCACTCAAGAAGTGGGGCGGCACTACAGATTACAGGTATTGGAGAAACTGAAGCCCTCAGGTACTGCCTTAGGGATGTAAATTGTGTAGGCAGTTTGGAAAACAGTCTGGCAGTTCTTCAAATGATTAAACATTTAGTTCTCGGATCTCTGTGAGTTCGAGGCCAATTTGGTCTACAAAGCGAGTCCAGGGCGGTCAAGGTTACACAGAGAAACCCTGTCTCAAACAAACAAAAAACAAACAACAAGAACCATTTAGTTCCACATGACTTGGCAATTCTAGAGTAATGAAAATTTGCGTGCAAATTTGAAAAAAAAAATAGCATTATTTACAATAATCAGAAGTGGAAGCAAATGACTACAAACCAACAAATGTGCATAAACAAAATGTGGCACATCTCTACCGTGGTATATTATTTATCCATAAGAATAAAATACAGCTACATGCTGCAATGTTACTGAATCCTAACAGAACACTGTTAAGTGGAAGGAGCTAGCCACACGGTTTCATACACTGTATGATTCCTTTCACTCACATGAACTGGCTTAGAGATTTTGTACAGACAGAGCAGAGCCTCCTGTGGTGGGAAAAGGATTGGACAAGAGGGGTAAACTACAGGCATTCTTGAGATTATAAAAATGTTCTAAAATTGACTATAGTGATGATTACACAAATCTGTGTGAATATGAAAAAACCAAAACCAAAACCAGTGAGTTGTACCCTTTCAGAGGTTGAGTTGTACACTGTAGTGGTTCTAGCCAATAACAGTGGTTAGAGCCAAACCAGGGCTTCATACACACAGAGCCTATGCGGTCCCCGTCAATCTAGGCTTAGATTTGGAAAGGGACTCTAGGATCTGACTTCCATAGGTCAGGAAGGGGAATACATATGGACACATTTGCAAGACTCAAATAATGTAAGAGAATAGCCACAGACGTTCATCTTCAAAGCCCCAGGAATGCTATACATTCTTGGTGAGCACTGTTTGCTTTCAATTCAATCAGTTGCTCTTGAAGTAGAGCCGTGTTGACAAAGCAGATGCTTAGAAAGCTCAAACACTAAAGTCAGCTGCAGAAACTTACAGCATAATTCAGGCTAATGAAAAATTGTGAATTTATTTTGACATTCATATTTTAGTTCTAGCAAATGGCTCAGCAGTTACTTTCATCCTGTGATCCTATTTCACACAGGGCAGTTCTGGAATGGAACAAAAATCTTCATGCCAAGTGATGTGTACCCATTCCCCATGCTCTCATTGGAATATTAATAACCAGTGCATTCATAAATCCATCCGCTCTTTCATTTCTTCTCCACAGGCGCTAGTTCAGTGAATACCAGTATCCTCCTTGCAGCATCCAACGTTATATAATCACATCGGATACCTGGGCTTAGGCAAAGTTTGGTTCTTAGGGGTTGTTAGTGCAGGCTTGTGACCCCAACTACTGTTAAGGCTGAGACAGGAGGGGTCTTGTGATCAAGTTCTAGACCTTCCTGTGGTACAGAAAAGTTCAGGAGCAGCCTGGGAAATTTAATGAGACTTGTATCCAAATAACAAGTAAAAAAAGAAGGCTAGGCACACATAGCTCAGTGTTCGCATGGTATGCAGGATGAAGCACTCGGTTTAGCCTTTTACTGACAAGCAACAAAACCACAGCTGGTATGGTAGCACACATTTATAGTCAGAATCTTGGACTCAGGAGGTAGAGGCAGGAGGGGTGGGAGTTCAAAGCCTACTTCTTCTGTGTAGCAAGTTCAAGGTCAGGCAGAACTAAGTGTGATTCCTTAATAACCTTTAGTTTTCGATCTGAAGTAGGTAGCACCACCGAAATTCTTCCAACAAGACTTCACAGTCTAAGTGTCTTACTGCAGTAAAATGAAGTAAGTCTAATTCATGAAAAGTAGTAAAAGCAATAATCACAGTAAGTCATCTGTGGACGCTACAGGAGAACTTTGTAAAACTATACTGAGAGCCAGAGAAGCCTGAAGAACTGTTCTTGGATTAATTCACAGCTCCTTCCCTATAAAAGCTGAAAAATGATTCTAAAATCTTGAATCATAGAGGACAAGGATACTTCTCATAAACAGTGAGAATTTCTTTCTCTAAATATAAACTAAAATAATTGCAATATGATTTCCTTAGGGATTTACAGACAATGGGAAGATACTTCATTATATAAGGAGAGAGAATTTAATATATGATGTTAAGAAATAGCCAGAAACCTTAAAATCTCTGTTCTCCTTTCCTCCTATCAGCAATTTGTGTATGTGCATGGGGGAGGGGGGACGGGAATCAGCGGGGATAGAGTGGGGGGGGTGGCTGTTTACTGGGAATTCAGACCAGGCCTTCCCGCAGGCTAACCCAGTAACCCACCACTGAGCTATGGCCTTAGCTCTTCGTTTTTATCTTCTAAGTATCTGTTGATTTTGTATATGTATCTTTGTTTCCAGAAACACCAATTTAGCCACATGTAGTTATAATTACTCAGTAAATAAGTACAGTTGAAGTTCTAAATTTTTAAATGTGAAATTGCTGAATTATTTACAATTATAGATTTGGATAGATAACAGAACTCAGGATATGAGCAAAATGGCTGCCATCAATCTCAGCCACAATTACTATAATAGCTTACTCCCTGGGCTTCTGGCGTCCACTTTCTCCTGCTATCACAATGATCTTATCAAAACATAAATTTGATAAAATAATTTTGCTGCTTAAAACTCTTAAATAGCTCACATTACTTTAAAGATAGAGGTAAGATCCTTTACTAAGTCTCAGGGCTCGGCGCGGTGTCTTTAACTGCCTGCCCAGCCTTGCCTCACATTCATCTTAACTGTCTTCACCACATTACGCTCCACCATGCTGCTGCACTCACAGTTTTTTCCTTTGAACCACTTACCTCAATTTGCATGTAGATGTTATGGTGTGATTATTTTATTTGTGTCTGTCTATACACTCTAAGCTGCACGATTTCACTAAGCAGGGACCATGCATGGCTTGAATGTTTGATAAATAGAGCATGACTATCCCAATTAAAGAATATGAAAGAATCTAAATTCTCATATTACCCTGAAAGTAAATTAGAAAGAAGACTGGAGTTTTAAGATGGATAAACCAAACAACCCATTTAAAACACTATTATTTTGGGCAAATTAATAGAGCTCCAGGTATGGTGATTGTTTTATTTTCAGCTTTAGTATTACTATATTTGTATATGTGGACATAGGTATGCATGCTACAACTCACATATGAATGGAAGAGAACAGTTTGCGGGAGTCTGTTTTCTCCTTTTCCCATGTGGGGCCTGGGTTTGAACTCAGGTCTTCAGGCTTGGTGGCAAGTACCCTTACTTGCTGAGCCATACCACTGGCCACAGGAAATACTTTTTAAACAAACATTTTAGAAAAACTCTTAAGAAAACTGGTAAGCACTGCTTACAATAGCAAACAAGTAAAAACTTAAATGTCTGTCAGCTGAATCTTTAAAGAAATGTGTCACATCTTTAAAAGGCACTGCTATAGGAGGCTAATAACATGATGTAGTATAAAATTAGAAATATGTAACTCATAATGACAATTTTATCATTGAAAGGTTGGTCAGAAAGAGCCAGAAGAGTTTATCTGTAAGATGTGGGTTCAAAGTTTGTTTTCTTCCTCCTATTTTCTACATCCACAGTCTTGGTAGTTGATGAAGAACAAACAGCCAAAGACAGATTTTTTTTTTCTTTTAAAAAATTTTTTATTAATTTATTCAGATTACGGCTAAATTGTTACTCCATCACTTGTATCCTCCCATTTCTCCCTCCCTCCCCTTTCACCCTATTCCCCACCCCTAGGTCTATGACCGAGGGGGACCTCCTCCCCCACTGTATGGTCATAGACTATCAAGTCTCATCTTGGTAGCCTGCTTATTCTTTCTTTGAGTGCCCTCAGGCCTCCCCACCCAGAGGAGGTAGTCACCAAAGACAGATTTTTAAATTCCTAAAGAATCACTCTGAGACATCACTGAGTCCAAGCAGCTCATCAAACTTTAATAACATGGAAAATTGTCTATGTTTTATAGTTTGAGAATTTAAAGGTAATGTACAATTACCTTGTATGTTTTATTAGACTAATAAAATCTCAAGGCTAAACTACAAACCTCAAATTATTTCATTGTGTGTATATGTTTGTTTATTTGTATGTGCCAATGTGTACAGGTGTGCACATACATGTGGAAGCCAGGAAAAAATGCTGGGTGTACTGTTCTATCATTGCCTGCCCATTCCTTTGAGACGGGGCCTCTCACCCTGCTGTAGGCAGGCAGCAGCAAGCACCAGTGATCTTCTGTTTCCTCCCTCACAACATTGGAGTTACTGGTCCATGTGTGGCCACTTCCTTTTTTAAATTTTTTAATTTTTTATTAAATATTTTTACATATACATTTATATTATTACACATAAATAAAATAAACTACATACAACAAGAAGTACCATGAAACAATCAGGAATTATATTAATGTTACATTCTTAGTGTTTTGGCTATTTGTATTTGACAGCCTTGAAGAAAACATCTTTCCTATCTTGATGAGTCTGAAATTCTGAATGTAAATCAATATCTAATCATTATCAACTTAAAACATCTATCTAGAGCTAAAAACATCTTAATCTCAAAACAACTAAGCTTAATTGTAAAACTAAACTATCTGGTCTTCAACCCCATCAGAGACTTGAGAAGGAATAAAATTAATTACCTGAGTATAAGGGGTGTGGCCACTGCCAGCTTTTTTTTTAAATGGTGCAAGGGTCTGAACTCAGGTCCTCAGGCTTCTTGCAGAACAAGCTTTGTTCTCACTGAGCCATTTCTCCAGCACCCCCCCCCCACCCCCCCGCCACAAGTCTCACAGTAAAACTAACGAACATCCTCAAGCAGTTAACATTTCTATTCAAAAGAATTAAGAATCAACCATGACAACTAGGCCTCTAAGAGCACTGAAAGATGTGACTCCATTAGCACAGTCTCTAATCCATCATATCAGTTAAGTCAAAAGACACAGGATGATCTCATCAGATGCCACAACACCCGTTTCTGTTGTGTATAGAATACCTTGGAAAGAAGAATGAATTTTTCTAATAAATGTTTTGGTGAAAACTGTAGATGTTTGGCAAGATCTCCTTATTGTCTCAGATCTTTAACACACATAAGGAATTATAGTTAAAAACTGAATGGTTCAGATCTAGAACATATTTGTATCAAATATGTGAATTGATGAGAATCTTAAAGTTTTTAAATTATGAAATTTTTTCATAAAATGAGGATAAATTGGTTTATAATTTAAAAATTATAGTCCAAGGAATCTAGCAATTTTTGGGCTAAAGGTCCAATGTAATCTAAATTCTAAGTGAAAAATTAGCTTTAGTAAAAAAAAAAAAATTAGCTTTAGTGATGTAAGGAAGTAGATGTTTGTGAAAAGTGATTACTAGGGGCCTTTCCTCAGCTCCTTGGTAGTTTGTGTTGGGCGTTATACACAGACATACACAGTTACACACTGCATAACCACGGTTTTGATTAACTGGATGGCACCAGGCTGAGAGATGGCTCAGTGGCTAAGAGCACTTGCCTTGGTGAGCATGAAAACCTGAGTCCCAATCATCAGCGCCCGTATAGAAAGCCAAGCACGTCTGTACATGCTGTGACCCCAGCATCTGGGGAGGGCTGAAGAGGAGCAGACCCTCGCAGCTCCCTCGGCCAGCCCAGCTCAAACAGTGAGCTCCTGGTGCGTGCCAGGGAGACGGGCGGTGCTCTGTGCTCTGCGTGTGCATGCACACCTGGCATGCATCACACATCCATTCCCCGCACACGTCACCATTCACACGCACTACATTTATAAATGCACGCATACTTATATAATTCGCTTACACAATAAGTATAGATTTTAAAACACTTTTTAAGCCAGGCATAGTGAGATACAGTTGTAATCTCAACACTTAAAAGGCAGAAGGATCGGCTCGAGGCTAGCTTTGACTATCCAGTGACTTTGAGCTTTGCTCTCATACTTTGCCCAACAAATGTGAGCCAGCTCATCTTACCACAGTTTAGTGGAAAACATTAATGCCCTCTTCCACACTCTGATACCCCCTCTTCTGCTGTCTTACAACTAGAACTATATACTTCCTTATTACTACTCTGACATAAGAAACCAACACAGACTGCACTGGGCACAGTGACACACGCCTAAAATCCCATCTTTCAGGAGGCTAGAGCCAGAACATCACAAGGGGCAGTGAGTTCCATCCAGGTCAGTCTAGACTTGATTGTGACACCAATCTCAGTAAATGTATGTGTGTGTGTGTGTGTGTGTGCGCGCGCACGCACACACACACACGCACACACAGAAGTGATGCTTAGATTGACAGGCATCTCTCCATTCACACAAATTGACAGACAACAGAATACCATTTGTTTCAAGGGACCATATGTTTCACTGTCTTTTATATATTCACAAAGATTTCACCAGGTTCCCAGTAAGAATTAGGAGCAGCACCACAGTAATATTCCATATTATTTGTACTTTGCTTATTTGCAGATACACATAGTCACTTTATGATAGTTTATTATATAGTTTGGACATGTTCAACTAAATCAATGAATTGCAAAAGCAGAAGTTAAACAGACAGACAGACAGACAGATAAGCAAACCATCCCCACAGGCATACAGGTACAGGGTAGGTGTAAAGACCGTGACACCTAGGAAGAGGCCCCTCACATGCAACATACGTGACTTCTCTCTTTACATGTTGCCTCCTCACAAGCCAGCACTACTAGATTAGACATTCAACTTTTTGTTGGGGATTAAGTCACTGCTAATATCAGATGGGCGTGCTGAAAGGAAGAGCGGAGAATTTTGGTTTCTCACTTCTTCCTAATCACTTAGCAGTGCACATTGTGGCTCCAATGCTGGATGCAACTCTTCCTATTCCAAGGAAGTCATGGAACTTTCTCAGCCTCCGTTCTCTCATTAGAAGTTAGAAATTATGATCGTGGCTAGTGTACATGGCTGAGGCCAAAAGGAAAGGAATCGATAATTACAAGATTTTAGTGCAATACCTATCATAAGATTAGTTCTGAATAAATGACTGCTATTGTTAAAAAGATTTAATTTTGAAACATTTCAGATGTATAATCTTCCTTATAGACCTGATATAAATGTTTTGAGAGGTATATATTCAAGTCCTTAAATAGTACCCAAGAATTTTTAAAGTGTTTCTCCTTGCCAAAAAAAAAAAAAAAAAAAAAAAAAAAAAAAAGTTACTAGTCACCTTTCACAGATTTTTCTGAAACTTTCTATTTTACTGAAATTAGAAACTAAGAAACTGCTTTGGCTTTACTAAAAAATTAATATGCCTTGACTAAAGTGTTATACAACTGTGTCCTTTTGGTGATGAATAAACTGAAAGTGATTGGCCCAAGTCACAAAGCATTTATAAGAAAGGGAAAAATAAGCTGGCTGAGTCTTCATAAATCATTATCACTTAAAGTTCTCAGGCTATATATAGCTAATTATATTAAAATGACCACACAGTGTATACACTGTAACATCAGGCCTAACTTGCTTAGAAAAACTACTATTAGTAAGACCTAGCTTAAATGAAGCAGCCACAAATATTTTTTCACATCTTCAAATCTACATTGGCTAAAAAGTAAAAAACCAAATGACTTGCTCACTAGAGTAAGAAAATATTCTAAATCCCAATGTCTACATTTCCATCCTGCCACTAGCAGCCTGACTACTTTAATGTTAATCTTCCTGGCTAATTTGTTTAAATCGAAAATGAGACAAGAAGAGTAATTTATAAAGTTCTTTACTTGGAGGCAGCATATGAAAAAATGCATGAATTTAAGAATAACATTTGTGCTCACATCATTACTTCTAGGTTTTTTTTTATCTTGGAGAAAATTTCTTGAAATGAAATCTCATTGGACTTTTCAGTGAAAAGCAAACGAGATGAAACATGACTAGTCCAAGCGCAAGGGCGGTGTGGAGAATTCATTGTTCCTATCAAATTTTCATTTCCTTTTCTTTTCTTACAAGGACTCAACAGTTTTCTTCTTGGACTTGGTATCGATTATTTTAATCAGAAGCTTCTCTATGTTGTGTGTGTTTTCATTCTGTAATACAACGGCAAAAGTAATTTACAAAACCAAATTATATCATTTATAGTATTTGTACAAAGAGGATAGCCCTGTCAGTTGTCTAGTGTTTCTAGGTGTCTGTCTTTAGATTTACTGTGTATCTGTATGCTTGCAGCAGATTCTTTTTCACCTCTGTTTTTGCAATATATTGATTTAGTTGGACATGACCAAACTGTATAATAGACTACCATAAAAGTCAATATGTGAATCTATAGATAAGTAAAGTACAAATAATATGAAGTATGATTATAACGGTAGTCCTAATTCTTTCTGGGAACCTGGTGAAATCTTTGTCAGTACATGAAAGGCAGTGATATTGTTGTTCTTTTGAGACAGATAGTCTGCCGGGGTAAATGCCGGATGTATAGATTTCCCCTCCTATTGTCTACAGCTCCTGAAGTTTGAAGTTTGAATATCCTATTTATATTATTGGAGCCCGCCCAGCCCCGGCCTTCTTCTGAACCCCACTCCCTTGCCCTGAGCATGGACCAGGTCCCAAAGTAAGGGATCTATTAATATTTAACAGTTTTAGAGAATTCATGAGGAGAAGGATGGAAAGGGCTCTGGTAAGCCTGGGAGAAACACTAAGAGAGACTCGATAGCTTTAGAGTTACGTAAGCATGTAAGAGTGGACAAAGCGGTGCTGCCTCCCTTGAGTTTGCGTTCAAACGGCTCTTCGCGTGGAGTTCCGATTGGAGCGAGGAAGACAGTCCCAACTTAACATTTCTGCTCAGATTCACTTATGTTATTGCACGTGGTTGTTTTCTGTGAGTTGTTCTGTTGGTTACACTAGTGATGATGAACTAGCTTTGCTATGCAGGAAACTAAAGAAGTGAGATTTCTAAGAACAACCTCCCTGTCCGGGAATATGGAACAGGCCAGCAATGGTTAGGGTTGGCTGGGAATCAAACTGCCCAGGGAGGTCAGGGCAGTCCCAGACCAGCTCCCTGGCTTAAGTCTAGGAGGGCATGGGGTTTCCAATCAGAGTAAAACAAAGGCAGCTCTCTCAAGCAAAAATTGATTTGCTTTAACTTAACTCTTAAATGCAATTAAAGGAAAAAAGAAAAAAATTAAAAAGAAATTGTTACACCGAAATTCCAATGAACCATTTCTATTTTTACATTTTTACATAAGTGACGACATAAGTGATGGAGGTGTTTCAAGAATATTTTTCTCATTATGAAACATTAAGTATGAAGAAAGGATTTTAAAAAGTACCCAGTGGGGGAGCCCTCGTTCTAGTAGATGACGCTGACGATGCATACGCATAACATGGTACCAAGTGTTTTATATAAAATATTCCAAGACAACAAAAGCAGAACACAGGAAGTACATTTCTTCACTTTCTCCCTGGTTTTATAGTACATCATCGTTGCGTTTAATATCCAAACAATTCACAAAGGTATAAAAGAGAAAATAAAACCACACAAAATCTCATAGCTCAAAAATAGCCACTTCTAAAATGTTGCCAATTTTCCAGCTATCTTATCACACACACACACATATACATAGGGTTTTGTATGACTGGTGAAGCCAGATGCAGAACGTTTTATGCACCACTTTTTAGAGAAATAAAGTGTGTAAACTCCTAACGTCTTTAAGGATGAGTGTGGCTGTGCAGTCTAATTGAGCAGTACATTTTTAAACCAGCCACTATTACAGGATAGATGGTTTCCAAAACTCTCACCAATAGAAAGTAAATTCTAGAGAGTAGCCTATGCATTCATTCTCAAGTGCTTTCTTATACAGTTATCACCTAAAACTAGAACCCTGGAAGAGAGATGGCTCGATCAAAAATATGTTATCTACTTTAACATTGGTACCTGGTTTTAAACTGCTCCCCTCAGAAACATAAATCTACACTTCAACAAAGCCTGCCCGGAACTCTGTAACTCATGTGTGCAGTGCCAGCAGAGGCTAGGACACAGTGGTAGGTTCCCTGGGACTGGGCTTACGGATAGCTTAGCTGTTTGCTGCTGCACTGGGGCTGGGAACTAACCCTGGTCCTCCGGAAGGGCGGCCAGTGCTCTTCAACTCTTGGCCAGTTCTCCCCGAGTGTCTTTTCTCAACACATGCCACTACACCAAGTCCTTTCCATTTCTGCTAAGTCGAAAGGATTGCCTCTCTTTCTCTCTCTATTTCCTTCCTTCCTTCCTTCCTTCCTTCCTCCATCCCTCTCTTCCTTCCTTTGATCTTTCATTCTTTTTCCTTTACTATTAAGTTGAAAATCATTTGATATACTTATTGTCCATTTTTCATTCATCTTCTGGTATAGTTATGTCACTAACATATTTTTGTATCATATTTCTGCCTCAAAATTGTAAGAATTCTATATTGTGACTATTACATTTTGTTTATATTCACAAATATAATTATCTTTCCCTTTTATTTCTACTTCATCTTTTATTGAATGTTTTAAGTACTTACTGCTATTTAATTGTGGAATTACGCTTTTAACTTTGTTTTGTTTTGTTGAGACAGGGTTTCTCTGTGTAGCCCTGGATGTCCTGGACTCGCTTTGTAGACTAGGCTGGCCTCGAATTCACAGAGATCCACCTGCCTCTGCCTCCCGAGTGCTGGGATTAAAGGCGTGCGCCAGCACCGCCTGCCTAGGAATTATGCTTTTAACTTTGACATTGCGTTTATGTACGGATCGGGGGCATGCACAGGCCTGAGCGCGTATGGGTGCCTTGACCGCGTTGAGGTCAGAGGACAACCTGAGGGAATCCATTCTCTCATTCCACCACATGGGTCCCAAGGAGTGAGCTCAGATCACCAAGTTTGGCAGTAAGTGCCTTCATCCTCTAAGCCATCTTGACAGCCTCAGAATTGTAGTTTTTAAATGTGAATAACCAATGAATACAGTGAATAGCCAGACCTGGCAGTGCACACCTTTTATCCCAGACCTCAGGTGGTGGAGGCAAGATCTTTGTGAGGCCTACCTGGTTTACATAGCATGTAGACCAGCCTGGTCTACACGGTAAGACCATGTCTTAAACAAACACCAATCACCTCAAAAAAAGAATACAACGAATAATAAAACACATCCCTTTCCCTAAATTGTCAGCTCCAGCAACTTCAGAGGTACAATGTACTATTGGTAGGTAATTTGATTTACTTGCCTTCTGCCTGCCCAAAAGTTGCTTATTAAATTGTCTCTAAGTTACAATCTAACAATATTCTAACAAGCAAGCAACTGCATGCAGTTCAGTCCTGTCTACGAGCTGGTTTACATATAGCAAGAGATTTTTCCCATCTATCTGTTTAGAGCCTAGGCAGATTTGAGACTTCTCAAAGAAGGCACCCTACTCTGAAACCTCCAACTCTAGAAAACTGTACCAGGCTTCAGGACACTTGACACAGAGTTGCACTCTAATAACTGTTAGCAGGTCCTTCCCACTGCGCCCTCGGGAGCCAGCCGTCACTAGTAACTGTCACTGTTTTAGATAATGCCACCGCATGCATACAGCTTCATTGAAACCCTTTTTAAAAGTTGATTTTGAAGATTTTCAAAAGCAATATTATTGGAGCAAAGAATAGTAGTGTAACCTTTATTGGCTAGTACTATATTATTCTCCAAATGGAGAATGCCACTAACCTCGTACATTCATCCTGTCTCAACCTTATCAGTTTGGACTTTGTCATTGTTAATGTTGGTTGTCAACTTGGCGGGACTCGCAATCACCACGGAGACACGCCCCTGTGCGTGCTTGTGAAGGATTATCTACACGGAGGTGGGCGGATCCACCTAAAAGCATAGGGCTCTGGCCTCTGGACTTGGGCCCTGGGCACCACATAAAAAGAAGCAAGTGAGCTGAGGGCCAGAAGTCATCGCTCTTTGCTTCCTAGCTGCAGATGCAGTGTGGAGAGCCGCCTCAGGCTCCTCCTGCCACGCCTGCCTACAATGGTGGGCTGTAGTTTTGAGTTGTCTCTCCCTTCGGTTGTTTTTTGTCAGGCTATTTTGTTTCAGCAACAGGAAAAGTAGCTAAGACTGCATTTTGTTAGCTTGACAAACGTAAAAGAGAAGTTTGTTATCACTTAAAAAATGTATTTCTTTGGATTGTCACGTCTCAGGATGCTGTTTTCTATGGATTTTGAATTAATCAAAATATGAATCACAATAAAATTTGGCTCCTAGAGTGGTTGCAAGAAAGAAAATGAGTCATAATAAATTTTTTCTTTGCATTTTAGAGATTAAAAAAACAAAACAAAGCAAAGCAAAACAGATCTTGCCTTGGGTTTATTTGTAAGAACAGCATAGGACACTGGTCACTTGTAAATAGTGTGTAGTAGGTGTGTCACACCAGTCCATCTGTCTTCACACAGGCAGAACCCTTTTCCATGGGGCCTTCATAGCGCCTTGGGCAGCTTTGGGAGCCTGAGCTGGGCCTGCAGCCTGGGCCTTAGCTGGAGCTGTGGCCTCTGCCTTGGTTTGAACTTTGGTTGGCAGAGTCTACGGCCCTTGGCCATGTACCTTTGAATTTGCTTCCCAAGCTTGGGATGAGCGATGAAAGCAAGGTGGTTGAGTTTGCGGCTGGGCCCTTTGGCATCTTGGGCTTAACGGCCTTAGGCATCACAGGGGCCTTAACAGCCTCTGCATGTCACTCATTGCCTGAGCGTTTGTTTGCCTGCATTTTCTTCAGGCATTTCTTGTTGCGCTTCTTGGCAAAGGGCGTGTTCCTCGGGAACTTGGGGTCAACCGCCTTCAGAGACTCGTATCTTTGTGAGCGAGGTTTCTTGATGCCATTTCTGTGCCGTTTGCGGCACTAGTTGTGTGTAGTGTGGCTCTTAGACTTGGCCACTTCTACATGGTAACCGGCAGCTCCCGCAGCTCCTGGGATCGGAATGGAGATTTTTCTTTTTTAATTGGAAGAACGGGAATAAGCTCATTCTTTTAAAATGAAGGAAATGTTCCTTTTGAACAGAAAAATAAAAATATAAAACATAACCTGGTGTCATAATTCTCAGGTTCAATCACCTTTCATCTTCACAGGGATTTCACATGTGTGGTCAAATTTAGAACTGGGCCTAAAATATACCTATTTTCAGCACTGCTGCTAGAATGATCTTTTCAGAATGCTAGCTTAAAACTACGACTTTAAGTCTCCAGTCCTTAACACTGCTTTTCAGTTCTTGCGTAATCTGATATTTTCCCACTACTCTAGTGAGGACACTATTCTTAATTCTCTTAGTTCAATAAGTCTCTTGTCTTTATCACCTTAACACTGTGTTTCTTCTGCCTAAAACATTTTTTTTTTTAACACCAAATTTACCCCAATAGATTGTCATCCTTTAGGTAAATCTTAAAATATCTTGCGGTTTCATATAGGTGTGCAGAGAAAAATCTGTAAAGTGGGTTGGCTAACAGATGCACAGGTAGACAGCATTGGTTTGGATGTTCCACAGCTAAGAACGATGACAAAGATTTGTAGCAACGCTGTTATGTGTTATGAAGAGTTAGAGAGGAGATGCTCAAAGGCTCGAAACAACAACCACAAAAAGATGACAAGAGAAGGAAATGCTAATCATCCTGGTTGGGTCAGTTAGCATTTTCATCTGTTAAATTATGCTGTGTAGTATTAATATGTAAAAACCAATACATGACGATACAAAATGGAATTAACCGTAGAACACTTTAAGAAAATTGGCAGAAAACCCCTACTACTGTCTCATATAAATGAGGGCTCCTGAAACAGTAAAGCCACTTCTAGGTATAAAACTCTGTTGTATCTCTACTTTATTTTTGGTGTTGTTAGCTTATTAGTACTATGCTCTAAGTGTTTTACATTTTAACTTAAGAATTGCACTTAAACATTAACTTTTAATGACCCCAGGACATTTCTAGCAAAAGTAGTTCAATGGTTATATGTGAGCAGAGCCAGTAAGAACAAATTTCTGCCCAGTGATGAGAAACTCACCACAAAATGTACTTGTACCAAGACTCACCCATCACTAGCAGAGAAAAGATGTGAGAGAAGAAGAGAAAACAGAGGTAGGACAGGGTTTTGGACAGGAGACAGAAAACAAACTCTATCTAGTTGGTAGTTTCTTGGATTAACCTAGGAGCAAAATTCCTAGGGTCCGCATTATTTTCTATATAAATATGAAATGCTTCATTATTTTACTTTTCATTTGCTTTGTAAGCAAGTGGATATCTATTCTATTTAGTAGATCAAAGTAAAATAAGCTTTCATTTTGAGAATTTTGAGACAATAAAAATTTTAAACTTTTTTTTATTGTTGTATTGTTTTTCAAGACAGAGTTTCTTTTTGTGTAGGCCTGGCTGTCCTGGAACTCACTCTGTAGACCAACCTGGTCTAAAACACAAAGGTCCACCTGCCTCTGCCTCTAGAGTGCTGAGATTAAAAGCATGCACCACCACTTTCCAATTTTAAACTATCTCTTATGATAGCTGATTTATTTATATGACAAAAATTTACTGAACACCTAACGTTTATTCATGGATGAACGCCTTGAAAAGCTGAGAATGTGTTGGTCATTACTGTGGAGTTTATATTCTAATTAGGTAATAAATATATAACATTAATATTTAATATTGGAGTGTGATAAGAGGAATGAAAGCATGGAGGGTGGCAAATGGCAGCAGAGAGTCAGGGAAACCCCTGCCTGTGAAGATGGGCTCTAGAGGAGGGGTGAGTGAACTGAGGAACAGCACCCAGGGCCAGGTTTTCACCTCAGAGACAAGACAGGGCAAAGTGCAGTAGGAAGGTTCTGTGCTGAAGGGATCAGTAAGCAGGCTTGTTTGTCTCTAGAAGAGTGAGCAAACAACCAAACCCTGTTCTCTCAGAACTTCTGTAATACCAAGTGGAAAAAGACACAAAACAAATAAACCATCGCATAGAGACACGTTTGGTGGTCAAAACTACTGTGAAAGGGGTGAGTCTGGAGAAGGAGGAAAAGACTATGTGTGCTGCGTCAGATAAGGTGGTAAAGGAAGACTCCATAAAGGAAATGCTTTTAAAGAGGACTTTGAATAAAGTGAAGAGTAAAACCATGGAGATACTGAGGAAGAGTGTCGTGGCCAGACAGGGAGTGCAAAGGCCTAGAGACACGTAGAGAAAAGCAAAGCTGGAGAAGAAATGACAAGGAGGAAGCTGGTGGCAGATTAGGTCAGACACCTAGCCAGGGACAGTAGTGCTTGAGGCTTTCTTGTGTTAAGGCTTAGCCTCAGTGAGATGGTGTGCCAGTGCATAGTTTGCCTACCCAGCATGCACCTTAATAAATCTGAATTCCTGAATTAATTCAAGAGCATCTCAGAACCCATAATTAGAATAAACATCGAGGAGAAGCATGCCAAATTCAAGCCCTGTGGTTGACTGATGGTTGGACTGGCCGCCTCGAGATAGAAGTACCTTGATTACATAATATTATCCATAAAAAGCCATCTTGATAGCTTTATTCCCTAAATCCGCAGAGAGATGAAATAGGACAGAAAACAGAAGAAGAAAAGATGATTGAAGAGGGGAAAGGAAATGGTATAACTGCACAAACACAGAAGTGCAAGGTGGTCGAAATGATAAAAGTCGTGTGTGTGAGAGACAGAAGTGACCGCTTAAAGAGTAAATAGCTTACTTACTCTGAGCTCTTGGGCGCATATGGCTACATGTGAAGATGGCACGCAACAGAATCTCTCCTTCAGTTCCCACCTGCTTGAGTTCCAGCCTTGCTGCTGAGGCCTGTCATGTGGAACAGTAAGCTGAAATTAACCCTTTCTCCCCGAGTTGCTTCTGATCATGTTTTTTCACAGCAATAAATATCCTAAGACATAGGGTGAATACGGTTAAAGTATTATGGCATATTTGTATAAGTATGTCAAAGTGACTCTATGAAACCCACAACTTTACACAATGAAAACACACACACACACACACACACACACACACACACACACACAGGCCAACAGGGTGAAATGCCCTTCCCCTCACACATCTAAGCTGGAACCAGGGCTGGGAAGGCAATGACATTCAGTCACAGCTGGTCTCAGCAGATAGCACAGCAGCGAAACAGACTGCACTTCTCCAGAAAGAAACAACAGCGCGGGACTGAGCACAGTTTGAAGTCAGTGTGATAATAGCAACGATAACTTTGATATTTACAATGTGTCATATTCTGAACTAAATGCTTTGCATAGCTCAGCTTGCTCAATCCTTACAACTGTAAGGTAACTGCTACTGTATTTTCCGGATGAGTATAGAAGCAGAAAGATGAAATAGATACCTGGTCTAAGAGTGGTCAAGCTGGGAAGAGATGGAACTGAGATTTTATTTGCAATTGCTTTACTATGCTCACTGGCCTTTTGGTTAGTTTGTGGCACTGTGCTATCCCTGGACAGACAGAAGTTTCCAGATCGGTGTGTTCCTCCTTCCCCCATTCTCACCGCAGCTTGTGGACAAGTACCACGAACATGATCACTGAGCAAGACATGCAGAGCCTGAACCCCTAAAACATAGCTCCTTCTTTCTTACCAATATAAGAACAGATTGTGGGGAACTAATTAATGAGTGGTGTCGTTTGGGAAAGAATAGGAGGCGAGGACTTGCTGGAGGATTTGTGCACTGGCAGGGGGCTTTGAGGATTCAAAAGCCCACATCATCCCCAGTTCTTCCCCACTCCTGTGTGTGTGTGTGTGTGTGTGTGTGTGTGTGTGTGTGTGTGTGTCTGTCTGTCTGTGTGTCTGTCTGTGTGTCTGTCTGTCTGTCTGTCTGTCTGTCTATCTGTCTGTCTGCCTGTCTGTGTCTGTCTGTCTGTTTGTGTGTGTCTGTCTGTCTGTCTGCCTGTCTGTGTCTGTCTGTCTGCCTGTCTGTGTCTGTCTGTCTGTCTGTCTGTTTGTATCTATCTGTCTGTGTCTGTCTGTCTGTCTGTCTGTTTGTGTGTGTGTGTCTGTCCGTCTGATGTCTGTGAATGAGATATAAGCTCTCAGCTACTGCTCCTGCGCTTGTGCCTGCTTGCTTGCTACCATGTTCCTCACCATGATGGTCACAAACTAACCCTCTAAAATTGTACGTGCCCCAATTAAATGCTTCCTTCTATAACTTGCTTTGGTCACGGTGTTTCTTCGTGGAAACAGAACAGTAAATAAAACAGGTTTCATTAACTACTTGAAAATACCAGAACCATGAGGCTCTGGGGTGCCTCAGTAGTCCTGTGCTGAAGGTCTGGATTTGGTTCCCAGCACTCACGAGGCAACTCACAACTCTCTGTAACTCCAGCCCAGGATGTCTGATGTCTTTTCCTGTCCTCTTTGGGTACCAGTTGTGCATACAGTACACATACCTACACACGGGCAAATCAGGCACGTAAATCATAAATTTAAAACACAAAACAAAAGAAAACAAAGAACAAATTTGAATTCAGCTGGACACAGTCAGGTGTCCAGGGTCTTTTCCTGAGAAGAATTGCTTACATTTCTGAGAAATGTATTTGCCCTGTCTGAATACCAGTTATATACAACCATACCCTGTGGGTTCCATGTGCCTTGATTAAGGTGAGAGTGTGGGCAGGGGACACAGGAGGAAGTGGAGGAGGAGAGAGAAGAATGGAAATGAGTGAATACAGTCCTCATGTATGGAATTCTAAAAGGTAATAAAAGAATAAACATTGAGAGCCTGAGTTTGAAAGGGCCGGGCCTGTGGTAAATGCTCAGGAATATAAACCAAATGAAAGAAAAATGGATTAAATGGCACAACTTCGACTCCTCACTTACAACTTTGAGTTTCCCAGCCTTCCTCTGCTTACTTCCTTGTGCTCCAATGCCGAATGTTGCTCACAGTCCTGGACTTGAGGAAGCCCTTAACAGTTTCTTTTCTCTCTGGCAAGTTCAGGTACTTCCCTCAGGCAAGATGAGAGAAGTCCTGGCCTTGAGAATAGAGACTTCTGCGTTTTAGACAGGACTTGTTTTCAAACTCCAGTTATGCACATCTAAATATTGTTGTACAAATAAATAAATATTGTTTTGCCTTTAAAAGCACAGGATACTTTCATTATTTTGTGAACATTCTAGTAAAAATTCAACAAGACAAATTAGTAAGTTTCAGACTCTTTGAAGAGAGTAATAGTAATGAAAAATCCCTCCACAATACAGTAATTTTTAAATAAAAATAATGTCAACGGTTGGGTGTATACATATAGACATAACTAAAGGTTTATATCTGATTCAGAACCTCAGCTTTTAAAGAAAGCTCATCATCTCTACTGAGCATTTTTATATTAGGACTGATGTCATACATGGCAACTGACTAGTTGCCCAGAGAAATTAAAATACATAGTCTGCCTCCTCAATCACTTCTAATACAAACCAGAGTGTGGATACACTGTGAGAAATGGATGTAAATTCAGGTAGAAGAGAGTAAGAAGTTCAAAAGTGGGAGGAATTTCATTTGGCATCTCATTAGAGCATTCCCAAATAAGTGAGTACAGTATCTCCAAGGAAGGACAGCATGAAGAGAGGAAGTTTCTCATGATATAACAAGACACGTGTATTCATTGTTGCATGTTTATCAAGCACCTTTTATGGCAGCTACCCAGAGAGCCACCATGTATGTACGCCTCTAGGCAATAACGTAATTGTGCAGGACATAATGATCTTGCAATAGAGATATGTTCCTATTCATGTGGTTTATGCCAGAAGAAAATGTGGGGAGAATAACAACAGGCAGGTACACAAATATAACGGTAATGGGTGTGACGACAACAAAGTAAAGCAACGAGGCAGATGATATGGTGTGGAGGGTGGGAGCAGGACCACAAAGAGCGATTGGTACTTTTCTCTAAAGAAAGTACCGATCACGCAAAGACTTCGAAGTTGAGTAGTGGAAAGCTTCCTGTTGGGAATAAGTGTGCCATCCATTCCACTTTGTCAGCAGATCACAGGAAGTGGTAGGGCAGTGAGATCATAAGGAGAAGTAGTGACGAGATTAAATAGCTTGTATTTTATTCTAAAACAAATATATTTAATAGCACGTGGCCAGAGTTGGGTGCTTCTTGTTGGAGTGAAAACTTGACAAGCAAAAACTCTAGCAAAAAAATATGAGGTTTTTGATGTCGAAGGAGTCCCAGTAAGAAATCTTGGAGCCAGCTGGGCAGTGGTGGTGCAAGTCTTTAATCCCAGCACTTGGGAGGCAGAGGCAAGCAGATCTAGAATTTCAAGGCCAGCCTGGTCTACAGAGGAAGTTCCAGGATAGCCAGGGCTACACAGAGGAAACCCTGTCTTGAAAAACCAAGACAGAGGGAGGCAGACAGGGAGAGAGAGAGAAAGAGAAGAAATCTTGGAGCCAAGGGTAAACTAAAATACCCGTCATTCCCAGGTATGGCATTGAAGGCCGCAAAAACCTCAGATTTGCTAATAATGTGGGAGGCTAGAAGGCTGGGGAATACCTATCTAGCTATACTGTCATGTGCATTTCTTTTGACCTTGCTTGAATGTAAAGGAAACCAAGACCATCCTTATTATCTCCGTTCTCCATATCATTTTGGTAACCCTAGTCAGGTGTAGTTACACAAGCACTCTGTTTTTCTAACATGCTTTCTAGGTGTGAAAGTTACTGTGTCCTAACATGCCCCAGCCCCACACCCCTGAAGCCCTTTCACCTCACAAGAGAGCACACAAGAAGGTGAACTCCACGCCCTGCCATCAGGACATCTCTGGGATTCTGATATTCCTCTTAAGTGTCTTAACACTTAACGATATGTATTTTGGTAACGTAGTCATCTTTCTACCTTGCTTCTCTGTTGCTATGGTAATACACTGATGGAAAACAACCTAGATTGTTTACAGTCACTGTAAACACTGAGGGAAACCAGAACAGAAGCTGTAGGTGGGGACTGATGCAGAGGGCGTGGAGGAGCACTGCTTATCGGACTGCTTTCCATGGCTTGTTCAGCTTGCTTTCATGTACAACCCAGGACGGATTGCACAGGGTCAACACTGCCCATGATGAGCTGAACCAAGCCAGGACCTCAAGGCAAAAACCTAGAGGCAAGAACTGAGGAATACTACTTACCGGCTTGTACTCTGTGACTCAGTTAGCTTTCTTTCTTTCTTTCTTTTTTGTTTTGTTTTGTTTTGTTTTGTTTTTGTTTTTGTTTTTTGTTTTTTTTGTTTTTTTGTTTTTTGTTTTGTTTTCAAGACAGGGTTTCTCTGTGTAGCCTTGACTGTCCTAGACTTGCCTTGTAGACCAGGCTGGCCTCAAACTCACAGAGATCCACCTATCCACCTGCCTCTGCCTCCCGAGTGCTAAGATTAAAGGCGTGTGCCACCCACCGCCCAGCTTAGTCTGCTATCTTATAGAACCCAGGACCACGTCCCTGGGAGTGACAGGACACACATCTGGCTGGACGCGTCTACATCTATCATTAAGCAAGAAAATGCCCCCACAGATGTGCCCACAGACCAGTCTGAAGGAGGCAATTCTTCAATTGGGGTTCCATTTGCTCTGGTTACAGTTTGTGCCAAGGTGACAGAAACTAAGCAGAAAACTAATATCTAAAATGTTATCTCAACTCGTCACATGACAAAAATTAACATTAATGAGATTTGTTGTGTTGTTTTATGTCTTCAGGTTCCGACACAGGTTGGCAGAGACACGTGTGTAGTTCCAGATCTTATTTCTGTTGCCTCTGGGAGCTGGCGATTCAACCTGCTTTTCTCTACAGTGGCTGTGCTGTGTTGGCCCTGCCATGGCTTCCTGATTCTTGACGCTTTTCAAACCCGTAACTCCTGATTGCTGATTGCAGAAATGGATGCTTAGCCTGGCTCTCTCAACCCTGTTCCCTGTCCTTCACTATCCTGATGGTCACATTTGGTGTGGCGCCCAGCAGTTATTTAGACTTCTCTGCATGAGAAGAGAAGTCCATTCTATAGATAGGTACCATTACATGGAAGAAGATCCTGGATTCTCTGCAGCGTACGTGTGGAAAACAGCTGCTGAGAATGTCAGACCTGTCTGGTTGTTACATCTACTCCTGGCTAGTTACTGCTTGGTGCCAGAATACTATTTTTAAATATGAGAATGCAAATATTATCTTGGTTTCTGTCCTTATTTTTTTTTTAGTAAAAAGTTAATACTTTTGCTACAAGCCAAAGCTTGACTCAGTATGTCAAGTGGCCTAGAGACAAGTGCTCAAGAGGACAGAGGCCGAGAAAAGAGTAGGGATGGTTGGCAAAGGTCACACTCTACCCTCTCCTTCCTAGCTACCTTGAAAACCTCAACAGCTTTTTAACTTTTTTATTTTACCTTTGAGGGAAAACTGCAAGTGGATTCTCACTGGCTGAATCTAGCCTTGAAAATATGTTTGCTTGGCTCAGTTGGTGTTAAAAGTTCTTTTCAGTAAAAGCTTTGAAATTGGGAGCCTCCTTTCATACATTCACCTTTCTGGCTTCCTTTAAAAATCACACACTATCCACTGGGTAGAGCAGAGGAGGGGTTCGATGTTTATTACTTGTATTGTCCTTGGTTTGTGCAATAGTTTGAGCAGACCCCCCTGGGCCCTGATCCACTCATCACGATGTTCTTCTTGTAGGTTTCTAGGACCCTCTGGGTCCTTCTATTTCCCCATCTCCTGTATTTCTCTTACCTAGAGTCCCAGTAGGATGTCCTCACATCTCTCCCAATCTCCTCGTAAGTGAAGACTTTCGTGGGACAGGACATTCTCCACAGTTATGTAGAGAGCAGGGACTCACTCTGACATGAACTCTGGTGCCCCATATTTGACCATTTCCCCTTTGTGGGGAGGCCTGGTGGCACTCAAAGAAAGAATAAGCAAGCTACCAAGATGAGACTTGATAGCCTATGACCATACAGTGGGGGAGGAGGTCCCCCTTGGTCTTAGACCTAGGGGAGGGGAATAGGGTGAAAATGGGAAGGAGGGAGGAATGGGAGGATATAAGCGATAGGATAACAATTGAGTTGTAATCTGAATAAATTAATTAAATAATAAAAAATAAAAATCACACACTAATGCACACTGAAAAATCTTCTTCCATGGTACCCTGTGGCTAAGTCAGCCTTCAGAGAAGCTATACATTTTCTACTGGGATACAGTCAGTTACCCATGGCCTGTTTATTTTATGTAGTAGATATGTCTGCTCTTTTCTGGACACCGGAGCTCTGCAAACCCCTGTAACACAATGTTCTGTTCTGTCCTTTGACTTTTATCAGTTTCTAGAGGCTAGGAATCTCTTATTGTCATCTTGGTTCTTGGGTTTTCTGATGACAAGGTGAAGTAGAACAGGAGTGGATTGCTATTTGGATAGTTTCGGTAGTGGTTAAGACTCAAGTGAAACTCAATAGTAGATAAAGAGGGAGAGTTATGGTCAGAGCTGCCTGTAGAAATAGTGTGGGCGGGGCATGTGAGAGATGACCTGGAAGTGATGGTATGGGCGGGGCATGTGAGGAATGACCTGGAAGGGATGGTGTAGGTG
Source organism: Acomys russatus (assembly GCF_903995435.1). Taxonomy (NCBI): domain Eukaryota; kingdom Metazoa; phylum Chordata; class Mammalia; order Rodentia; family Muridae; genus Acomys; species Acomys russatus. Next base: position 4,692,548 of record NC_067145.1, read on the forward strand.
GGTCATGTGAATGATGACCTGGAAGGGTGGTGTGGGCGGGGCATGTGAGGGATGACCTGGAAGGGATGGTGTAGGTGGGGCATATGAGTGATGACGTGGAAGGGGTGATGTGGGCGGGGCTTGTGAGGGATGACCTGGAAGAACTTTCTTTTTGGATATCTTTATCAACGTTGAGCTGAGGATACCTTTGCAAGAAATTGAAATATATGTAAAGGTTTTTGTTTTGTTTTCTTTTTGCTACAGGAAATAATAAAATGAAAGTGACAGGAATACCTTCTATAAGAAAATGACCATTGAATTGTTTCTAGAACCTGTTTGTAGAATGGCTTATTGCAATAATCTGGGGTCTCACCACTTTCTACAGAAATATAAGAGCATGACTCACCTTTTTGCAGCTCATTCACATGAAACACTACAGCGGATGATACTGCATAGTGTTTGACTTTGCCTTCAACCCCAGAGACCACCCGAGGTATTTGGATGTGCTGAAAAAAGAAATGCCAAGCATATGAAATACACGTGTCAATTTTTTGGTTTTGCTCTGTTCCCAAAACACTAGATTCACATTAGGAGAATGCCTAGAACATAGAATAAGGAGAAATACCAGCCTAATGGCTCAGTAAGATGAATTGTTGATGCTTAATGGCATAGTGCAAAATTACGAAAAATGAATTTAACACCATCTGATAGAGTTTCAAGGTATATTATTGTAAAATTTAAATCTACACAACCATTTGAAAAGTCTTTGCTTTCAATTACCATTTATTTTCATTAAATATTACAATTATCCTGCCTCAGCATCCAAGTGATGGGAAATAGAAAGGATCATTGAAGAGTGATTAGCCAAGTATGTCAGTAGTAATAGTGTATTATTGTTTTCCCTAATAATGTTTGGCACAATTAAATTGCTTATAAGGCAAAGGCTGATTGTACTCAAAGCCTAGATTTGATATCAAAACAATCTTATGACAAAATTCATATGCCAGATTTGCCAACAGCCCTAATTGTACTCTGTCACCTGTTTTTTTGGGTAACAGTACAAACAGGACAAAAATTTGATATATGAATTGGTATTTGTTTTATCTTGGGTGGGCTGGATTAATGTAATAAAATGAAGACAGGGATGGGGGTGGGTGAACAGGGAGGAGGTTGGGCCCATTGGGGAGAGCTGAGCAGCTCAGTAAGTTACTTCCAGGACACCTGGAAGACCTCCCAAAGCACCAGGAGCACCCTGTCCTGACTGCCAGGGATGTGGGGACCACTCTGGCCTGACCTCCCAAAGCACCTGGCATGCCCTGGCCTGACCTCCCCAGGCATCTGGAACACCCTGGCCTGGTGTTCTGCAACATTCTTGCTAATGGGCCTGCTTCCAAACCCAAGAATTTGGCAAAGATGTGGAAACAATATAAAGAGTCTGTCTTCCCTGATGAGAGAAAAACCCACCAGACAACTTGGTTCTTAGACTGCTGACTGAGTGCAGTCACCAATAAATCAAACAGGTATAAATATCTCATGACTTCATAAACGGGGCTGTGTATCACAAATTCTCCTTTCCCGCCCTCAGATAAATCTAAACGGTAAAGTGGAAAAGGGTTGTCTACCTACCCCAAAGTTCAAGTCCTGGGCTGGCTTCAGACACATTTCCCCAGGCAGATAGAGGGCGGCCTCCCACGGAGGGGGTCCTTCCGTGGAGGGGAGCCTTCCGTGGATGAAGCTCCTTTTTCCCTTGATAAGATCAGTTTCACCAACAGGGGTTAAGCAGATAGCTGGGGTGAAAGACTGGTCTCCACTGGCAGGGTCAAGAATGATCCAAGAACACAGTTTAATTTCCACTAGGAAACAAAGAGGACACTCTTTGTACTTAAAAAAAAAAAAAAAAAAAAAAAAAAAAAAAAAAAAAAAAAAAAAGGCTGAACCTTCTTAGATATCTAGGTATTGCTCAGAGATCAATTTCTTGTTGATTTCTTTCAGCCTTGCCTTCAGTTATCCATTGAACCCATTAAAACTGCTCTCATAATAAAACTCCTTGCACCCCACCCCCTGTTTTCTTTAACACCGTGTGCTTTGGAACGATGACCATTCTCAATGAGGCACTCTATACCATTCACCCTTCCCTATGATTCCTCTTGCTATCCTGCTCTCTGTGAAGCCTGGCTCTCTCTAGTACTACGGTACTATCGAGGGGGTGAGATGCTATTTCCTTCCTGCGAGTGGCCTTGGGGTTGTGAGTATGTGTGCTGTCAGCTCCTTATCAGCCCTTTCAGAGTGTCCTCACTCATTCATCTCTAAGAAGCCCTAATACGTGAGTCTACAGTCATCAGAGTGTATCTCCCATAACCTGCATCATTGCCTCTGCCTGGTAGGTCCATGGGTTGTGGCTCTCTCTCTCTGTCTCTCTCTCTGTCTCTCTCTCTCTGTCTCTCTCTCTCTCTCTCTCTCTCTCTCTCTCTCTCTCTCTCTGTCTCTCTCTCTCTCTGTGTCTCTCTGTCTCTCTCTCTCTTTCTCTTATTTGCATTTCTTCTCCCATCCTCTTTACCTTCCTTCTGAAAAATATCATTTAAACTTTTCTCCAGTTTTATTGGCATATGATTAACAAAAGCATATATTTTCAAAGTATAAAATATGACATTTTGGCATATACATATTATAAAAGCAACCACCACGACCACCCCGCAAACTAATTAACATGTCAATCACAGCATATAGTAATAATTTTATTTATAGGAACAATAATAATATCTACTCAGTAAATTTCAAGTATATAACACCGTTAACTCTAGATACGGTTGTTGTATATTATATTTCCAGAATTTACTCACCCTATAACTTCAGGCTTGTGCCTTTGGCTGGCACCTCTTCATCCTCCCCATACTGAGTCTCCATTTCCTGACTTCCATCTCCTGACCTACCACACACTACTCCCATCTTAATTTTTGGTGATGTTAGCAAGCGTGAGGACGATGCCTCCAATACCCCGGATGCTGAGTTCCTTGAACACATCTTCTTCTATAAGCATGGTTTGCCTCAATAATCTTGAGATCTGATTCCCACCAAATCTATAATGTACTGATAACACCTAATTCTAAAACTATATCCTATACCTTCTTGGTCCAACAGCAGCTCCATCATCGCGGTCATCTGCATACTATTCCTTTTTTTTTTTTAAATATATTTTTATTTAATTTTTAATTTATGTGCATTGGTGTGAGGGTGTCAGATCTTGGAGTTACAGACAGTTGTGAGCTGCCATGTGGGTGCTAGGAATTGAACCCGGGTCCTCTGGAAGAGCAGACAGTGCTCTTAACCACTGAGCCAACTCTCCAGCCCCCTGCATACTATTCCTTGACAGCCTTTTCTCCGGCTGGTTCTACGCCACGACCAAAGAACTTTCAGCTGGGACTTGGCCCATTGATGCTACCACTTTGTAGATGTCAAGCTCACACCTGCTGATCACTTTCCCCTCCTTATCTAGCGACATTTCCATAGTCAAGCACTATACTCACTCACTTCAATGCATTCTCAAATCCTTTCACCTCTCATATCTCATAAGTTGAGCATGGCAAAGTCATAACCCTGGTTAACTCATCTATTGTCTCCCACACAACCAGGTGTGGCTGAAGAAATGTGCTTATTGGGCTCTCTTTAAACCATTACCATCTGCCAGGTGGGGTGGCACACGCCTGTAATCCCGCACATCACTGTGAATTCGAGGCCAGCCTGGTCTACAAAGTGAGTCCAGGACAGCCAAGGCTACACAGAGAAACCCTGTCTCAAAAAAAATTAAACCAAAACAAAACAAAACGTTACCCTCAGGTGGACCCTTTGTGACTTCTGAGAATTGTCCTGCAGTCTCTTGCTCTTTCAGATAACAGTGTCATACCTGTTTTTCTCTTCTCAAGTGTCCTGTCATCTCCTGCAAGGGATTTCACTCAAGGGAAGCACTGTTTTTAGGCTCACAGCCTGGGTTCCTTCTAAAGCCTAATCTCATCCTTGTAAATTTCCAGTGAGCTTTTCCTCTCTCTCCTACTGTTCCAGTGTGAGCATTTGCTCCCTCTAAGATTCATGTTCATGTTTAATGGCCATTGTAACAATATCATGAGACAGAACCATCAAGGGGGTAGTTAGGTCATGGTGGCTCTGTCTTGATGGGTAGAATTGATGCTATTATAAAAGGGTGAATTTAGACCTCATTTGCCCTCATGCCATGAAATAACAGAAAGAACGCCCTTGACAGATGACTGGACATTTATATTAGACTCCTAGCCTCCAGAATCACTGGCGAGCCTATAAATTCTCTTCATTAGAAGTTTCTTATGTCTCAGGTGTTCTGTTAGTGCATGCATAATGGGCTAGGACACATTAGCAAAATTTCCCCTCTCTCTATAATCATTCCCACTAACACATATTTTATATTTTCTCCTATCTTTAATTTGGAAACATTTATTGATTATCTATTATTTACATTTATGAGAGAACTGAAGATATGTAAAAGGGAAAAAGATCATTGCATACCATCCTTATAGGGCAGAAAGAAAAAGCCTGTAAAAAAAAATACTTAGGGTTAAAGATTATAGTATAATGAATTATAGTACTTGGCCACTATCTGCAAATTTCCATAATACTTGCTTTTTATTGAGTAGGTGATGTCTATGAGGGGGGTCATTTTGCTCACAGTAAAACACTTTATGAGGCTTTACACAGTTTCTATCACTAGAAGTGATATCTCTGAGCTTACTTTTGAATTGCCACACATAGTGTCTCACTATTTTCCTTGCAGAGAAAAACTCTTATTTTAAATTAAAGTTAGGGTAATAATCATTGTTAGGGGAGTTTTGAATGCTAATAAAATGTACTGAATGGCAGACTCTGGGCTCAGAGTTTTCCCATAGTTTGTTCATTTAATCCTCCTGGCAATCTTGTGAGGCAGGTAATCTTTTCTTAATTTAACTGCAAAACAGAATTTTTCTCTTCTTCTTCTTCTTCTTCTTCTTCTTCTTCTTCTTCTTCTTCTTCTTCTTCTTCCTCCTCCTCCTCCTCCTCCTCCTCCTCCTCCTCCTCCTCTTCCTCTTCCTCTTATTCTTATTCTTCTTATTCTTCTTTGAGACAGGGTTTCTCTTGTAGTCCTGGCTGTCCTGGACATGCTTTGTAGACCAGGCTAGCCTCTAATGCACAGAGATTTGCCTACCTCTGCCTCCCAAGTGCTGGGATTAAAGGTGGCGCTCCACTACGAATTTTCCATATTTAATAAAGTTTTTTTTCTATGAGCTTTATAAAATTTTAACTTTGAGTAGAAAAAACATACAAATTCTAGTTTGAATAGTCAAAGAAGAACAACAAAAAGCCAGCAAGCATGCAGACGGTCTGAACTAAAGAGACTTGTAAATAAACGCCTTCTCGTGAGGGAGATGTGCTAATGGTCTCAGTGGAGTGGCTTGCCAGTGGCTTCTGCTTCATGACAGACCAAGCTGGCCAACAAATAGCTAGGGATACAAGGGCAAGGGTGTGAAAGGAGGAGGGGCTCCGAGTTATTGTAAGATGCTGTGTGCTTGTGCATGCGAATGAGCTTTTGTGTGTGCGCGCGAGTGTGCATGTGTGTGTGTTTGGGTTTTGGAGAAAGTGTCATGTATAACAGGCTGGCCACATACTTGTTACGTAGCCGAGGATGCCCCTGGATTCCTGATCCTCCCTTCCACACCACGTGCTGGGATAACAGGCATCCATCACTGGCCTCTTGCTGTGCTGGTGAATGGACTTCCACAAGTTGGACATCAGATCATGCAGCTCTTCTCTTTTCATTTCCAGTTGTATATTTTTAAACTCATCGGAAAAGCTGGGAAAACAGTACAGTGAAAATACTGTTTGCATAGATTCATAGTTAATGTTCTTTCATACTTGTTTTTCTCTATTTTTTTACTTCATTCATTTTTAAAGTAATTTCTGGCACTAAAGATGTAGCTCAGTGATAGAGCAAATGCTCAAGACATGGGACCTTCAGTTCTATTCTGTGCGAGTACACACACACACACACACACACACACACACACACACACACACACACACACACACACATACACACACATCCACCACATACACACATACAAGAGTGGGGGAGAATATAAACATTCTATGTTTTAGTACTTATTTCTCAAGAACAAGAGAATTATTCACAATAAAAAACTGTCATGTTTAAACTGTACATGAAGTTATCATTATTACTATCTTCTATGTAGTCTATGTTCCCATGATTCCATCTATCTCAATAACATCCTCTATGTACCGTTTTGTTTCCTCATCTTATTCAGGCCAGTCACAGCTCCCTCACAGCGTTTGCTTGAAAAGTCTCCTTAATACTTACTAATCCAGAACATTGTCCGGACTTTCTTGTCTTTCATAATGTTAGTCTCACAGAAGCACCCGTGTCTGTTGTTCTTTAGAATGTTCCTCTCTGATGACTAGATTTACATTAAGCATTTTAGGAGGAATGTCAAATAGATGACATTGAGATTAGTCTGTAACTGATACTAGATTTACCCAATAAACAACACAAGTATTTTCCTTTCAAAATATTCTTTTGTGATTTTTATTTATTTATTTAAGTATTTATTTGACTCACTCTTCTAGAGTCTTGAGATGCAAGAGATTCGGTTGAACACCCAGAGAAGGCTTTCTATGCAGCAGTATAACACAGGAGAGCCCATCAGCAGTGAGACACAGGTTGTCCTCAGGCATGCCTTCCTCCTCTTACAAAGTCACTCATGCCACTGGGAGTCCCAACCTCATGACCTCATCTAATCCTAATTGCCCTGTGAAAGGCTCATGCTCAAACGCCAGCAACACCAAATTTGGAGACCAGGTTTCCAACATATAAACTCTGGAAGGATACATATAAACTCTAACAATGACTTAACTTTACTGCCCTCGGTCTCAGGGTGCTCAGGTGAACCAGGATTCTCATTTTGCTACAAGATCTAAACAAGTGTGTTTCTCCTGGTTTTCTTATGTTCTCCCTCATCTCTGAGTTGGTTATGTTATTTGGCTTTCTGGCTCTGGAAAAGATGTATACTTAAAAATATTTATTTTCAGAGCCAGCAAGATAGCTCAGGGCTTGCCACCAAGCCTGATGACCTGAGTTTAATCCTAGGACCCACATAGTAGAAAAAGAAAATCAATTTCTGCACGTTGTCCTCTGAGCGTCACAGATGCACTGTTGCATATACATGCACACAGACACACACAAAATGAGTAAATAAATGTAATCAAATATTTGTTTTCTTTGGTAAGCAAAACTTTACTCAAAACTGTTAAATATGAGATAAAATGTTATGCTATATACTTATCTGAGCTAAGAAATCCTTTGCAAGCCAGATGTGGTGGCACACACCTGTAAGTCCAGTACTCAGGAGGCAGAAACAGGCAGATCCCTGTGAGTTTGAGGATAGCCTGGTCTACAAAGAGAGTCCAAGACAGTCAAGGCTACACAGAGAAGAAGCCTTGTCCTGAAAAACCACAAACAAACAAACAAACAAAAAAATCCTCTATATATTAGAAAGGGATTAACACGCACCTTTGAGTAGGTATGTCTTTTGTTTTATGTGTATCAGTGTTTTGTCTGTCTCTATGTATGTGCAGAGCAAGTGTGCGCTGTGTCCATAGAGACCAGAAGAGCATGTCAGATCACCTGGAACTGGAGTTTCAGATGGTCCTGAGCCTTCTTGCAGGTGCTGAGAGTTGAACCTGAGGATCCCAAAAGAGCACCAAGTGCTCTAAAACACTGAGCACTGAGTCACCTCTCCAACCTCCTAATACACATATATTTTTTTTCTTTTTAGTAAGTATTGCTGGAAAGTAGAGTAAAACTCATAGGTTGTCTGGGCAGAATTGCTCGCACTGGTAGCTATGGCAATGAGAACCAGCGGAAAGCTCCTGAAACAGGGTCATCATATCCACACATTTTTTTTTTTTTTATGATACATTGGCTTTTATTTACATTGTAGAAATATGACATCACAAATAGAATGGTATGACATCAAAATTTAAAGACTATGACTCCACACATTTTTTAATGCACATTTTACAACAATCATAGCTGCTTCCTGAGTACATGCCAAGTCTTTTATACGTGTCTCTGTAATTAGTACAAAAACTTAGGAGGGAAGTATAATTATGACAATTTATAGACTGGAAATAAAACACTTAAACCATTATGCTAAAGCCCGTCAGCTTTATCAGTCTACAAAAACATTATATTTTATTGCTATGGTGGATGCTAGAGTATATTCAAATGCCCAAGTAGTGTCTGTGTGCGCATATGTGCAGGTACAAATACTTGTCCGTGAAAAAGTAGAACAGACTTAAACTTACATCTGTATAAACTATTTTTTGTTGTTCCCTAGTAGAGGGTACAACTCTGAGAATAATTATATTTTTATTGTTGTATGTTTTACCATTTAATTTTTTTAATAAATAGTATTACTTTGTTATATGTAAATAATTATACCAGTAGCCAAAATGATTAAAAGAACAAAAGTGCTAATAATAATCTCATACCTAACTGTAAATGCTGTTCTTTATCTCCTTGGATGATGGGATGAGTTGAGAATTATACCTAAGCTTTACCAATACATGGCTTGGGCTGCCAAGAGCATTTCCATCTAACTATATCCCTAAGCCTAGGCCTGGAATCTTCTAGCCCCTGTACAATCTAATCTTCTGCAAGCCTGGACAGCTTCCAGCCTCTGTCTACTAACCTAGGCCTAGAATGTTTCCAGCCTGCAAGGGTTGACTGCTGAATAAGCTTATCTTTTCTAGTTATTTCTGGACTCTGGCTGGCTGGTTCAAGTCAGCTGTTTGGCTCAAAACTCCTCTCTAAGCTAACTGACTCAAACTTGCTTCTCTTGACTTCTCACTGAATTGCTCTGCTTGGGAAAATCGCCTCTGAACTACACAAATTCAACTGTGCTCAACTGAATCGCACCAAACTGTACTGTACTCCCAAACTTTACTGTACTGTATCCAGGAACAATCTCTCTCTCTCTCTCTCTCTCTCTCTCTCTCTCTCTCTCTCTCTCTCTCTCTCTCTCTCAAGTAGCTTCTCTTTCCCGTCTGTTCTCATGAGAGTCAGTCATATTCTATCTCTGAATCATTCTGTCAGATCTTTCTCTAATTAATCAGCTTGTCTGCCCCTCAATTAGATGTCATTGTTTGGGATTAAAGGTGTGTACTAAAGACATGTCTATATTCTAGCCAGAGGAATTAAAGGTGTGTATTCCAGCCAGAGGGACCAAAGGTGTAGACTAAGAGTTTATTCATAATAAAATAAAATAAAATAAAACAAAATTAAAAAGAGTGTATTCGTATTCCAGCAGGATCACACAGACCCAGGTCTTTGGATGTGAGCCCTTGCCAGAGCAGCCATGTTGCTGGATTAAAATTCCTCTGCACTTAATAAGTGTTGTGTTTGCTTTGGATAAATTATCACCTTGGCAAGATATCATTTTTGCCACATTTTTCTGTGTAAAAGTGATATATACGTAGATCTAAAGAAGTAATAGGTTAAATTTAACTTTCCCTAAATTTTAAATCAAATTCTGGAGCAAGTGTTATAACAATTAATCACAAAATAAATGTATTTCAAATAACTCATGATTAAATTTATGTGGTGGTTTGAATGAAAATGCCCCTCACAGGCTCATATATATATATATATATGGATCCTTAGTCACCAGGAAAGGAAGCTGTTTGAAGACTTAGAGCTATTAGGTTGTATATGGCCTTGCTGGAGGAAGTCTGTCATTGGGGGCGGGCTTTAAAGGCTCAGAAGCCCGTGCCAGGCCCAGTTTTTCTTTCTCTGCCTTTTTATGGATCAAGCTGTAGCTCTCAACTACCTTTTATTTTCTTTATAGCACCATACCTCCCTGCATGACACCATGCTCTCTGGCATGTTGATAATAAACTAAGCCTCTGAAAGTGAAGGAAAGCCCCAAATACACGCTCTTATAGAGATGCCTTGGTCACGGTGTCTCTTCACAGCAACAAAAGAGAAACTAAGACAACTCCTAAGACTAAAGTAGTTGTTTCAGCCGGGAAATCTGTATAGTATGCCTTTAGTTGTACAAAGGCTATTATGAAATGGGTTTATAAACAATAGAAGCAATTCTTACTTCAAACTATCAACCAGCAGTAAGATTACAATTTGTATGAATAGCTTTTCTACATCTGATAGTGTAACCAGTTGGTGGCTGGGAAAGGCATATGTAAATAAGATTTATTTGAATATAGCCACTGAGAGAGGATTTCTTCCAATGTTTGCCTATGTAATTGGAGGGTGACAGGCCTAAGGAGGAGAGGGCTCATGGACGTACCCTGGATGCCCCAGGGACCACACAGAAAAGCAGAGTGAAATGTGTGATGAAACTGCTGCTGCAGTGTAACTCACTTATTTAATGTGATGATTACAACTGGGAAATGAGGCAGACAGAAGGTGGTGACAAATTCAAAGCAAAGTGTGGGTGATCTGCCTTGTTTTCAACTTGTTGATATCGGATGAAACTCCTTTTCCACAAGCAAGGCTGTTGAGCAGATGGTGCAAAGAAGGCCAATTAAGTGCTAAGCTTCTGGAAGTGTTTGGCTGAGAGACAGCTTCAGGCTGGTCACTGCTAACGTGCATCTTAAGCGACGTGTTTCTGAGGTGCAATTGCATTAATGCTATGGCCACTGGATTTTTCATTTTAAGAATACAAATTCAGAGGCAGATGGATCACTGTGAGTTCGAGGCCAGCCTGGTCTACAAAGCAAGTCCAAGACAGCCAAGGCTACAAAGAGAAACCCTGTCTCAAAAAAAACAAAAACAAAAAAACCAAACAAATGCGCAAATGCAAAACCTTTTCCACCAAGGAAGTGTATGAAGTTTATTGGTCCCCGTCATTTTTGCTCCCCTTTGGTAATCTTTCAGCTCTTCTCATCGATTTTTAAATCTATATACTATCATTTATTTGGATCATATGTAAAGAAATTGAATTATCATAACACATTGCCATTTTTGGATCATCAATGATCTTCAACTGTTTTCTTCATGTTAGTTTTGTGTTTTATTTTATTCAGGTACTGAGGTTTGAATGCAGGCTTTGAGTAGGCTCGGCAAGCTTCCTGCTTTTGAGTTGTATTCATAGCCCTGATTTCTATTTTATTTTTAAATTTTACTTTACCCTCCCTTCAAAGAATTAGTATAAATACCCACCCAAACCAATAATTTTTAAAATAACTGATAATTAGTTTACCCTATTCATCCTTCCTTAGACTTTGATGACCTCCCCTTCCACCATGTCCCTTTGATGACCACCATCCTACATCCTGCGATACACCAGGTGGCTTAACTGAACAACGAAGGACCTGAGTCCAATGTGGTTCTCTTGTGTGGCTGGCTAGTTGGTGTTGACTGTCATCTGGGTACATACACAGAGATGAGGTCTGGAGGGCTAACGTCCTCTTCATAATGACCTCTCATGGCCAACTCCCATGACATCATGTCTAAGGGCAGGTAAATGGTTGTTATTTATGACCTCATTTCAGAAGATACTTAACCCTGCTTCTACCAAGTTATAAAGGTTCAAACAGTCCCAAAGGGAGGGGCAACACTTATTGAGTTTGCTAAGAGCTATAGGACAGCAAAAATTATCAGCCATTTAAAAAACACACCCCACCCCACTCCAGGCAATGGGAAAAGAGACACTTTGTTGATGGTGTTATTCTTTTATCAGTCAGGGCAGAAGATGGCAGTCCCTTCTTCATTCATCTTAGCTTGCCTGGTTTGGTGGCTAAAACTGTTTTATGCCTAGGACTCATAAAAATCAAATCAAATCCAGGCAGTACAGTGCAGTGCAGTGGGGAAGACCTGTGGACCACTATGCCACCCATAGACCTGCCCTGCAGTGCACAGCATGGATAGGCTATAGACACATGCTTGTTGCCCCTCCATGAAGCACCAATGGAGGATGTCACACGGGCCAGCCAGCCATGTGGCCATCCTGCAGCGGGAGCCATGACAGTGTGCAAGTGTGTGGTGGTCAGATGGGAGAGAAAGAGAAGCAGAGCACCTTGAGCATTATGACAAGAGGTGAAACGGGAGACTTGAGGGTGGTGAAGGAGGTAATTTACGCCATTTGAGTGTCTGGTGCTCACTGCTCCTGTGCAGTGCTACAGGCCAGACCCTGCTTACTGCTGTTCTGTTTTGGTCCATGCAGAGGACATTTGCATTTGTGTAACCCTTGCTTAGAGTCAAGACAGGTACGATTTCCATTTTAAGATGTCTCCCTGGCCTGCAGTATGGTTTTAATTAAATGAAGTTATATGTATTATATCCAAAAACCTTTTCTTGTTCTGGGATAGATATCCATTTCATTACTTTGGTATTAAAGGGCCTTTTATTACAACCATAAAAGTAGCCCCATTTTTAAACATCCTTTCGTACTATTTGAGAGACTGACAACTTTGTTGTCCAAGAATGGTTAAGAAATTTTGTTAGTCTATGATATCCAAGATTTGGGAACCATGGATTAACCATCCATGTATCATTGAGAAAAGCTATATCTACAACTACCAGTCATTTATCAAAGCAATTTAGCTATATGCAAATGGTACACAATGTTCCCATAGATACCGAGAATGATGCCATAAAAAACCAACGCAGCGAGGCCCTTTCTTTTGAAATTTAAAATCTGCTTGGATACTCCACACTCCAGTGCGTGTTCACTTGCCCTGACACTCAAGATGGAGGACCATGTCTAATTTACACTCTGAATATCTAATCACACTGAAAAAAAAATGTGCTATAGCTGTATTTAATTTTTAATTCCTTTTCCTTTTTATCTTTATCATCATAACCACCATAAAGTGCCATAAAACAGAGTTGCAAAGAAGACTGTGAATAAGTCTCTGCCCTCAAGGAACTCATAATCTAGTTAGAAAGACAGGATACACAGATAGGAAGATTAATAACTCTGACAGGCAGTGCATGATTAACTTTAATCAGCAGCACAGAGGATAAGCGGGAAATTGCTAAAGAAATGGGGTTAGTTGTGCCCGTGGCGTGTGGACTTGGTAAGCATTGTAAAACTCAGTGATGCCCCAAAGCCATCATTTTTTTAAAGTTTCTGCAAGGCACTATGATAAAAGGTTCCTGGTATGGTCATGTGACACCTGTCCCTTTTATCCAGAGGAATTCTACTTTGATGAAACTTACATGCCTGTTCAATAATGAAAAATTAGCAACTACTGGATCCAGTCTCCCTCATAATTCAGCAACGTTCTGCTCTTGTAAAAGCATGTTCCTTCCTCTAATCTGTTTACCAAAAAAATTTTCAGTCCTCATCTCACATCAAAGTTACTTTAATTCCCCAGTGATGTCTGGGCATGCTCTACAGATTGCTGCTATAAATCTGCTCTACGGTAAAGACAAGAGAAAGAGCAGTAGAGCGTTCCGGAAAGAAATAGCCACCTTGCCCGGAGCAATGGCACATGCCTTTAATCCCAGCACTCAGGAGGCAGAGACAGGCAGATCTCTGTGAGTTCAAGCACAGGCTGGTCTACAAAGCGAGTCCAGGACAGCCAAGGCTACACAGAGAAACCCTCTCTCAAAAAAACAAAAAACAAACAAACAAACAAAAAAAAACAAACAAACAAAAAAAGATTTTTAAAAAAGAATTTATTGTCTCAGCTCTAAAGAAGTTCAAAACTGTAGTGTTGGTACTGACCAGAGGCAGGCTCCTGTGGAGGGCTGGAGGTGGAGACCAGCTGAAAGTCTTTCTCCGTGCCTTGTGGTGGCCCTCTTCAGCTGTACATAGCCTTCTTCCTGTGTGTGCTCCATGTGTTTCCACAGAAGCCTTTAAAAGGAGACCATCCACACTGAGTTACGACCCACACTAGTGGTTCAGTCACCATTGTGAAAACTCCATCTCCAAACAAGCTCATATACAGAGGCTTGGAGACTTGAGACCGTAGCATCTGAATTTTGAGGGTTACACAATGAAACCTACCTCAATAGAGAATTTAATTTTTCCATTATTAGTATCAAAGTCAACAACGAGCTGCTTGAAAAACATCAGAAGGGATCAATGGAACTGAGCAAAGAAGTTGATTATGACATATGTAAGTAATTGATCGTTAACAAAGATGGCAAACCAAATGCATAAGGGAAGAATAGTCAGTCTAGAGTTTATAGTAACATGTAATAATTGTACAAAAATCACCTTGTTATGATATTTCTGTACATTAATACAATGCGCTTTGATCATATCCACTGCTTGCTTTATTAGCATCTCTCCCTCCTGGTACAGTTGTCAATAAGTGGCAACAGAACAAATTGACAGGAAAATGATGAAAAACAAACACAAAACCAAAAACTGCCTGCTTTCTACCTCACTCACACATATACACAAGTTTACTTTAGATATAGGACCATCTTAAAGCTGAGCACCAAAGCCATAAAAAGGTTAGAAGTAAAGATAGTGTAAGATAACAGATTTAGCAAAGGCTTTCTTAGTATAGAGAAATAAAGATTAAAGGGAAAAATGAAAAAAAATGAGAAAAAGTTGGAACCCATTCCTGTTTAAAAGACATGGTTATAAAATTCAAAATGCACGCCATAGTCTGAAGGAAATTATTTGTCAAATATATACCCAGCAAAGGATGTTTATTTACTAAAATAAATATTAATAAGTTTTAGGGAAAACGCCTACAAGATTTGAAGGGCTTTCACCAGGAACTGTTAACAACTGGCCAACACGTGGGAAGGCTCTTGTCATTATTAGTTAGGAAGTTCAGATTGACATTTGAACAAGCAAACTGTGATGGCTGTTAGCACGAGAGTAGAGCAGCTGGCGGTGTGGAGCTGGGAATAAGACGTCCAACCACTAAACCTACAAGAAGAACTTTATGACAGGCAGATCTGGATCCTGGGGCCCTCCTCAAACTAAGGCACCAGCCAAGGAGAATATAGGCAATAAGCTTTGAACCCCTACCAAGACCTAGCCGAAGAACAGGATATTCTCCACCGTTGAGTGGAGAGTGAGAGCTGACTCTCACACGAACTCTGGTGCCCCTTTTCTGACCATGTCCCCCGGATGGTGAGATCTGGTGGCACTCAGAGGAAGGATAGCTAGTTACCAAGAAGAGACTTGATATTCTGAGAGCATATATAGGGGGAGGAGGTCTCCCTCAGTCACAGACATAGGGGAGGGGAGAAGGGGAGAAATGGGAGGGAGGGAAGAATGGGAGGAAACAGGGGAAGGGCTAACAATCGAGATGTAATATGAATAAATTAAAAAAAAAAAAAAAAAGACGTCCAACCACTTAGGAAGCTTGGTGGGTCTGCTTTGTTTTTTGTTTTTTATTTTTGACTTCTAAGATGAGGTGTTGCCCTGCATCCAAAGCTTCCTTGGAACTCACTGTGTAGCTCAGGTTGGCTTCAAACTTGTGATCCTCCTGTCTCAGTCTCCCAAGTACATGCTGCCAGGTTTTGTTTTTGTTTTTGTTTTTTTTTCATCCCTTAGATCATATAAGGCTGTATACTTTAAGTATTTTCCTGTTTAATAGATCCTGTTGTAAAGTTGAAAAGATAATTTTACTTTAAGATTCCTGAAAGGTGGTGTTTATTATGTGACAATTATACCTCAGTAAAGCTGTGACATGTGCTTCTAAAAGACTCCTGTTCTAGAATTTATACTCCTGGAATGCCTGGAAAACAGTATAACATTTCTGTTCCTTCTCTTTCTCCTCCTCCTCTTCCTCCTCCTTTGTCTCCTCCATATTTTTTATTAAAGCAATAACAGCACTGCCCTGCAACTAGAACAAAGCACAAGGAAACAAAATAAGGGGCCGAGCAATGGCTTGGTTGTTAATAGCATGTACCTATCTTCCAGGGACCAGGATTTAGTCTTCAGCGCGCACATTGGGTGCTCACAACTGCCTGTGACCCAGCTCCAGGGATCCTGTGTCTTTCTTTTGCCTCCTGGGGTTAATGTGTATAAACTCTCAGGCACATACTTCCTCACAGATGCACTAGTCTGAGCATACTTAAAAAGAAAGCCTTTAAAAAAGAAAACCAAATTAATTCATTCAGCTTTACTCCTTAAAAGTTAAGTGACAAGAAAGCAGTTTATTCTGGATGTGGTGGCGCACACCTTTAATCCTAGCACTGGGGAGGCAGAGGCAGGCGGATAGCTGTGAGTTCGAGGCCAGCCTGGTCTACAAAGTGAGTCTAGGACAGCCAAGGCTACACAGAGAAACACTGTCTTGAAAAACAAAAAACACAAAACAAAAAGCAATTTATTTAATAAATTCTATTAATTTATGCAAACATCACTTTAAATGCAACATTTTAAGATATCAGAAATTGTTGTTCTACCCTTGGCCAAACTTCCATGTGTTTTATGTTCCAAATAACACAAATATTGTTATTAAATTTTTACGACATGTGTTAGAGTGTTAACACACCCATTAGACAAGACCTTCTAGACAGCGAGACGGTGAACACTGCTGATGTTACTGCTATTGGTTAGTTAAGCCAAACAGTGGCTGGAAATTAATACAAAGAATACTCAGTATATTTTAAAACTGGTTTGGTTTTTTAATTTGTCTGCTTGTTTGTTTTTTTTAGTTTTCCCCTGTATATCCCTAGCTATCATGGAACTTGCTCTCTACGACCAGGCTGGCCTCAAACTCACAGAAATCCATCTGCCTCTGCCTCCTGAGCACTGGTACTAAAGGTGTGCTCCATCGCCCCCCACCCGCACCCCCTCCCTCCCGTGCCCCAGCCTCCACCCCGCCACCACCTGCCTGAGGTTCTTAACTAATTAGCACACTGAGTGCTCAGCGGAGCCAAGAGCCTTCCTCCGACTTTGGTCCTTGGCTGAACTTTTGCACTTTTCTTCGCCATACATTACAACCTCATCTGGATTACTTTTGCTTTGTTGGTTTGCGTGTAATTAGAATGTAGATGGCATATATGCCATTGCAGAGTAGTGTGAACCGCGGGTCTTCCTGGAATGCACAGTTACCTGGGATGACTTTCAGCAGCTAAATGTTGAAGCATTTTAATTTCTTGTACAATCAAACTGTAATAGTACAAACAGTACAAATTGCACCAATAGATTTGGAGATAAATAACTCTTTATTAGCATAAATCTCAAATTATAGGAGCAGAAGTCCTAGGGTCAGCTTTGAATATTCAGAATTTCTTGTAGCCACAGTCCATATGTTTTATTTGCAAGCTGTTGTTCAGAGAATCAATTTGAAACACTTTAACTTTATACTCTATTTTGTGTTAAAAAAAAAAAGCAAATTCAAAAATCAAAGATAATGTAATTACAGAAAAAATGAAGTCTGGCAGTAATTTTAAGGTAAAACTGCTCAGAATATTAAGACAAAGCAGCATGCTAGAAAAACTGATTTGAGTTATATTTTTTCAAGAAATAAAAATTAACTTGTTGAAATTTTAACTGTATATTAAAATGTTTCGTGTGACCCCAGGGAAATAATAATCAATACTGCAGATTTTATAATAGCAATTTGACTTAATACAAAAACAACAACTTTTGATCCATTCCAGAAGTAATAATTGTCACTTAATATTTCAGATAATATAGACATTCATTTATATTGTTTATTAGTTCTCTCAGCTTATCTAGTTATTGATCTCATATACTGATTTATGAATGCCTTTTGATATTTTCTATTATTATAGGACATATGACAGCTTTATCTTTGAAATTTCTTTTGGTCTTATGAAAAAGAAAAATAACAAATCTTGCAACAATCAGCAATATATCATTTTCATTAATGTCTGAGGGGATTTCCAGGAAGCATAATGATACATTCACACCAACAGATACTATATTGCATATGAATACAGATGGGACCAAACTACTCAGAAATTTCTTGGCAAATCGTCTGTCTCCTAAGCGGCAAAACACTGACAAAATGTGTATTTATTTGGTATATATAATTTCCACAAGTGAGTTCATAAGTAATAAAATGCACATTGGCTCTGTGAATCCCATTGGTATCTCTCTCAAGCTTAGCTGTACATCTCCATATTTCAATATCATGAAATGAGTTTACAAGCTCTTATAAAACAAGGTAAATCAATTAATTTAACTAGTAATATAACTGATGTTTCAGAAGGCTATACCACTCAGATAGCTAAGAAATATGGGAAACGTTTGAAGTCTCTTTTTGTTTTATTTAACTTTCTGTCTAATTGTGTCCTTTTGACAGCTGGAGGGAACATTAGTCTAGTGTAAGTTTTGTATTCTACAGGCGTCACCTTCTTGGACCTCATGTCTTGAGCCTGTGATCTCCGCCTTTGGGAGGCTGCAGCAAGAACATTGTATTGAATCTGAGGCCAGCCTGAACTACAGTTTGAGACCCCATCTTAAAAACAAAGCAAAACTAAACTAAACAAATAAAAATATAATAAAAATAAAGCATATACATTACTTAAAATGTTTTATATATTTAGATGATTTTTAAACTTATTCTAATGGGTGCAAAAATAATGGATATTATTATGACATATTCATACCTGCATATTAATTTAAAATTGTAGTAGTTATGTGTAAAATTTTGAAAAAATAAGCTAACTTAATATTGATGAATTTTATTTAATAACATAGTCACAGTGTAACCATTTCGGCTTGTGATCAATATAAGATTATTTTTTGAGACTGAGTTATATTTCACTTTAATTAATCAAATAATTCTGTGTGTATTGGTGTTTTGCCTGCAGACATACACATATGTCTGTGTGAGAGTGTTGATCCTCTGGAACTGGAGTTGCAGATAGTTACGAACTGTGATGTGGGTGCTGGGAATTGAACCCTGGTCCTCTGGAAGAGCAGCCAGTGCTCTTAACCACTAAGCCACCTCTCCATCCCCGTGTAGTTTTAAACTTTGTAAGCACATCTCAGATTTAATTAGCTACATTCCAAATGTGACTAGTGACTGTTATATTAAATAGCAATAGAGTATCTTTCCTCTTTTTTTTAAACTTGAAAATCTCACTCATGCAAACATTTTATTTGCGTCGTTGCCATTCTCTCTACTTTCTGCAACTCCTCCTGTGCCCCAATTCATGACCTCATCTTTATTCGTGTGTGTGTGTGTGTGTGCGCGCGCGCGCGAGTGCGTGTGTGTGTGTGTGTGTGTGTGTGTGTGTGTGTGTGTGTGTACATAATCAACTGAGTCCCACTAGTGTTGCCCTTAATTTGCATGTGTTATGGCTGACCAATTTTGGATCAGGAGTTGTGCCTCTGAAAAAACAACCAAAATCAAAACAATAACTTCTCCTTTCCTCTGCATTAGCTGCACCTCTGTAGCTCTTCATCTAGGGGTGGGGCTTTGGGAATTTTCCTCCATCTTTGTTGGCATATCAACCGGTGTGGTCTTTGCAGGTCCTGTGCAGGTAACCATAGTGCTGAGAGTTTATGGCGCAACATCCCTGTTCCATCCGGAAGATACTACCACACAGCCGTCACCCTGGACCTCAGGCTTTTACAATCCTCCTACATCCCGCTCCATGATGTTCCCTGACCTGTAGGTACAGGGGTTGCATGATAGATGTCCCATTTATGGCTGGCCGCCCCCGCCCCCACTCAGTTGTTCGTTGTATTTTGGCTAGTTACAGATCTCTCTACTAGTCTCCATCTGCTGCAAAAAGAAACTTCTTTGAAGAGTGTGAGAGCTGCGCTTATCTGTGAGATAAGGATAAGTATTTGAAGGCTGTGGGAAACTATATCACCTTAGTAATAAGGCAGCAGTGGCTGCTTCTCTAGAGTCTACGGCCTCTTTGGCCATGGGCTCACATGGATTCCATGCAGTTGAGCAGGTTTTAGGTCCAGTTAGACAGCTGTTGGTTGTCCCCAAGACACAGGTGCCATTTTTCCAACATTGAGGGTTATCTTGCTGGTCCCATTTCTATTGTGGCTCTCAGGCTTTCTTTACAGCTGGCTAGAGCAAACTGTGATAAATTTTCTCCTTTGGGAGTTTGCATAAATCTTCTGACACCATGAAAGCTAGTCCTGATAGAGGAAGCTGCCCGGGCAGTACCAGTTTGATTTTTCCAAGTCTTGTGTTTGATTTGTGTGATGCCTTCAGCAGTAGGATCTTACCTTGGTCGTCTGGCAGTGATCAAGCCAATGCCAATAGCCTATATTGTTTGAGGCTTTTTAGGATGTCCCTGACCAGTGGCTCCAGCACTGCCTGATATTAGGGCTTTTATTAGTCTATGGCTCCTGGAGAAATGGGAGCACATTAGCCCACCATGTGAGTTAACACTTCTGAAATTCTGTGTGTGTTTTAAACATCCTTAACGTTAGTTTCCCCTCCCTTCCTCCTCCTTTCTCCCTCTGGATTCTCTCCCTCCCCCCTCTTTTAAGTTTCCTCCACTTCCCCCTTCTCCTTCCTAACACCACCTTGCCATTCCCCTTTTTGGAGCTCCTCCCTGACTTCTCCAGTCCCTTTCCAATTTCCTGGCTTCTTCAGCTACTCAGGTTTATACCTTAAACCTAAAGATTAGGATCTAGGACCCATAAATTAGACAGAACATGTGACATTTGTCTTTCTGGGTCTGAGTTACTTCACTCAGTATCTTTTTTTTTTTTTTTTTTTACTTCCAACCATTTTCCTGTGTCGTTCATGATTTAATTTTTCTTTGCATTTGAATAGAATTCCATTGTGTATAAATATACCACATTGCCATGATCTCATTAGTTACTGGACATCTTGGCTGTTTCCGTTTCCTGGGTACTGCGAACAGAGCAACAGTGAACAGCTATAATGAAAACTTTAAATCTCGGAAGGAAAAAAATCACGGAAGTCACTAGAAGATGAAAAGATCTTCCATGCTCACAGAATAGTAGAATTGATATTGTGAAAAAATGACCATCATATGATCTACAGGGTCAGTGCAAGCCCAACTAAAATCCTCACAAAATTCTTTGCAGAAATGGATTAAAAATTCTTATGGAACCACAAAAGACCTGGAATTAACCAAAGCAATTCTGGGCTAAAAGAAACTGTTGGCAGGATTAGGACACTACATTTCAAGTCATATTACAGAACCATATGAATAAAGAGGTGTGGTTCTGGCTCCCAACAACTTATCATGCACATCAATGGAACAAAACAGAAGATCCAGCCAGGCGTGGTGGCGCACGCTTTTAATTCCAGCACTTGGGAGGCAGAGGCAGGCAGATCTCTGTGAGTTCAAGGCCAGCCTGGTTTACAGAGTGAGTCCAGGACAGCCAAGGCTACACAGAGGAACCATGTCTTGAAAACAAAACAAAACAAACCAGAACATCCAGTCTTCAGTGCGCATAAGCAAAGTCACCTGATTTTCAACAAAGGCAGCAAAAACACTGCACTGTAAGAAAGGTAGCATCTCTAACAAATGGTGCCAGGGAAACTGCATGCCCACATGTAGAAGAATGAAATTAGACCAATGTTTGTGACCTTGCACAAAAATTACCTGCATTGGCCCAAAGACCTCAGTGTGAAACCTGAAATTGAAAAGGCTGTATGAAAACATAGGCAGTGCCTGCAAGGAAGGTGCTTTCTGACTGGGCTTCCACAAGCTCAGAGTTAAGGCCGATCAAGGGGGTCTTTATAAAACAAGGACACAACCCAGTGAAGGGAAAAGCTCACAGAGAACAGGAGAGAATCTTTGCCATCTATATATTCAACTGAAGATACAGAATAGAGAACTTTTAAAGGAAAGAATCAAGAAAACTAATGAGCCAATTGAAAACTGGGCTACCAATCTGAACACAGAGTTCTCAAAAAAAGAATAAGATTAAGAAACATCACAAAGTGCTTGACATCCTTAGTGGTAAAGGAAACACAAATTAAGTTACTTTGAGATTTCATCGTATCCTTGCCAGAGTGGCTAAGATCAAGGAGACAACCGGCAACAAATCTTGCCAATCATGTGGAGAAAGTGGGGGACCCTCACTGACTGTTGGTGGGACTGCAGATTGTTGCAGCCACTACAGAGATCAGTGTGGAGATTCCTTTAAAAGCTGAAGCACAGTTATACCAGTGATTGGCATATACCCAAAGACTTGATATCCTGCCACAGAGATACTTGCTCCATTGTGTTTGTTTTGAATATTTTTATTATATGAAAGCACATATACCATTGACTTTTAAAACGGACAGTTCAATGACATCCATAGTCATAATGTTGCACAATTATCAACTTCCACATGTTTTCACCTCTCCAAACAGAGACTCCGTGCCCATTAAAGCAGTAACTTCCCGCTTCCTCCTCTTACCGACGCCTGGGAACCTCTGTGTTATGCTCCATCTCTCCGGGTTTGCCTGCTGTAGATAATTTGTGTAAGTAGATTCACATGATAGTTTTTCTTTTTGTGACTCACTCATTTTATTTAGCAGCATGCCTTCTAGGTTCACCCACGTTATACCATCAGGCCTTCTGATATTGTGTGTATATGCCACGTTCTGTTTATCCATTTACCTGTCTGTGGACACTAGGTTGTCTGTACCTCTCCACTATTGTAAACAATGAAACAATGGGCATCGGTGTACAAATATCATTGCTTAGTTCCTTGGGGGAATGGAATTTTGGGCACTATGGTAAATTTTGTATTTAGCTTCTTGCTTTTCACAGGAGCAACATCATCTTATTCTCCAACTAGCAAAGCACAAGGCTTCCCTGTTTCTCCGTGTCCTTGCCAACCTTAGTAGTTTCCATTTTGCAAATAGTAGCCATCCTAGAGAGTGCAAAGTGGCATTGACTTGAAATTCCCGGATGGCTAACAGTGGTGAGTATTTTAATGTGCGTTTAAACTGTTCATTTTTCAGTTGGGTTGTTCTTTGTTGTTGCTAAGTTGCAGATTTTTATATACTGTGAGCACCAATACCTTAATATATATGGATTTCAACAGGTTCTCCCATTCTGCGGGTTGTTTTGCACTTTCCACAGTATCTAGACATGTTACCTGTTGCCCCGGTGATTTAGTATTATGGAGAGCAAACCAAAACCTAACGTCAAGCATGTGATAAATTATGTGCAAAATTACTGTGCATGTGAACGTATCCTTGTAGAAATGTTCCCATAGGATAAAAAAATACATACTTTTAGAAATCATATAACTCTTTTAGACCAAGAAGACGGATGCACTGAAGAAGTAATTAACAAGATGATAGATGTTGGGGACAATAGGCCGTATGGCCAATGTTCAGCCATCTTGTCAGAGCCTGCACCTTTAAGTCTCTGTTTCTCCCAGAGCTTGCCTTTCACCAGAAACTAGCTGACCCTGTTGTGGGTCAGCAGTTAGACTAAAGACAGATAGAGATGGAGCAACCCTGTTACGGTTTAGCAGTTAGACTAGACAAAGAGGGAGCTAGATACCCTGTGTGGCAGGACATTATGACCCTGCCTGGAATTCCCTGTGTTTTGAGAAAAGCTTCCAGTTAGGTTGCTATAGCAATATGCTCCCCTGCCTTCTGCCTTATAAAAGCTGCTGCCTGACTAATAAAGTTTGAGAGTTTGATCAATCAGACGTGCTCTCCTTCTTTGTGTCTTGCATTTTCAACAGGTGAACTTCCTCCCGAGTTTTAGTCGAACCCCGCAGGCTGGGACAGATAGGTATTGAACTGAAAGAGTTAACACAACACAACAACACAAAATATATTCTATTCTCAGAGAGTGATGTATGCAGGTAAATTTTGACCTAATTTAGGAATAGTTTTGTTTTACATAGCTGTTTTTCTGTTTCCAATTAACAGACACTGTAGAAAGGGAAATGAATAATGATAAAGGAATGCAAATTTAGGCAGCATCCTGGAGTTCCAGTGTTCACAGAAGCAGTTATTTTGACAGACTTCTGCTATGAACCATGGGAGCCTTGCTTTAGGTGTTTTAGGGGGTGGCTCAAAGTCTAGAAGAAAACCTCAGAGCTGAGCAAAGCAAGTGCAGGAACACATTATATGTTGGGTATATAATTTTAGTGCATGTAAGGATCAATTGCCCAGAGAGCTAACAAGCAGGTTCCATGCTTCAGTCTTCAGGGATGTAGGAGAAAATGTGGGAAGCTGCCGAAAATTTTACTTTGTGGCAAACATTCTTTGTGACTCTGAATTCATGGAAGAGAGTGGAAGGAGAAACTCTGCTGGGTCCTTCAGTTTACCTAGAAACCTGCTGTGGAACTTTCCTTACAATAGATGAAGATCATCTAAGATGATACCATTCAGTTGAAAGGAAAAAACATAGTTTTCAATAACATCGTAGACATAAACGGAAATAATGAAGTCAGTTATATAAATTGGGAAATAAAAGTCTTGTTCTCTTTAGTCTATGAAAGTGTAAAATCAGTGTGTGTGTGTATGTGTGTGTGTGTGTGTATGCATGTGCATGTGTGTATGCGTGGCGAGGTGGGCTGGCTAATGAGCTCCAGAGCCCTGTCTGTCTCCGTTCCCCAGCACTATGGCAGGCTGTCATGTTTTACATGGACTCTGTGCATATGAACCAATTCTTCCTGCTCACCTTGCAAACACTCCCCCAACCCCCAACCGCTTCTCTGGCTCTCAAACCACCACTTTCAATGTTGCTGTTTTAATTATTGTGTGTGGGTGTTTGGCCTGCATATATTTGTGTTTTCCTGCAGTTACACACGGTTTTGGAGATGGGAATCAAACTTAGGTCCTTTGGAAAATCAACCACGGCTCTTTTTTTTTTTTTTTTTTTTTTGGTGGGTGGGGAGGAGTTCAAGACGGTTTCTCTGTGTGACCTTGGCTGTCCTGGACTCACTTAGTAGACAAGGCTGGCCTTGAACTCACAGTGATCCGCCGGCCTCTGCCTGCCGAGTGCTGAGAATAAAAGCATGCTCCAACCACCGCCCAGAGTATGTTAGTGCTCTTAGTCATTGAGCAAATCCTCTAATCTATAAAATCGCTGCTTAATTAAAACAGAGACAGGGATAAACTGTGAGTAAAATCTACTCCGAATACCTCAAATTATTATGCATAACCAGACAGGTGTGTGTGTTTTGTTGGAAGCCTCCGGGCTCGTGATACAGTTCCGTGCTCAGGTACTACACCTGTCTAGCTGATCGTGCACTGATCTTCCTGCCCGGCGTCCTCTGCCAACCAAGTATCCATGGCATGGATGGTTCTGCCACAGCAAAGTCGCTTGATGATAATTTCTCAATTCTAGTGTGAAATCTGGGAAACTCAGAGTCTCAAGTATATTTTATATCACTTTATTCACAGGAAGGCATTAACTAGAACTCAAAGTTCCAGATGGGAAAGAGTATCACGGTGAGTTAACTCAACACACAGATGGATTTTTTCCCAGTATTTTTCAAAGTGGCGCTTTCATTCTTGTGTTAAATCTAAATGAAGGCTTAACACCTGTTATGATAAATTGTATCTGTTCGGCCTAGGAAGCCAATAACTGACACAAAGAGACTGAAATGTCATTCAAAGCTTATTGTGGAGGAATGCCTTAAGTGGCTGTAACAACTGTTAATAAAGCATGGTTTAGCCAATCAGCTGGGCAGAAGGACAGGAAGTAGAAGGAGGGACTTCCTTGCAAGGGGGAGGAGCCGAGAGTTGGGAGGGGGTATGGGGGTGGTGGGGAATGACAGTTGACATTTGACAGTTGACAGAGAGAGTTGGAGGAGAGAAGTGGCCCGAGAAGTACCAGATTGGCAAGTGCTTGGGATATACGTAGGTTATGAGGATTAGAGTAGTTCATTTTAATTATTTGTTAGGTTAGTAGTGGTTTAGATTCTGCCCAGTGTAGTGCTTGCAGTTTTGAATTACGTTTTCAGTCTCTTTGTGTCAGTTATTGGCTTCCTAGGCCAAATAGAAACAATTTATTGTATCAAACACCACATTCTATTATTAGTATCAGGCTTACAAGGAGACCTGTGGAAGCTATTGTTGATAGTAAAGCACACAAACAAAACAAATCCAAACACACAACAACCAAGTAGTAAGTATTACACAATGGAGTACTACTTGGCCATTAAAAAGAAAAGGTCATGTAATGTACAGGAAAGGAGACAGAACTGGAGAACATCACACTGAGAAAAATAAGCTGGATTTAGAAAAGTAACTACCACATTTTCTTTACTACAGGGATTCGAGGAGGACATAAAAGATAAAAGGGGGAGTGTTAGAGCTGAGGAGCAGTGTTGGGGGCAGGGTATAAGAAAGCTAAGAGGGGGATAGATATCATCAGGGGACAGTATCTGCATACATGAACATGCCCCAACGAGTGTTATTATTTTGTAAAGCTAATATGTACTAATAAAATACTTTCTAAAAGTGTAATTAGCCGGGGATCATAGGTGAAAAATACGTGAGAGGCCATGACACAGAAAAAACATGAACTCTGGAGCCAGACAGATGTGGCTTCATAGTCTAGTTTTTCTTTAAAACTTTAAAAATGATTCAAGAAATCATTTCTGAGACTGTCTTATTCAAATGTCTGAGAGCTATTTGCCTTTGGTGCCTCTGTAGGCACTGGGAATAAATTTCCCAATGACATGGAAATTTCTGGGGCTCACATTTTGTAAGGAGAGAAAATTAGCAAGCAAATAAATGTAAAAGTGACAGATCTTGTGATTGTTGCTTTGACGGAAATATGACAGAAAAGAACTGATAAGACCTACTCTAGATAAGATGACAATGAAAGCCTGACTTAAGAAGTGACACTGGAGAATGAGGAACCAAGGTGAGAGGACAGGGGCCAGCAACAATGAAGACCTTGATGTTGGACAAATTTAATGTGTCACAGTCAAATGGAGGCAGAGGCTAACATACAGTGCACACATTTGGTGAGGCAATTTGAAAGCATCTCTTACAGACCTGTGAAGGGCCTCTCTGAAATTCTAATTTGATTTTCAAAGCAATGGGAAGGCTTGAGGCAGGGGAGAAGATGATACAATCTGTGTCTTAAGCATATCAGCCTAAAAAAATAACATTGAATTACAGAGCATCTTGGGAAGATGATCTTTTAATAATTCAGTTCAGAGACAGTGGAAAACTTGTCGGAAAGCAGAAGTAGGAATGGATTCAGGATAGAGTTTGAAATAGGAGTGTGGTGCCTTGGGCTTGGTGTCAACGTGATTGGGATGAAAAGTTCCCAGGACAGTGGCCCTCAGCCTTTGTAATGCAGTGACCCTTCAATACAGTTCCTCATGATGTGGTGACCCCAACCATGCAAATAATTTCATTGCTCCTTCATAACTGTAACTTTGCTATTGTTATAAATCATGGCGTAATTATCTGATATGTAACCCCCCCCCCAAAGAGGTCACGACCCCCAGAATGAGAACTGCTGTTCTAGGAGATTAGAGAAATGTCACTGAGCGTGTCTGTGAGGTCTTTTCCAGAGAGAAATAACTGAGGGGCCCTGACTATGACTGTCATCATTCCATTGGCTGGGAGTGTAGGTGGAACAGGACGGGGAACCAAGAAATCCCAGCATGCACGGATTCTCCTGGTCTGTTTTCTGGTCACCATCACGTGCACTGTTTTACTACACCTTCCTTGCCACGACGGAACAAAACCATAAGCAAAATCAACTCTTTCTCTCTTAAGGTGTTTCTGTCAGGAGTTTTGGTATTCCGAGGAATGCACAGCATGTGGGGCTTGGCTAGGACGCGAGTTATAGAGAGGGGCTGAGGCGGGACAGTGAGGTGGAGAGAAAAGCCATTAGCAAGGGTGACTCTTGAATTTCCAGCTGGGACTCCTGCTTGAACAGGCTGGCAAAAGGAGGAAAGTGAAGGATGCAGGACTCAGATATTTAATTCTGAATATACTGAGATTCTTATGAGTGCCCCTTTCTAGAAGGTGACTAAATAGAGGCAGCAGATCTCAAATGCTGAGATCGGCCCTGGGGCCAACAGCCTAGGATGAAGGCCACTGTAAGTAATGAACTTTGTAAGTTATGTCACTTGCCAAGAGTATCAGGTGAGTCCAAACAAATACTATGATTTGAAAAGCATTTTGTACATAGTAATGCCTGAGTACATCTGAATACATGCCAATGGTTTGTATTAGTCTTACAAGGATTTTTGTGGCAGCTGATGTTTTTTTAACAAACAACACAAATATCCAACAATCAAGTTCTCAATGAGTAAATTATATACATGCCCACACATAGGGAGAATAATAGATAACATGTGAAATAAAAATCTAGGTGGAGAAGCTCTATCGGTATGTACCATTTATGTGAGGTGCACATGTAATGCACACGTGATAAAGATCACTAGTTCTTTATGATATGTGGCTCTCCTACTCTTCCTAGACTCACAGAAAATGAGTTTTTGTTAAACGCATCTGTGATTAGCACAAGCTCAGTGTGAGTCCACCTGGGCAAGAAAGGCATATGCCCAGCCTATCTCTGCCTCTCTTTCATGGAAGCCGTGCCTCACAAAGCAGAGCAGGTTCACGGCATATTTTGATGCAGAAGTAATCGTTACTATATTCCACTACTAGTATTTTGAATTAAATTTGCTGTGCTATGATCCAATCTATCTTGGCTAATCTGCTTCAGAGAAGAGACTTAAAAAAAAAAAAAAAAAAAAAAAAAAAGAATGATCAGGTTGGGGAAGGATAGAGAGGTTAGTAGGAGAGACAACTGGAATTGGGGGGCATCTCCAGGATGAGCTAGAACCCTAGTGAAATGGAAATTCCCAGGAATCTTTGAAGGTGACCCCCAGCTAAGACTCCTAGAAATGAAGCATACAGAGCCTGAACCAGCCATCTCCTGTAACCAGTCCAGACTTCCAGTGGAGGGACTGAGCCACCAAGCCAGCCATTGAACCCTCAACTTACAATTTGTCCTGTCTGCGAGATGTGCTGGGGTAAAAGTGGCACAGAAATTGTGGGAGTGGTAAATTCAATAACTGTTGCAGCTTGAAACCCGTGCCATGAGAAGGAGCCCACCCTTGACACTACCTGGTGGGGTAGGAACCAGAGGCTAAACAGCCCAGAGACCTAGGCTAGAACCAAACACAAGCGGCAATTTTTAAAAAGTCAATGGAATGATTCCTAATGATATTCTGTTATACTCATAGATTGGTGGCTAAAGATGTAGGCTTAGATTTTTCAAAAACTTACTTTATTTAGGCTTCTTTTTAAAATATTTTATTTTTATTTAAAGATTTATTTATTTATTATCATGTATACAGTGCTCTGCTTGCACATACTCCTGCAAGCCAGAAGAGGGTGCCATATCACATTACAGATGGTTATGAGCCACCATGTTGTTGCTGGGAATTGAACTCAGGACCTTTGGAAGAGCAGGCGGCACTCTTAACCACTGAGCCATCTCTCCAGCCCCCTGTTTAGGCTTCTTAAACACTTTGTCCTCCCTTCCAACCCACTGACCAGAGGTAGGAGAGAATGAAGGTCCATAGGGATGGGATATGTAGACACATTCACATGACACAACTGAGTCTTCAAAGAAACCAGAAACTTTGACATCATAACTCAATTGTCATCACAGAGCCTTTACCCAGCAACTGATGGAAACAAATGTAGAGACCTATAGGCAAACATTAGGCAGAGTTTGGAGAGTCCTGCAGAAGATGGGGAGGAAGGATTGTAGGAGCCAGAGAGGTCAGGGACACACAAGAAAATCCACAGAATCAACTAACCAGGGCTCATAGGGGCCTCACAGAGACTGAACCACCAAGCAGGGAGCCTGCATGGGTCTGATCTAGGTCCTTTGCACACGTTACAGTTATGTAGCTTGATCTTCTTGAAGGATTCAAGTGGGAGGCTGTCTCTGACTCTTTTGCCTGCTTTTGGGACCCTTGCCCTCCTACTGGGTTGCCTCATCAAGCCTTAATATAAAGGGAGGTGCCTAGTCTTACTGCAACTTGAGACTCCATGTTTAGTTGATATCCTTGGAAGGCCTGCCCTTTTCCAAAGGGAAAAGAAGGAATACTGGATTGGGAGCTGGGGGTTGGGGTTGGAAGGAGAAACTGGGAGGAGAGGAGTGGGAAACTGCAGTCAGGATGTAATACATGAGAGAAGAATAAGTTAAAAAATTAAAACAACTGGGATGGAGAGATGGCTCATGCTGTTTGGAGCATTTGTGGTTCTTACAGAGGACCCAGGTTCAGTTCCTTGAATTCACACTTTGTAACTGCAGTCCTTGGGGGGAATCTGATGACCTCTTCTCAGTTCTGTGGGCACCAGCCACTCATGTGGTACACACACATGCATGCAGGAAAAACACTCAAACACATAAGATAGTAAAATAAATGAATCTAAAACAAACAATAACAACAACAAACGCAAACCAAACCAGCCAAACAACAGCAAGAGGTTGCTGCTTGGGAGGACACCAGCGCTGCGTGTCAGGGATGGAAAGAGACCTATTTTGTTCTCTATACTCTTCCAGGTTACTTAAAGTTTTTAACTATAAGTGTGTAAAAATGTAAACACAAAGACAGTATAGGTCCTACAGGAACCATTCATTTCTCCTAAAACTTAGAGGAAAATACAACACTTATATCCGTGGTGTAGCTCCAGAATAGCTTCTCTCCATCATAAAAAGACAAAGCCGCAGGAGTCCTTGAGCCTGACAATGCTGTTTCCTCCAGGAATGTTCTTCAGCTTTTGAGTAAAGATGCAGGGAAGACATCAATGCCCGGAGGACTGTGGTTTGAGTGCTGAGTGACTAGGGAAGCCATGGACCATTTCACTGACGGTCTCAAAGGGGCTGAAGAGCTTTGCAGTGGCCATGGACAGTGGGATATTTGTGACCTTATAGGAGACCAGAAGATGGGGATTGCTAGTCAGAACAGGGCTCAGAAGGACAGCCGAGTTGTAAAGTCAAAAGTGGTGGGATCTAAATACTCTAACACACGCACTATGTATTTTTTTTTTTTTAGTTTGTTTTCTGTCTCATTGTGCTAATAACATTCTGAGTGATTGCAAAATACAGGCCATATTTCATAACATCAGTGGGGATGCAGAAACAAAAGATTTATCGCTTCCTCTCCAGAAAATTTTTGCAAAGGAATTTCTGACTTTTCTACAAGTTTTATTGTGAATAATGGTGGTGTGATAAATTGCTAATCAATAGCAGCCAAACCAGATATTTGCCGGACAGTCATGAGAAGAGAGGACCGCAGTGTCCTAATAAGGATGAATGATGGTCATGATAAAGAGGCCCTGATAGAATTAGAAGGTACTTGCCGTTCCTGATTCATATGAATAGATCACTTTTTGCGATTACATCTGAAATAATAAATGATATTTACATAGATAATTTCCTGGAATCACAGAAAAACTTTCTTGATAGAGAAACACAGCATTTTAGAAAATAGATGACAAGTTCTATTAAAGAAATAATGGAACTGCTCTTTTAAAATATTTTAAAAATTAAAATATAATTACATCATTTCGCTGGATGTGGTGGCACACGTCTTTAATCCCAGCACTTGGGCGGCAGAGGCAGGCAGATCGCTGTGAGTTCAAGGTCAGCCTGGTCTACAAAGTGAGTCTAGGACAGCCAAGGCTATAACAGAGAAACCCTGTCTTGAAAAACAAACAAACAAACAAACACCAAAAACCAAAACCAAAATAATGATTACATAATTTCCCCCTTATTTTTCTCTCCAACCACACATGTATATCCCCCCTCACATTCATGACCTTTTTTACTTTGTGTGTATATATACACACACATATATGTATATATACTTTTATATATACATATATATGTATTCCTAAATACATAATTAGAACCTTCACGGTCTATATCATGTTACCTGTATGTTTATAATCTCAGGACTGAAGTCTCAGTGTTGGATAGCCAGTTGGTGTGCTCTTCCCTGGGGAAGACTATTTTTCCAGCTCTCAGCAGGCCTTAGTAGCCTGTATTATTTATGTAGCGTTCAGGCTCTGAGGTCTTTCCCCTGTACATGTGTTAGCATGTCTATTGGTGTAACCCTTGTTCAGGTGGGAACTATTCCTAACAACATTTGATAAAATGGGGGTGAGGGGAATTACTCAACCAAAGCGATGACTTTACAGCATGTCTAAACAAGCGATCAGATGGCTGACACTCGAAATCTTCATGACTCTGGGTCTTAACAAGTTGATTTATTTGGAAAGGTGCAGAACGATGGGACTGCTGCTCACAAGAAAGAAATAAAACAAGAGGGAAACCACTGGTGAGTCACAAGAAAAGGAATACAAGTGGCATGGTAGTACAAATTGAGGAAAAGATGAATGCAGGAGAGCTGGCGCTTACAGCGAGGTCTCAGTGGCCCTGTCTCTCCGCTGGATCTGAGACGGGAAGACCAGGGTTAGGACCTGCTGTGGCCCTGGCCCTGGCCCTGGACAAACTTGTTCTGAAAAGGCCTCTCACAGGAGGATGTGCATGCTGGTGGTGTCGGGAGGAGTCTCATTTTCTTGCGATTCTGTCTACTGATTTGTTCCCTCTCCACCCAATTCATATGTTGAAACTCTAACCCCCATTAATGACAGTATCTGGAAAGAGGGTCTTTTGGAAGACAAATGAGGTCCTGATACGGGGATAAGCAGCTTTTGTTATTGCTGTGAACAAGTACTTGACAAGAGCAACTCAAGGGAGGATGGATTTGTTTGCACTCATGCTTTGCGGGGTGCGGGTGAAAGATGGGTGCGGGTGGGGGATGGGAGAGGCGGAGGAGGCATAGCCGTGGAAGCAGCCTCAAGCTGTGGCTGCAGGAGCACGGCCTGCTTACTCACATCCGGGCTTATCACTGTGAGATAGAGGCAACAGGAAATGAGGCCACGCTATAAAATCTTAAACTCTATCGCCTAGCGACCCACTTCCTCTCTCTAGGCTCCACTTCCCAAAGGTTCCACAGTCAAAGGTTCAACACTGAGCCTTTTCATATTCAACCCTTGATGGATTCCCTAATCTGACAGGGCCACGGTTTCATAAAAGGAGATGGATGTGCTTAAGTGTCTTTGGAACACACAGAGATACAGCAAGAAGAGAGCTGTCTTCAAGGTAGAAAGACAGTCTTCTCTGGAACCACCCATGCTGGCAGCTTGACCTTCAACCCCACAGCCCGGAACTGCAAGAAGTAGATGTCCGTTGTTTAACTGAGTCAGGCCATGGTATTCTATTACAGATGCTGGGTTCTTATGTCAGGCCAGTAGTGGATCTAAGGAGTTTGGAACAGGAAGAGGATGGAATTGTTGGAGTATCTCTTCCCCTCTGATGACCTCAGCAGCACCTCCAGTAGCAGCCGTGCCTCTTGGATGACAGGCCATGGTTCTAGTGTCTTATTTTTGTCCTTCCAACCAGGGTACAGGTAGCTCACTGCTGGTACTGACTGAGCACTGCTTATCTTACTTTCAGCTTTTCCATTTCCTATGCTACCAATCCTCTGTATTAAAGTCTCTTTGTTATAAATAAAAAAGTGTTTTCTGTTTGAAATTTGACCGAGAAAAGAATACATTTTAAGATGTAATATTGTGAAGCCAGAGGCTGAAGAGATAGCTCAGCAGTCAAGAGCTCATGAAAAAGGGATTCCATTCAGTTCCCAGCACCTACATCAGGCAGCTGGCAATAGCTTGTAACCCCAGTTCCAGGGGACCTGATAACATTTGTCCTCCTTGGGCACCTGTACATATGTGACATATATAAACTCACTCAGGCACATGTACACACCCATACACTCAACAAAAATATCTGGGAAAATGAAGTGACCCTTAACATGATATACCATGAAGCTATGCTATAACATGCCATTTAAGTAGTAGCAGCTAATTATTCACAGATGTCAGCCTGCAAATGTCTGCCTCTCTTGTTCGTGAGTGCTGCACCATCACACTATGTTCTCTGATCTAATTGATCACGCACCATGACACCATGGCCTGTCTTCTCTGATCTAATTAATCATGCCAGAGAACCCAAAGGGATCCATGACAGGTCACAGTGCTGACCCACTCACAGACTTCCCTTTTCAGAAAGTTGCTGACACTCACAAAGGATTGTTTCAACCAATGGTTGTCAATAAAGCTGGAAGGCTAGAATAGGAAGCAACGTTGATGAGCAGAAGAATCCTGTGACAAGAGAGATGCTCAGGGACCAGGTTGTGGCTTTTAGAAAAGGCAGCCTTGGTTTCAGATCGCTCTCTACTTCTCAGTTTTAATTTTGTACAAAGCTTGCTGGTCCATCCATCAGAACTCATGGAATTCTTTGCACGTAATCCACAGATGTCCCGCCACTGAGGCTATCTAGGTAGGTACCTGGGTTTCTCTCTGTCTCTCACTCTCTCTGTCTTTCCCTCTCTCTGACTTTGAGCCATCCTTAATAACATCTAGCCTGTGACTTGGCAGTGAGAGTTATGTGAGGTTCATGAACAAGAGATGATATTTTAGAATATCTTTGACTCCCTGCTTGTTTTAACAACCCCGAGTGTATCAAGAACCATTAAATACCCATACAAAGCTCTTTTAAAAGTTAACATAGTTAGATTTTTTTTTACAACATTTGCTCTCTTTAGTTGGCTAATAATGGTGGCATTTCCTGAAGCCCACTTAAAAATAATACAATTACAATATTCAAGACATAACAGTGCTGACCATAATGCTAAAATGCATTTTAAACAGATCTACAGTGAGTACATATCTTCGGCTTCCAAGAAGGTCATTTTACCAGGTTATTTAACAATCAGGTCAGTCAGCCATGACAAGGTAAGCAAGCCCTTCATGTTTCCTGCTTCACAATTATGTCTGCCAGACACACTGGGCCAGAAGGCCAAAGACGATGCTCCAATGTTACAGAGAGAGAATGGGTGACTGACCAAGTAGTAAACTGTCTCTGTCATCTCTTAGTTTTGGAAGCTGCTTGCCTGAACTTCCTACTTACGTGATAATTTTGTTCCTTCCCAAGTCTCTGGTGTGGTTGAAGACTAGATAGTTATAGTTTTGGTTACGCTTAAGTTGCTTAGGATCTAAGAAAATGTTTCAAAGTTTAGAAAGATGCTTTTTAAGTTGATAAATACAAGATATGATAGAAAATGAAAATTTTTGACTCACCTAGATAGGATAGATAGTATTTTCTTCAAGATTGCCAATACAAATGAGCTAAACATTGTGAATGTAACTTTTCCATATGGCTTTCCTGGTTGTTTCGTAACTGCTCTTACTGTCTGCAGTTTATTATACATAAATAAAGTCCATATGCAAAAAAATCAGGTCAGAAAAGAGTAGTAAATAAGGGTTTTCCCTGGAAACCAACTTTAAAATTTTCTAAAGATGAACTTTTAAGATTCTCTCAGAGCACCCACTAGGGTATTGACCACAACACTGGTGTGCGTGTGCATTCCGGTCTGTTCTATGGTTCAGCAGTTTGCAGCCATTTGTTCTCTGCCCGGAAGACCATCATTAGTGAGATGACACCACTCCCAGGATGAATAAGTAGCCACATTTTGGGGAGTGTCTGGATTTCATTATGCTGTTATAATGTGACGTAACAAGGCTTGGATCAGAGTGTGAAACGTGCTGATGAAGCACGTTTCGTTTCAAGGTCACCCTCACCTATATATCTGGAATTTTTTCTGAAGGTTTAAATTTTTTTTTTCTTATTATATGTATTGCTTACTTGGGAAGGAGTAGGAAGGCCCATCACCCCCAATGACATGTGGCAGTCAGCAGACAACTTTTGGAAGTTAGTTTTCTTCTTCTTCCTACTGGGTACTGGGGATCAAACTCACGTCACCAGCGTTGGTGGCAAGTGCCTTTACCCACAGAGCCATCTCACAACCTGTGAGGTTGTCTCTTTTTAAAGAAGAAAAATTCTGTACACAATATTTGTATACAATGTGGGCTTTTAGCTGATATTTGTTGTCAGGGGCATGTTTTTCCCAACATGTATCTTAGAAAACTGTTTGTTACACAAAATTATGCATTGTCAAATTCCACTGTATAAGTTTAACTCCCAGTATATAATCTAAAGCTGGTACTGATCTTACACATCACACAACCCATATGAGACATCACAAGAATTTGTCCCTTTTCTAAATATTAGATGATATTAATGACATGCATCGTTTATGTGTTATACAGACTTGGCTGCTATTCTGAAGTGGTTGAATGTTCAAGCTGAGATATAGGCTGTACCCTCTGAATCCCTGTGTGAAGATATAGGCTGTACCCCCTGAACCCCTGTGTGAATCCAGAACCACGGAGGTCACTGATGGAAAGGCTCATCCCAGCGTTCCACACTTCTTCCCCTGTCTTCAGCACAGAATCATACTTTTCAGAAAAAAAATCATTTTATAGAAGTAATTTTTATGGAATCTGATTCTGACGAACTAATTTAGCTTTTTATTGAATGTTTGGGTAATGCAATAAAAGATAATATAAGGTATTTCCTAAAAGAATAGATGATTTATATATTTTAAAGCTTGAGTCATTATTGTTAATGTTGTTTTTCTTTCTTTCTTTTTTTTTTTTTAACTTAGTTAAGTAATTTATTCAGATTACATCTCAATTGTTATCTCCTTACTTGTATCTTCCCCTTGCCCCTTCCTTCTCTCTTTCATCCTATTCCCCTCACCTAGGTCTGTGACAGAAGGGGACCTCCTTCCCCAATATATGGTCATAGCCTATCAGGTCTCATCCTGCTAGTCTGCTTACCCTTCCTCTGAGTGCAGCCAGTGTTGTTGTTTTTCAAGACAGGGTTTCTCTGTGTAGCCCTGGTCATTTTGTAAGTCACTATGTAGACCAGGCTGGCCTTGAACTCAGAGATCTTCCTGAATTAGCCTCCTTAGTGCTGGGATTAAAGTCGTGTGCCACCACCACCCAATTCACTGCTTTAAAAAACCATAAAATTTCATTGATTTAAGACACTGTCATGCCAGGCATGGTGGTGCAAACCTTTAATCCCAGCACTCAGGAGGCAGAGGCAGGAGGATCACTGTGAGTTCAAGGCTAGCCTGGTCTACAAAGTGAGTCCAGGACAGCCAAGGCTACACAGAGAAATCCTGTCTCGAAAAACCAAAAACCAAAAACCAAAAAAAAAAAAAAAAAAAGACACTGTCACTATACAAGGGAGTATGCTAATACTTATTGGTTTGCACTGATTGTTGTCAGGCATGGTTACTTTCATTGCTCTGTGTCTCTGGAGTATGCTGTGTTTGGGAACCTGCTTCTTCTCGCAGCTAGACGTGTGTGAGCCTTTGTAGCGGTGACTGGACTCTGCGACCCTCCTGGCCAACTGCAACTTATTTGTCTAGTCTTCTACCTAGCATCTCTAGCCTTCCTTGACCTGGTGCAGCCATGTCTCCCTGGTTCCTGCCACACTCCAGTCTCCAAGACCAAGCCTCTTTAATTTGGAGGAGACCAAAGCAGCGAGGTAGTCTGTGTTGCTGCCCTACCCCTGGCCTACTCCAGGGTCATGTGCATTCTGTCTGCTCATATTTCAGTTCTTTGCATCACTGGTGTCTATTCCTGTCCGTTAACCCCTGGCATCTAATCCCTTGCTTCCCCTAATATCAAGTTGTATGACACTTAGTTTACATTGTTTGAATGTCAGTCTCATTGATTTGAACATTGGCTTTTGACAAACCTTGGCTTTGTTTCACAAACATCAGACTAGTGAGCAGATTTCAGTTTGTCCTCCAGACTGAGAGGTTGGTTTTCTGTCTAGGGCAAAGCCTTCCATGTCTGAACTCACTGCCTGCTGCTCTTCTATGAGAGGTGTAGAGCATCTAGGATTCCTCAGTGTCCGCTGTGCCTGCTAGCTCATCACAGTCCTTGTTTGCCAACCAGCATCACTCTCTGGCCCTCGCTCCCTCCAGATGCTCTTTGAGCCCAGGTACCAAAAGTAGCAGGAGACATTTGGCAGTTTTCCACTATGGGTCCTAGGGTGGAATTACAGCTTTCTCCAGATCTCCAGGTCTGTGTTCCAACTGTGCCTTAAAGTCCCAGTGTGATGGATCATAAAAAGTCAGCACAACTAAGAAATAATGCCATCCACATTCATCAAGATCTTCAGCAGCAAATATGAAGAGTGACATCTGAACATACATTCTCAGGTAATCCTTTAAGAGTCACCATTGTTCCAGGGAGGCAGCATAAAAGTATAAATTAATAGGCAATGTGTTCTTATTTTATCTTAACCCTTGCTTAAGTACAAAAACTATCTGCTTCTGAGAGAAGATTTTTTGTAGGACTACTTTTATATCGTGTAACATTCAAAACCCAAATGAAAATGTTAGAGGATTAGTGTCTCGAATTCATGCTTAGTAAAGATCACATCTATAAATGGTTCCGCTGGAGCTCGTGCTTGGCATAGAGGCAATCTTGTGAGGGGATTCCTTGGGGCTTAGCCATGTCCTAGAACCCACCATAGTGAGGTGTTTGGGGAACATCTATAGCTTGCAAATATCACAAGGGTCAGTAAACCTCAACAAAGCCTAAAATCATGGAGAGAGTGTTGGGAATATCTAGATGGGTGTGTTGGGTGTGGTCAATTAGCATTTGGTCTTCTTTCCTTCTTCCTAAGGTAATATCTGGTGCAATAGATGCTGGAAAGTAAAACACTCATGTTCCCATTTATTTACAACTAGGGTTCTCCATATTCAACAACGGATATTAATGGGATGCATTTAAATAAAGATATGCAGTGAAGAAGGTTCCTTCATACTGCTTTTGACTATGTTATACTGTCGAATAGAGTTATAGATATTTGTCTGGAGGAAGGTTGCAACCACCAGTTGTTTGGGTATTTGGAGGCAACTACAGGGTGAACAGTGACAGTCACATGTTTCAGTGTCTTATCAACTGCTTGAAAACATTAAATAGCAGAGACAGGTCCTCCTCCTCCTCTTCTCCCACCCCCTACTGATCTTCCTTCTTCTCCCCTCCTCTTCTCTCCCCTCCTCTTCTCTCCCTTCCCCTCCTCTTCCTCCCCCTCCCTCTCCTTCTTTTCTCCTTCTTCTTTCCCATCTTTCTTCTCCTGAGACAGGGTCCAGGTTGTCCTAGATCTTGTGAGTTTCCAGTCTTGGTCTCCTGAGAGACAGGAGGATAGTGTAAGCCACTAGTCCCAGAAGGGGCATCTTGGCTGTGGTGTTCTCACCACTCTCTGGACTCATTTGGTCAGCCCCACAATCACATACACATGACATATAAGTCTTTTTTTCTTCTGGTTCTCTTCCACCAATAGGATCTTGAATGGTCCTCCTTGCAAGGTTGCCAAGAAACAGTTAAGATCTCTTTCTTCCCTGAGCATCTATCTCCTCCTTCGCAGGTCTTCCTCAGAAGAACACATATCTGACCATCAAGGCAGCCTTCCAAGAGTAGAAGTGTATGGGACAGTGTGCGTTTGTCACTGTTCTTTCTCTTTATCACAAGGGACTGAAGGCCTGGTAGGCTTGGGCCTTCAGAAAGAAGGTATCGCCACATCTCCCTCTCTTCTCCCTCATTCTCATTTTCTCTTACTTGAGTGTTAGATCCTTATGTAAGCTTTTCATCACTGAGAAATACGTAAGATAATCATCTTAAAGGGATGAAGAATATACTTTAGGCCACAGTATCAGAGATTTCGGTTCCCGGTCACTTTGTTCTGTTGCTTTGAGACCTTGTTAGCACAGTGGCAGCACGTGGTAGATAAGGACTGCTCACTTCATGGTGGCTGGAAAGCAAAGACAGAAAAGGCCATTATCCTACCTCAAGTGATCTAATGTCGCACCATGCCCCATCTCCTTAAGGTTCGGTTGCCTCTTGGTAGTGACAGAGGCTGGCAGTCAAACCTTTAATGCATTATCCTTTTAGGGACCCTTTTGACCCTAGCTGTGGCAGTCCTCTCTCCATTCTCTTCTCTGAGCGTGCCCTGGTGCTTGTTAACCTCCCTCCAGAGTGTGTCAGGTGCCTCTGTCCCTTGCTGTGTGCACAAACTCCTGGGCTTGGTGGTGCTGTAGACACTTCCAGGTTTACACTAGGAAGAGAACCAAATGGCATCTGAAACAGGTCCATGACTCCATTTTAGGCCCCTGGCCCATGACAACAGTGGGTAATTTCTCTCTTGCCTGTCAAACATGCAAAAAAAGGCCCTCACCTACAAAGCCCAGTGCACACAGTCCAGACTCATGTAGCCACAAGACACAGACTCTGTTGGCCTTATTTTTGCTATAATGCTCCTTATAAGTCATAAGCACAAATGAATCCCCAGGTCACTCCCTCAGTCAGAAGATAGGAGGGGTATCTTGATTGGTTTTGCTGCATTGTTTCTATTTAGATTAATAGAGATTTGACTAAAACCATGGTTCAGGAAATTCTCTGAAGCCTAGGAATTTGTTACTTATATATGACTATGTACTTAGGCTCTCGTTTCTTATGTTTTTGGTTGTGAGTGTAGCCTTTAATGGCTGAGCCATCTCTCCAGCCCTTGGATCCGATTTCTTCTCCACTCATTGACTTACATGGGGATCAAGTCAATAGACTGTAGACCAAACACTGTAGTTACTTTCTTATCATCTGTGCAATAGCCTGAAGGTAGCCCTCAATGCAAAACAGCTACGTGTCTCTTCATGCAAAAAGTATATTAGTTTAACCTGCAGAAAACAGACTCCTCTTCCCACTTCTTACTCATGAGGAGACCTTCTCCAGGCTGGCCTCAGAAATGACCCTGTAAGGACATAAGCCAGATCATCAGGGTGTCCCAAGTGCCCGGTTCTCACTGTGCAACACAGACAAGTCCGGCCCATGTCCACGGAGTTTTCCGTCTCTAGACTTTCAGTCACTAGTATCTGGGTCTCAAGGGTTCTGCCTTCCACTTCTCAGCTAGAACTGTGGAGAAGCACGCATTTCAATTACAGGGGCTCAGAGTGCAGAGAGAAATTGACATTTTGCTTCCTCGCCGCAGTAGTCCAGGACTGTTGCTCTTGTGTAAATGTTTTAGATCTTCACGTTTCACGCATAAGTCCTTCATTTCGTAACTGGGGCTATTCTGAGAAGCTTTGCATTATTTCCAAGGGCTTCTGTCTAAAAAGACTGAACTCCAGCTCTCACTGAGATAGCTGACCCATCAGTTCCTCTTCTACCATCAATTTCCCTGTGCCTTCTTTGCATCATCATCGTCGTCGTCATCGTCATTATTATTATTACTACTACTACTATTATTATTATTAGTAGTAGTAGTAGTATTGTCTCCACTTCTGAAATAAATACTCACACACATTTCCAGTTAACTTAAGAGAAAAGGCCAGTGACAGTCTAATGTGTTTCCTTAAATGTATGTCAGGTCCTGGAAATTTGCCCATAGTGCCAACATTCCTACCTGAATGCCCGCTTAGTGAGTGAGTTGTAAACACCATATACTGAGGCTGGGAAGCTTGTGCAGCCTTTTTGGTAAGGCACTGGCTGCATGTAAAGCCATCCATCTTTGCCTTTTCTATTCAAAAAGGGGGAGGGGAGCCACCTCTTTGGCTTCCCTTCCAATTGCTAGGGTCTGGAGTTTCTGGGATGGATTCTGAAGAGTGGAACAAAGTAAAACACAAGAGTGAAATACAACAGCTCATACAGGAAGAATGGGACCCAGCTTTCACTCCTGTTGAGAGTTTGTGCTGACTGTATGTGTGCATTGGGTGAGTCTATGCTAAAGGCACATTTGTGATGAACCTTAAGCTGTAAATTAGAACAAAGTATAATAGCATGTGTGTCTACCCATGTTATAATGAGAAAGAAATGGCTCAGAAATTAAGAGTGTAGACTGCTCTTGTAGAGGCCCCAAATTCAGTCCTTAGCACTCATGTTAGATGGCTCACAACTGCCAAAACTCCAGCTTCACGGAATCTGATGCCTCTGGCCTCTTTAGGCACCTGCATTCACATGTGCATAGCCCCACACATGATTAAAAATAATAAAAATTAGATTCTTTTTAAAAAGAAAGTGTTGTGATGAAGCCTATTCCTATGTCTGTTAACCTCAAAAAACTTAAAGTTTTGCCTTGATTTCCATATAAGAAAATTATGTCACTATTGTTGGTAAGATTCTTTTAGCCAGGACTACGCGCGCGCACGCACACACACACACACACACACACACACACACACACACACACACACCCTTAAAATACCAGAGAAGAAGATGAAAAGAGAGAGAAGGAGAAGGAAGAAGAGGAAGAGGAGAAGAGAGTGTTCCCATTCTTAAAAAAGCTGTGTTTTTTGTTGTTTTTGTTTTTGTTTTTTTTTTGGGGGGGGCAAGGGCCCATTTTTCTTTTCTCATAGTAATAACGAATACCTTAGGAGGAAGAAGTCCCTTCAGTGAAGCCATTTTTGATGAGGTACCATGGGCTTTCCCTACTTTCTGTCTTTGTTTCTGTACCCAAGTTGTCCCTGCATCCCTGGCTCTAACTGAAGGCTCATAATCTATACAGGGAACTCAGATGGAGGACAGGAAGCAACACAGTGAATACCATCATACAAGTCAGACAGGGCACCTGGCTCTTTCTATGAGGGTGCACTGCAGATGGAAGAGCAAAAATGTGATGAACAGGCAGGAGATGTACACGCCAGGAAGTGCAGCAGGCACACACCTGAGGCAGAAAGACTGTGTCTACTCAAGCTGTGCTTCTAAGGGTCTTCCTTTTTAGGCAAGTCAATCTTGTGAGGCTGGTTGCAGACTTGAAAAGACAAGCTGACTCCCTTGACGGCAATTGAGGAGAGGGAATCCATTTGGGAAATTAGTATTACGATTTTTAAAAATTAAAAAGTAAAGTAAACTTAGCTGGGTGTGGCGGCACACGCCTTTAATCCCAGCACTCAAGAGCTAGAGGCAGGTAGATGTCTGTGAGTTTGAGGCCAGTCTGGTGAGTTCTAGGATACCCAGAGCTACATAACAAGGCAAAGCAAAAACAAGC
Source organism: Acomys russatus (assembly GCF_903995435.1). Taxonomy (NCBI): domain Eukaryota; kingdom Metazoa; phylum Chordata; class Mammalia; order Rodentia; family Muridae; genus Acomys; species Acomys russatus. The sequence goes on from NC_067145.1 coordinate 4,735,458, forward strand.
AATATAAACTCGTGTTTGATAAACCACTGTGTTGTGGTCAGGGTTATCATTGCTGTGATGAAACATCATGACCAAAACAACTTGGAAAGGATTTATTTGGCTTACACTTCATCACTGATCATCACTAAGGAAGTCAGGACAGAAACTCAAACAGGGCAGGAATCCGGAGGCAGGAGCTGATGCAGAGGCCATGGAGGGATGCTGCTTACTGGCATGTTCCTCATGGCTTGCCCAGCCTGCCTTCTTATAGAACCCAGGACCACCAATCAGGGGTGGCACCACCCACAGTGAGCTGAGCCCTCCCACATCATTAATTTAAAAACTGCCTAACAGGCTTGCACACAAGCAGGTCTTAGAGAGACATTCCTCAATTGAGGTTACCTCCTCTCTAATGACTCTAGCCTGTGTCAAGTCGACAGAAAAAAACAGCTGGCACACATTGCTTATGGGTAACTTGGAAAAATGACATTTATTTTTCATGAATTAGCACTTCAATGGATGAGCTACATAATTTGACATTTTACCCACAGGAAACATTAGTGAGGCTCAAAGCACAAATACAAAGTCAGTAGGCTTGTGCAGTGTTTTTTGAGCAAAGGGGAGGAATTGCTTTCAAAAGTAATTATCAAGCAAGTTTGGACAAGGTGTGAGTTCAGGTCTGACTCTTTATCTAAAAGGACAGAAGGAAAACACATCATTAAAGTATTAAGAAAAAACATCTCCTAATGCACTTTGCCCTGATATGAAGATTTTTAAGAGTTATGAGTAGGGCATGATTAGATAACTTTTGCTATGGCCTAAACGTAGATTGGTGTCTTCATTTTCTTTTTGATGACAGTGTTTAAAACAACACAAGGGCACTTTTCATTGTTCATATTATTGAAATGGAGAATAATTTTCACCAGATTTCTGCATATAGGCTAGATCCTGTAAGGACAACACTAGTGCTGTGTAACGCTGCTCAGCTCTGCCACTCATTAGGAGCCCGAGTTGTGTGTTACATTCTGGCTCGTCATAATCAGTAAGTAAATACAGGTAAAAGTGCACGTCTTAACGATGTCAGGAGCCCCATCCTGTTGCACTGTTGTTATCAAGACTCATGTTCTTCCCCTTGGGTGAAAGCCGTTGTTGCAGCTGCTCCTAAGTGATCACTTTATTATAAAATGAATAAAGGCTTCAGTTCTAGGTCTTTATATGTGTTTCACATCTGAGCAGGCTGCAGGCTTTATGGGAATTATTAGATTACAGGGTGTGGCGTTTTCTTTTACCCTTTGGCAGTCTGGTTAAATCTTTAGACAAGTCTGGGGATTGCTTCAAAATATAGGATTTAAGTAAGTGAGGAGTTGCAAAGAATACCATATGTAAATACTACAGTCAATCATAAAATAGTTAAATTAGTGGTAGAGAAACATATGCCTGTTTCTTTATGATACATTAATAAGACTTAGTGGTGGGCCTAATCACTCCATAAGTTTGAATTAGTTAAGAATGTGAGTGATATTTGATGTGATTGTTTTAATTACAACACCAAATGAAAGCATCATGTTTCTCTTGGTGACGTACTCACAGGTAAAGCAAATATTATCTTTTATGTGGCAACTAGTTTACTGCCCACATTTATGTTGGAGTAAAAAATATTAAAAGTAGCACTTTCTACAGTAGATCAGAGGGGTACATGTTAAATAATGTCTATATATATATATATATATATATATATATATATATTTCTAATTAAGGACAAAATAGTATTTGTCCTTATTTTCCACTTTAGTTTCTCTGTATTGTGTCTTTTTAAAATGTATCTTATGGCTAAGTTTTTTTCTCTGATAATAACTCAAATTTTAAGTAGTGACTTGCTTTGCTTTATATTACACTTTGTTTAGTTGTTGTGTGTGTTGAGGTGGGGTGTGCATACATGGAGGTCAAAGGACCAGTTGCAGGAGTTGATTCTCTCCTTCTGCCATGTGAGTTTGGAAGACAAAGGTTGGGTGGGCAGGATTGGTGCCAACACCTTTACCTGCTCAGTCATCTGGCCAGTCACTTAATACTTTTTTTTTGCTAAGAAAAGACATATGACTAAATGGAGCATTCAAACCAGGTATCATGGTTAGGCCAATCATTTACACATGATAATTACCTAAATTAAGATATTTCAGGTGAGTTGGCAGAATCAGGAGAAATAACAGTCACATGTGAAAAACATGTTAATACATTCAAGCAAATTTTTGTAGTGGAAGTTTTGGTTTCTTTAAAAACTGTTATGTTACATAAATACGTTTTTTTGTTTTAATCCCAAGTGTGGGATGTGGGACTGCCTTAGTTTGTCCACAGATGATAGTTGCCTCCTGAGGCTCAGAGAAGGGCTTGGTCCTTGTCAGCTGCAGTTGGTGGAATTCTGAGGACTCTGAGAGATTATAAATATCAGAGCCCAGAGAGAGGAAGGCTCTTGGAGGAGATGGACTGAGGAGGAAGAAGGCTCGTCCTGCTGCGTTTGCCTTTTGCTGTTGTTGGACTGCTGGATATCCTGACGACTGAAGTTGGTATTTTCCCAAAGAACTCGATGACCCTAACCAGCCAGAACTAAATCTAAAGAGGGCTAGATCTCCTGTCCCTTCTAACATTTTTTTTCTCCCCTTCCTACCTAGAGTCAAGGGGCTTGGAAGGGAGGTAGAGTTGTCATTAAGGAACCCCAAATAAAATAGAACTTAAAAACTAGCACCTATAATTTTATTATATGCATGGTGGCTTCCTGGATATTGAATCAAAGGGGTCTTCTAGAGCATGTTTGGAAAACAAAGTGAAAAAATAAGCAAGCAAACAAAATGAGCCCACTGTTTGAAAGTGTATGTGTTGGTGGGGTTCTCTCTCCCCTCGATTAGTAAAATTGAGACTGGACGATGATTCCCAAGCAAATCCTCCCATTTAGGAGATCCTATAAGGAGAGTAAACATCTCTTTCCACACCACTCTCAAGTGAGACATTTATGTCCCCTTCTCCATGACATTTATGAAATAATGACACAGGTGAGTATGCTGAATGGAAAACAGGCCGGCAGAGCAAGTTGTACAGTCATTCTTCAAAGAATCTAAGGTGTGCATTTGGGACGAGCTTAATTTTTTAAATTAAAGAAACAGGAGAGGATAGTTTGAACTACCCCCATGCCCCACCCCCATGTCATGCCCCCATACCCCGCCCTCTATGCCCCGCCCCTATGCTATTCCCTCCCAAAGTCCCCCCTTCCCCAGTGCTTTCCTGCTCCCTGGCTTTCCTCACTTTGCATATGTTAGTTCCTCTGCAGAGAGGAGCTGTACTTCCCTTCTTTTCACTCTCTTCTCTACTCCCATGCCTGGCGCAGTCACTGGATACTCAAATATACAAATACTAGTTGAAGAAATGGCATGTGCATTTAATGTGGGAGCTGTGCAAATACCCCCGCTGAGTGTCACTGATCTGGCCAAATCAAAAATCGTATTTTCCGTTTTCATTGCTCGCATGCAGATAGAAGACTTTAGGTCATTACCTGACCCCATCAGAGAGACTATAGTTGCAATTGGCTTACAGGCTGCTACGTTTCTAAGCTTTGTAATAGCCAGGTCTGAGCATATCATTTTGCTATATCCTTCCGGGTAGTCTAGCTTCTAGAAGCCACTTGGAGAATATATTGTGGATAAGGGTGCTATTTCTTTTCCAGGTACTGATAGTATTGGCAATACAATTATTAAAGATTCCTGAGATTTTTGTATTATTTATTTATTTATTAATTTATTATTGCTGTGCATATGTTTGTGATGTGGGTTTGAGTTTCATGTGCCGTGAAACATGCCCGTGTGTGTATGTGTGTGTGTGTGTGTGTGTGTGTGTGTGTGTGTGTGTGTGTGTAGACAACTCTATGAACTTTTACTTGAGTTGCCCAGGTCAAAGTGAGGTCACCAGGCTTATGCAGCAAGCGCCTGTACCCACTTAGCTTTCTCACCGACCCTGGGCTGTCACGTTTTACAAAACAAACAACCAAAACTTTTTTTTAAATAGGAAGTGTGTGCTAAGCCACAAACTTGACTAATACTATTACAGCTAAGCCGCCAGGGACAACTCAGGGTGCACATTCTCTTGGGTGTCCTCTGGCTTTTGACTGCTGGGCGGCTTACTCAGGTCAAAGCAATCGCATTCTCCAAAATTAACAGGCAGGGTATGCCTAGATATTGTATTGCAATGAACCACCTCTCAGTAGGCAGCATTATTGACTTGGAATCAGATAATAACGAAAGGTATCTAGCTGCTAAAACCCCTTGCACTTCTTAGCCATGGTGCCTTTTCTTAGTCTATAGTGAATACCACCCGCTATCCCCATGGATCTGTTGAGATCATCTCCTGCCTCCAAGTCCAGCTATACCAAATATATTCACTTTTCACATTGTGGTTTTCATTGTAGCATCATATGCTTCAATATTTAAATGTTTTTATGCATTACTATCACTTATCGTCATCGTCGTCATCATCATCACTATGGTTACTATTGTATGTGTGGAGGTGGGTACCAGGGAGCATGCTGAGGTCATTTGGCTTGAACAGCAAACGCTCCTACCTGCTTAGCTGTGCCGCCTGCCACACAGACAGGTTGTAAAATGGAAAAATGTGTAAGTGTATTTGAAGTGGAAAAGAGCTGATATAAGCAAACAGGAGGCCACCTTGGTACAGACAGACCAGCGAAGAGTACTTGAAAGAGAATATCCAATAGTGTGTGCGTGTTGATGCTGTTGCCTTGGGAACACATAGCTGGAATCCAGCATCTTTACGTTCTTTGCTTCTATCTTCCAAGTTCCACTAGTTTCCATTCTATTAGGCAGGCTGGGGCTGGGCTACATTGCAATTTATCATATCTTGCATATTAGTCCTGAAAATTGTTATGGGCTCTCAAATCTAAGGGCACAGAAGAATGTCATTTAGGTCTAGCAAAATGACGAAGTTTCACATTAACTGTGAAATGACTGACATCCAGGCTGCTAACACTCTTGTTCAAGTGATAAAAAAAAAATCTCATGCTCGTTAGCTGTATTAATCTATTAAGTAACACCAGGTGTTTCATCTTATACCAGTAACTGTGCTAATGGCTGTAAGGTTGATACAGTCTTTCATTTTTGTAACGTACCTCTAGTTTCATTAGCATTGTCAAAAAAAAAAAAAAAAGTCTGAAATATTTTGAATTCTCTGAAATCCCTTGATAAATATTGTTGCCCTGTAAGGATGGTCTCGTTTTGCTGTGGCTGGAATCTGAGATATCCCCCTTCTCCATATGCATGTGTCGGACAGTCGCTCTGGAGCCCTTAGGGGTTACAGCCTAGATGGCTGAAGTAGATCACTAGAGCTGACAGGCCTTAAGCGCTTAGAGCTGCTGCTGAGACAGCTGCGGGTGTCTCCGCCCTGCCCACAGGCATGCATACAAGCAGTAGCCCCTCCTACCGCCCTAGGTTGAGGTTCTTCTCACAGTCTCCTCGGTCACAGTAGGCGGTCCTTCCTCCCTTAAACTGCCTCTGTCAGGGTTTTCCTCTTGGTGACTGTGAGACTCTGCTGCACAAGGTTGAACTCTGGCTTCTCCGGATTTCTGTTTCTCTATCGCTCTATTCAAGGCAGACTCCCTTTTCTTAGCAGGGGGCGGGGTTGTTGTCACTCCTGCCTGATCTGGTAACTCAAGGTCTTGTGAGGAGTGTCACATAGCCCTCAGGGAAGAGTACAGGCTCACCCTTTCCTGATAAAGAACTTGTTCAAGCACAGGGAATTCCTGCAAGTACTGTCTCCTATGCTGAGGAGATCCTAGCCTCCAGCAGATGACCTCCAGTCCTACCTAGAAGTCATCCCCTCACACAAAGGATAATTTAAGAACTGTTTTTCCTTTCTTGTGATAGGGCTCTGTGTTGCTACCTGTAAATGAGGTACTGTATCCTGGCACCCTTAACACTAGCGAATCAGACACATTCACCCTCAAAACCCCTCCCCACTGCCCAAGGCTTATAAATAAAGACTGGCTGGCTGGCTGGCTGGCTGCAGGGCAGGGGGATGAGGGGGATGGGGTTGGGGTGAAGGTTGGGGTGTTGGCTTGCTCTCTTGCCTGCCATTCCTTCACCATGACCTTCTGAGGTAATTGCTACTGGCCAGGCAGCAGTGGCAGAACTGCCTTTGTAGCTCCCCGCGCCTGCTCTACCACCACTGCTAACTTGGTGCTGACCCCCAATAGTACTGGGAACCTGGCCTGGTGCCCCAGGTGATGGGTCTCACCCTAAAGTGCTCTAGCCACCCCTGAGGGAGAAATGGGCCTGTGAGACCTTTGATTCCAAGGCCCATCCGTTCTAGTCTGGAGGCAAGCAGTATCTGGACCAGCCTGCAGGATATGGGACTCAGGTCACCCACCTGTTGGATGCTCTTTTTTAAAATATGGAATGAATTGAAATTATTTTTAAGTGTTCTCACTTTCTTTTTCAATGAATTCAGTAAGGTAATTCAAACTCTTTTTTTCCCCTTATTCTGACACTTTAAAAATATTCTATCTACATTTTAACTGCTTTGGGGCTTTTATTCCTTTAAACAGTGATATAATTTTTTTTTTTTAATTTTTGATCACAGAAAAGAGAGGCCTGCAGAATTTATTTATTTATTTATTTATTTATTTATTTATTTATTTATTTATTGAATCTCTATATATAATTCTAGCTGTCCTGAAACTTGCTCTCTTGCCCAGGCATAATTCATAAAGATCTGCCTTCCTCCCTCTGCCTCCTAAGTGCTGGGATTTAAAGGTGTGTACCACCAGGCCTTGAGGTAGTTTTTTGTTTTGATTTTTGTTTTTAATGTGTATGGGTGTTTTGCCTGCATGTATCTCTGTGTCCTATGTGCATGCCTGGTGCCTGTGGCGATTAGAGAGAGAGTGTCAGATCTCCTGGGACTGAGGTACAGACAGTTGAGAGCTGCCATATGGATGCTGAACATTGATCCTGAATCCTCTGGAAGAGCAGCCAGTGCTCTTAACCACTTTTCCAGTTCCAGGTCTGTAGCTTTGGTATTTATCCAGCATTAAAAAAAAATCATGGCATTTCATGGAAACAAATTTCAACTTTATACTAGCTGGTGTTAGGAAAGGCAAATTAACCTTCATGAAACTTTGCCTTTGAGGAAGAGAAATTAAGATGCTAGGATAAAGATTAAAGAAATATAATCAGTTTCCAAGAGAGAAGAGATAACCTAGTTTGGGGTTTTGAAATTGTTCCTCGTGATGGGGAGGTATTTAGATATTACAGCCAAACTGCATTGAAACTATACGAGGTAATATGCTGTCCGACCATCGAGGATTGTGTGATGGCTTAAAGCATGTCTATGAGTTCTTTGATGTAACCCCCTTCAAAGGCTTGAGCTTAAATTCCCTTTCCTTGGGAGTTGGCTATACTAAGTGATTTGCTTCTGGTGAGTGCAGCGCACCATGCGAGATGAAACAGAAGGTCACACAGAGCACTGTGGCTTCTTCTCTGTTCTCTTCCTTGGATTTCCTGCTCTAGAACCCAGCTACTATCCTGTAGCACAGTCAATCAGCCCCACGAGACACTCAACTGTACTGCCAATAGGAACTGAGGCACTGAGGCATCTTTTTAATGGTCTTGTCAGAGAGCATTCTTGGGAATGGAAGCTCCAGGCCCAGCGAAACCTTCCCATGATTGTATCTCTAGTTGATAACTTAGTTGGGACCACAAAAGAGGTTCTGATAATAAACCACCAAGCTAAGCTAATCTGCTCCCAATTTCCTGGCCTAAACAAAACCATAAGATAAGTATTGTTTTAGAACACCAAGTTTTAGAGAGGGTAGTTTGTTACACAGCAAAAACTGACTGATACAAATTCCTTTAACAGGATTTATTCTCAAGAAGTTGAGATAATTTCAAGTGTTGTCATGGGAAAGAGATATAGGGAGTTGTCAGAACTGGGAGGATGGTATTTAGGTCACATTTACAGAAGAATGCCACCATATGTAGCAGTAAGTACAGCAGCAACCTCTGCTACATTAGGAAGGAGAAAAATGATGAGACTGCCCCATAACCACCGATTTCAGTAGACTTTATTAGGTGAATTAGGAAGATCCTGCCACTGTAATACTACCTCAGTACTGTAGGGCTCCTCTCCAGGTACAGCAAAGCACCTGGTAATCTTTAGCATCAAGCAGAGCACTGGGGTGAACTTCACTTCCACCTTTTAGGTCACATAAAATACATTTGGTTGGCAGAAAACCAAAATAAAACAAACTGAAGTTTGCCTTTAGGATGTTAGTCACGAGGAGACCTAGGAGCTGTTCTTTTTCTTTAACATAGCACAACACGGTTTGATCCTTTCGGGCCTTCCTTTGGGTGTTTGTTTAAGTTGGTGCATGGCTAGCTACTTCCAGCTACCGAGGGAACAGTCCTCCATGTATTCTTCCCAGCCTCTGGGCAGTCTGTCTTTCTCCTCTGGAAGGTTCCGCCTGGGTCCGTGGCTCTCAACCTTCTTAATGCTGTGACCCTTTAATACACTTCCTTATTCTGTGGTGACCCCCAACCATAAGATTATTTTTGTTACTGCTTCATAACTGTAATTTTGCTACGGTTATGAAACTAAGGTTTGTTTTGGGTTTTTTATTTATTTGTTTGTTTTTTGGTTTTGTTTTTGCTTTTTTTTTTTTTTTAATAGAAATTTGCCAAAGGGGTCGAGTCCCACAGGTCAAGAACCACTGCTCTTTGGACACAAGGCACCAATTCTTTCTAGCTCTCTTTGACCTAGGAGTTTCCTCACACACATAGGATGACTTAAGGAGCCTCTGTAGGTCTGTGGGGTGTTTTCTATGTGAACCCCTTCTTTCGTGAACACTGTCTTATGGGCTCTGTCACTTTGGTCCCCTGGGGACCTTCGGTTCTACCTCCTTTATCCAGATTCTTCCTGAGTTTCCTCTCTCTGCAGCCTGGAAATTGTCAGCATAGCAGGCTCGGGTGTCACAGGGCTTAACTCACTTGCTCCCTGCTCTCAGGCGACCACTTGTATCTTTGTTGTTGTTACAGCTGGGAGGATAAACTTGGTTCTTATTGCTCCATCCTGGCCCTTGTTGTTGCTGGGCTTTTGTTTTTTTGGGTTTTGGGGTTTTTTGTTGTTTTTAATCCTGCATTTCCCTACAAGAAAGCGTTCAAGCCTAATAGCAGTATTATTTCCTGAGTTTTCAATAAGCCATTCCGCATTTTTACAAGGCTGATAAAGCTTCTAGGTAATAAGATACCTTGTAATATCAGTGGCTGTCACAAGCATCAATTCATCACATGTTTATTTTTCTGTACATTTAGCTCTTTGGTCAGTAGTTGAGCAAAAAGCTACTTTGAGCATTAGGGTAAAGACTTCTTTGTTTCCACCTTTTAGGTCACATAAAATACATTTGCTTGGTGTTTAGCGAGTCTACGGATAGCAGTGTTGGAAGAAATGGGCCAGCTTAACTGTTGGGAAAAACAACCCCTATCCTTCTGAAATGGAAATGTAGGCAAGCAGCTGCCAAATACCAGCTTAGAGGACTTTACTGTGGACTGGGTACCAGTTTCTGCTGCTAGGAGAGTGAGTAACATTCATGGAAGAAGCAGATCAGCTTTGCTGAAAGCAAGTCTACCCTCCCTCCATAGCAATCTACCCATAGGCCCTCTGAGTAAATGTAGGCGGCTGCAGAAGGTCCTACTGATAGCCCCCAGACAGTGTTACTAACCTAGCAGACTTCTCAGAGTCCTACCTGTAATGATTGACCTCTGGTTGGCACCAAATAATGGAAATAAATAACTTTACCCTTTGAGACAATCCTGGGAGTTTTTTCATCCATTCCCTAATGCTGTAGAACAACCCCAGATTTAATGGCTTTGACACAATATTTACTTTGATCATGAATCTTCTGCACAAGCAGGTCACTCAGGACCAGCGCATCCCCATTGCCACTTGGGGTAAGCAAACCCGAGGGCTGGATTATTCTGAAGGTTTACATACACATGCCTAGGTTAATACTGGTAAATGCTAGGTCTTCATCTGGGTCTAAGGCTAGACCATCTGTGTGCATTTTTTCCCTCCACATTCCTTGGCTTCCTTGCAGCCTAGTTACTAGACACCACAGGTGGAGATGCTAAGAGTACCAGAAGGAAGCTCTATTCACAGCGCACTATTCTTAGGGTTCATATGATGTTATTCCTGCCACAGTTATGGACTTGAAGAAGAAAAATGAAACTGACCCCTCTCAGTGGAGGATTGTGAGTGTCACATTGTAAAGAGTATGCTGGTGTGACCAAATCTGCAAAATATAATCCGTGCCACCATTACACCAGTGGTATGCCCAGATTTGCTAAGTTTTCATTCTTACTATGTGGCCTTGCCTGTGGACTGGCGTTCATGTAGACTTTTAGGCCCTTGTATTTCCAAAGAGGATGAGTCCATATATTGCTCTGTTCACTGAATTTATCTGAATTTTATTCTTCAGAGCACATATAAATGGCATTTAGTATGGATCAGTCTTCTTATAGAAGGTGCATACAGGTTCTGAGGAGTGATTCAGAGCTTTTCACTGCTAGGTGACCACTTAGGATTGAGAACTATATGGCAGTGGCTCGGCAATCAAGCCCAGAGTGTGTGCTTTGATTTGGTTTCTCTTGCTGTGATAAACACCATGACCAAAAGCATCTTGGAGAGGAGAGTGTTTACTTCGGCTTACAGTTTATAGTTCATATTCCAGGAAAGCCAGGACAGGGACTCAAGGCAGGAACCTGGAGGCAGGCGCTTGGAGCAAAACCCTGGAGCACCTGGGAGACAGAGGCAGGCAGATCTTTGAGTTCGAGGCCAGCTTGGTTTACAGAGGGCAGCCAAAGCTACATAGAGAAACCCTATCTTAAAAAACAAAACAAAACAGAAAACCAACCTTGGAGCAATGATACTCATGAGGTGCTCCTAGGCTCACATTCAACTGCCTATCTCATAAAGCCGAGGCCCACCTGCCTAAGGATTGGAACGCCCACAATGGGCTGGGCCCTTCCACATCGATTATCAATTAATAAAATGTCCCACAGACAGGAAATCTGATTGGAACAATTCTTCAGGCAAGGTTTCCTCTTCTCGGATGTGTGTCAAGTTGACAGAGAGAGGTGACTATTACAGTTTGTAAGCCACGTGCATATGGAAGATTCTAGTGTCTTCACAATGATGTGAATGTTATCACTTTTCTCCGAGGATGGAGTTCATCCGTGAAGAACTTGAGGGTGTTTGGGTAGCACGTTAGCTCTCTGCAGAATATATGGCAGGCTGAATAATGCTCTCAAATAGATCCATCCCGAATCTCCAAACCTGTAGTGTCATATGATATAACCTTTGCTCGGGTGATGAAGTTAAGTCCTGTGAGATGGGGACTCTCTGGACAGACCCAGTGTAATAGCAACATTCTTGATAAGCACAAGAAAGGATAAGCCATGGGGGGGATAAGCGATGTACTGGCTGGAACAGCAGCTAGTATGATCCATTTAGAAGGAAAACAAAGAGTTCAGAAGGGTAGTCACCAAAATCCTGAGAAGGGCTGACTGTCCTCAGAGCTTCCAGAAGGAATCAGGTCTTTAAACACTTTGTAATTCGTCCGGGAAAACTGACTGCAGACGCCTGGAACAGAAGGGGAGTGAATCCGAGTTGTTTTACACCATTGTATCAGTTTCCTGCTGCTGCTATAACAAGTCCCTTCAGATGTCGAGGCTTAGGGCAGCAAAGGTTTATCTCCTCCATTGCTGTTCTAGGGACCAGAGACTTGAATCAATGTGAGAAGGCTAAAAATCAACATTTGTAGATAAGGCTGGGAGGGTCTCTCCGCCTATTTTAGCTTCCACCGCTTGCTGCCATTCCTCAAGCGTGTGGCAAGGCCACTCCAATCTCTACCTTGATCTTCAGGTTTCTCTGGTTTGTTTTATATGTCTTTTGCTCTTTTATCAAGTTGCTATCTACTTCTCATAAGTTTTCCATTTAAGGACCACCAACATAATCCAGAACCAACCAACCACTCTCAAGATCTTGAACTTAATTACATCTGCGAAGGCCACTTCTCTTTGTAAGTTGTATTTTCCATTTAATCTTTAGGACTTGATATTTCCTGGACAGCCATTCTTCTGCCTATACAGCCATGGCAATTTGTTATAGGAACAACCAATACAGGAACGCAGTGAAGCTCTACTGGGGATCATTAGTAACTTAAGAGCTATTTCACTGAAGGAAAACAATCATTTTCCAAGGCAAACATGGCCTAATGAAACGCTAGGCCTGTGATCTGTGATCCTTTTAATGTCGCTTTTTCCAGGTCAGCCATAGATACTTCAGACTTCACTACTTTGACACTGTTATGCTAGGAACAGCGAGGGAGCATCTCTTCCTCCTGGCTCCATCCAGGCTGTACCGAGGGTCACTCCGGCAATGGGCCCGAATGAATAGTACAAGTGCTGCTAAAGCCAAAGCATTATGCTTTGTCTCTATTTCGCTGGGAATGGGGACAAAGTGTGGCATCTTTTGGGGGGAGCTTTCTAGCATGGTCAAGTGTTTAAGATGCCCCGGAGCTTCACTGACTTTGTCTGCCATGTGTCCCACAAAGACATCCCACTGTTGTTGCCCATTTGCTGTACCAAGCCCCGTGTTTTCATTTCTATACACACAGATGTTCTGTGCTTATTTACTTCTTACCCAGCTGCTCCTCGTCTATTCTGCCCTCCTGCTATAAAATATACAATGATGGATTAATAATTCTGACATCCACATTCTCAACTCCCACACCCAGAGTCCTCTGTGAATTGAAATGAAAGAAGGCATTTTGGAGTGAGAATCCACAGCAGACTGGGAACCGGCAGGCCTTTCCAAGCTCTGATACTCCCAGATGCAAAACAGAATTTGTTTTTGAGTGTAATGGGTGTGTCTTGTCGTGTGTGTGTGTGTGTGTGTGTGTGAGTGTGTGTGTGTGTGTGTGTAGATAGGGAATTTACATATGTGTCTAACTACTGGATTCTTCTCCTTTAGAGCCAGATGTGTTCACAAATACAAGGGGTGCACATTAGCTGTGTGCATGCTCGCATGGATAAGTTCCTCCTTCATTAAAAGCCGAGGACTGAAATTCTGAAAACACGACGAGGTGATGTGGGTACTTATCTCTCTCAAAGTATAATTTTTGGAAGAGCTGGATATTTTCACAGCTACCCTGGCTGTATTGTTTGCTGCCAAGCTGTGCTGTTTATAATCTTATCCGTGTATGGATTTTGGTCGCTTTGAAAGGGATCGAAAAACAAAAGAACATTCAAAACCTTTCTATATCTTACAAGAGGAAAAAAAAAAAGTTCAATTTGGATAAAACTCAAGCACGTGTCTTCTCATTGTCTTTTATTTAAGGAAAGAATCCCTGGGCTCAGTGGAGACTTTGTTAGATTTCCACTGCTGTGACAGACTACTTAGGAGAAGGAATTCATGAGAAGCAAAGATTTGTTCCAGTTCATGATTCCCAAAATTTCAGCCCTTGGCCTCTTGACCCTGTTGCTTTGGGCCTATGTTAGCAGAGTGCAACTTGGGAGGAGCACATGGCAGAGTGGTCTGTTCACTTCAGGGATGCTGGGAAGTAAGAGAGACAAAGGGCTGCTGTCCTAATATTCTTTCAGGGTGCCAATGTAAAACACAGTTCGCACCCCGAAGGCCATACGATGATTCACTTTTGAGCTAAGTATGAGTGACCATGGCTCACAGGGAGCATGCCTGTCTGTAAACTAAGTTTCTCACAATGGTCCCAATGCTTAAAGGCTCCATTATCTCCCAGTAACTACCTCAGGCTAGCAACCAAACCTTTCACAAATGGGTCTTTGGGGATTTTTACTACCCAAACTATAGCAGACTCTTAGAAGCTGGGACCTTGCAGCAGATAGGGGAAACCATTTCATTTTGTATGTAACACAACCAAATCTTATAAAGACTCCATAAAGCTATGAAGTAGGATTTCAAGATGATTTTTTTTTTTTTTTTTTTTTTTTTTTTTGCCTCTATAGGGACTAGAAGAGAAGCTGGAGGAGGGAGTGATGCTCAGGCATAGGGCTTCTTTTAAGGCATGGAAATATTCGAGTGAACGAGAAAATGCTAATGGGTGTACAACTTGGAATATCCTAAAAGTGCCTGGGTTTACACTTTAGAAGGTTGAATGGTATACTATGTGCCTGCTTCTCTGGAGCTAGTGTATAAAATCAGGAAGTAAAATATGAAAAGAAACTTTTCTAAATGAAACATTTCTCTAAATGCAGCATTTCCTCAAACTTAAAAAAAATTTGTTTTTGATTTATTTATAACATACAGTGTTTTGCCTGCATGTAGGCCTATACTCCCGAAGAGGGCACCAGATCTCATTATAGATGGTTGTGAGCCACTCTGTGGTTGCTGGGAATTGAACTCAGGACCTCTGGAAGAGCCACCAGTGCCCTTAACCTCTGAGCCATCTCTCCAGCCCTCCTCAAACTTTTAAAAGCATACAACAGTAGTAATGCTATAAGTGGGATTAAAAAAAAAAAAAAGTCAGATGGGCAAGGTGACACACACCTTTAATCACAACACTTAAGAGGCAGAGGCAGAGGCAGGCTGAGCTCTGTGAGTTTGAGTCCGGCCTGTTCTATAAATCAAGTCCAGGACAGCCAAGGCTACACAGAGAAACCCTGTCTCAAAAAACCAAAACCAAACAAACATAAAAATCTTGTTCATTTAATTAATATGATGTCTAACCCAGCCAAAACAAAGGCTTGATATCACCAACAAAATGAACGATTTGTCCTTCATTTATGCAAAGATATTAAAAATCTGATGCTATAATGCTTAGGGAAGAGTGTTCTTGATTGACCCTTTGTTTTATTTTATTTTTTGGTTTTTCGAGACAGGGTTTCTCTGTGTAGCCTTGGCTGTCCTGGACTCACTTTGTAGACCAGGCTGGCCTCGAACTCACAGCGATCTGCCAGCCTCTGCCTTCCGGAGTGCTGGGATTAAAGGCGTGCAACCACCACCACCCAGCTCGATTGACCCTTTAGATTTGTGAGAAAAAGGTTTCCATTGTTTAAACTGTCCAGGCTGTAGCTCCTTTAGTAAACTAAAGCTCTCCTCTCCTTCTTCTTTCTCTCTTGGAGTTTCTACTCCTAATAGAATTCATTTACTAAAATACCCTAGGTACTTAGTAATTGTTATTACTTGATATCTTGAGGAAAATTGAGATTTGTTGAATATATTTGAACAATCTAATTGAAAGTGGCCTGGGACAGAAAATGTCTTTACTTGGGACCAATCTTTTAGTTAGAGAGTTACCACTTTCTCATTTGGGAGCAAATTTGAAATTAATGTAATGGATAAATAGACACAGGCTTTTAAAAATGTAAGCAATCATACCTACAAGTGCACTGAATCAGTACTGTTCAGGAAGGATCGAAAGCTTAGTAGCCAGCACAATTAGATGCAAAGAAAGAGCGTCCGAAGCCAGAGGAGTGGAGTCCAGTGTAAAAATGGTGGGATTTCTTTCCTAAGTTATCGTATGTAGTTTTCCAGCTGCCTGGCCTCTGTGACTTGTCAGCCTGTGCGGCCTGAGGGAGAGCAACAGATTTGTGAGCTGTTATCAGTTATCACAGAGTAGATAAGAAGCTTGTTCTAGCAGGTAATCAACTGTATCGCTAGTCAGATGGTTAGCGTAGTTCAGCTTTTTTAGTCTGTCTGTCTGTCTGTCTCTCACCCCCCCCCCCCGTGTGTGTGTGTGTGTGTGTGTGTGTGTGTGTGTGTGTGTGTGTGTGTGTGTGTGATGTCTAGCAGAAGAGAGCAATGTGCTGATTCGCATCCTGGTATAATTTTATCTCACCACAGATTGACGCTAAGATAACTTGCTTAGGCCTGTGGGACTCTGCTGGATAAGGTTAAAGTGTGACTTCTCCCGATAGCCATTGCTGGTGGACTCCCTTTTCCCAGCGGGGGGTTCTCACTCTACCTGATCTGGTATTTCCAGATCTTGTAAGGAGTGTCACACAGCCCTCAGGGAAGATCACAAACCAGACCCTTTCCTGATAAGGAACTTCTTCACTGAGCACAGGGAACTCCTACAAGTACCCGCCCTATGCTGAGATCCTAGCCTCCAGCAAAGGATCTTTAATTGTACCCAGAAGTCATCCCCTCACACAAAGGAGGGGATAATTAAGTACCGTTTTTTCCTTCTTGTGGTAGGGCTCTGGTCACTGCATCACTGTAGGTGGATTAAGTATTCTGGCACCTAGAGAATAAGATGCATTCACCCTCAAAACCCCTCCCCACTGACCACGGTTTATAAATAAAGGCTGCATGGCTTGCTAGGGGTGCTTGCTCACACTCCTGTTCCACAGTCCTCTACAACGAGCCTCTGAGACTCCATAAATTTGGGGGGGCTGTGGGGGAGGGGAACAACTGCTGGAAGCCTGGTGGTCAGGCAGCAATGGCAGAACTACTTCTGCAGCCACTGGGGCCTGCTCCACCACTGCCGCTAGCTTCGGTTCTGATCTTTCCTCCCTCCACCCCCCCCAGACCACCCCCCCACCCCCGTGTCAAGGAGCTGTAACACTTGGTATCATTATGGGTTGTGGAGCTCCCAAGTCTCTACTGCCTTGAGACCTGCAATCTCATTCTAAGCCGTGACACCCTGTGGAAAACTCATTTTCTACCTCCCTCAGAGAGGGTGGGGACCTGGCTTAGTGCCCTGGCCGTGAGCCTCACCCTACAGCACCCTAGCCACCTCTGAGTGAGAAATGGGCCCTTGGGACCTTTGACCCTGCAGTCCAGCCATTTTTGTCTGGAGGCAAGTAGTTTCTGGGCCAGCCTGCAGGACTTGGGACTCAGGCTACCTCTGCCTGACCCACGCCAACGTTAAGGATAATTAGTTAGTCTGTGTGGAATACCTGACCATGAGTGTCTCATGCAGATCCACTGTTTTCCAGTCCAATTAAAAACATTTTTATGTTGGATCTGGGAGAAGTTTGGAGAAGGGAGAAGAATATGAGCAAACTATATTGTTTGAGACATTTAAAAGTAAAGTAAAAAAGAAAAAAAAATCTAATTTATATTAGATGAGGATTTTGATGACTTTGTAAGAATCCACACAAGAAATTGAGCCCCCCATCTGAAAGTTCCTGGATGACCCCTGCATTTCCTTTACATTTGTTCAGAAAATGTTCTCCCTATTCCTCTCCCTGTCCTTCTCCTCCCCCTCCCTTTCCCTCTCCCCTTCTCCTTTCCTCTCTCCCTCCCCTTCCCTTCCTTACCCCTCCCCCCACCAGTCCCCTATCCCTCCCACCACCACCACCCCGGCAGGAAATGGCTCAATCAATAAAGTGCAGGCATAAAAAGCTGAGCATGATAGCGTATGCCCGTAGTTGGAGTGCTGGGGGAGCAGAGGCAGGGGGATTTCTAAGCTTGCTAACCAGCCCAGCCATGAGCCCCAGATCCTAGACAAAGGCCTTGTGTCATCTGTCTGCTTCTAAAGCAACACATTCTCACTGTCAATGAACAGTCACCCAAATTTTTGTGATGTCTAAACCTGAGTGTGACAGTTTAAAGGAAAAAAAAAGATGGATACGGGAGGATGAGGAGTTCAAGGCCATCCTCAACTACCCTGCACACTTGAGGGCAGCTGTGATACAAGAGATCGTGTTTCAGAGGGGGAAATTTGCAAGGTCTATAAATCTTTCCGTTATCATTTATGTTGATTAAAACAAATGAATCTAGAACTTGAACTTTCCACAATTTATGGAACTATTTGTTAGTTTGGATATTTTTGGTTGTTTTTCGAGATAGGTTTTTTTCTCTGTGTAGCCTTGGCTGTCCTGGACTCACTTTGTAGACCGGGTTGGCCTTGAACTCACAGAGATCCACCTGCCTCTGCCTCCCGAGTGCTGGGATTACAGGTGTGCACCACCACCGGGCTTGGAAAACAATCTTTGAGGACATAACGTTCTTGTCTTTTGAAGATGGGTAATCTCTTTCTTCAGCAGCACCAGGAAAAGCAATTTGGACTGGCTGGCTTCAATCTTACTAGAACACTCAGAAATCCCATATCTTAGCAAAATCTGTGTTCCCTAAAGCATTTGAAAAGCTCAGGAGGGTGGGGTGGGGTGGGGGTGGGAGTCTCAGACAAATGGGGCGGGATGTAGGGATCCTGAAACAGGGCTGGAGAATTTGTCTTTATTCACACGAGACCAAATGTGTGCTTACTGAAAACAACACATGGAGAGGACGAGGAGCTGGAACTCTCTTTGTTAAACTAAAACTTGGAAAATATTGTAATTGGAGACCCACCTGGTGTGCTCAAAGCAGATTCTAGAAGCCCACTGGGTAGCAAAGAATTTCTTGTCTGTGGACCTCAGCCTGTTCCTAGGAACATAGCCCAGATGACTTGGTGGTATCTAAAGCAAATCACAATTTGACTTTGTGTGTGGACTCTTTGTCTCTGTCTCTGTCTCTCTCTCTCTTTCTTCCTCTCTCTCAGTTTTAATGCATATGTTGACAGGATGAATAATGACACCAAATATGTTCCTACTCTAATTCCAGAACCTTACCAGACAACAGGAACTTCTCAGAGATGAAGTGGAGGTGGGGAGGTCATCTGCACAGGTCATGAACCCAATCCTGTGTGTTCTTACGAAAGAATAACACAGAGAGGCTCAACATAGAAAAAAAGGAGAGAAGGCAATGTCACCATGAAGTCAGGAACTGGAGTGATGGAGCCACAAGCCAAGAAATGTTGGTAGCTCCCTGAACCTGGAAGAGTCAATAGTAGTTTCCATAGAGATTATAGTCCCAATGACACCTTGCTTTCCTTCCAGTTTTTGAGCTTGTAAGCCTCAAGAACCATGGGGAAAAAAATGATGTCCTATAGTTTTGAGCCACCAAGTTTGTGGCAGTTTATTACATTAGCACCAGGTGACAAAAATGAACAGTGCAATATTATCTTAGATATCAGAGTGTAACACAAAAACTAAATATAGAGGCACTAACTCCAGGCAGCCAATAAAGACTATAGCACAGAGCTAGGAGTGGGGGAGAGGAGGCTGGAGGAAGTTGTCCTCAGATATGTAGTGAGCGGGAGGCTAGCCTGGGCTACTTGAGACCCTGTCTCAAAGTACAACGAGCAAACTGTACTGCCCTGGAGAACACGTGAAGGCAGCATTGCTTTCTTTGGTTGAGATGCAAGAAGAAGGGGTCAGTTTGTGCTTATAGACCGGGCTGTAGGGCAAAGTCTTAGCACTGGTCATTAGCTTCCTTCACAGACACGCTTGTGAACAAAGTCCTTCTGAGAGGACCGCAGAGGCGCTTCTCTTGTCTCGCTGAGTGGAAATTAATGCAACATTGCTGGTTTGCTTTATATTGTCCTTTAAAAAGGGTTCACAAGTCAGCAAGGCTGGACCTGTAATTTGCTGAAGACCAGCTGCCAGGCCCACACACTCACCATGTACCAGACCCTTTTCTCACTCCTTTACAGACTTGCTAAAATCTATCCGCTACTGGTAGGATTTCACTTTGTGAAAAATGAACAGTTCTTATTGTTGGATACTGGGATTCCCGATAGTTCTTTCTCTGCACTTCTACTACCTTGCTTTATTCTATTATTTTACTTTAGCCATTATCATTACTTTAGCAAAGAACACGAATTGCTCTTGTTAATGTGCCATCTCTTTTGAAAGATATATCTATGTTAGGTACATCTAGTCACACTTACAGGTAGGAGGGACTATTTAAGAGTTTCACTTAAGATGACTTCCACAGTGTTGCAGAGTTGGGGTGGAAGTTTATAGGTCTTTCTTAGAGCACAGAGGTCCATAGACAAAGCTGACTTTTGTAAATCAGAAAGACCCATTTGCTACTGGAGAAATTTCTGATATGATGTGGAAGGGGGCACAGGTGATTAAGACTATAATATCAGGGCTGGAGAGATGGCTCAGTGGTTATGGGCGCTGCCAGCTCTTCCAAAGGTCCCGAGTTCAATTCCCAGCAACCACATGGTTGCTCACAACTATCTATAATGTGATCTGATGCCCTCTTCTTGCCTGCAGGTGTACATGCAGACAGAACGTTGTATACATAATAATAAATAAATATTTAAAAAACATAAAAAACAATATAATATCAGTTATAATGAAGAAAAGTCACATATTCTGTGTCTCTGTTTGCATGGTGGGGTCATTAATACAATACATTTTCTTCTTCATACTTTTAAAAGTCTTGGGACAACTAGTCCATACTTCAGAAGCAAATATATGCAGAATCTTCTCACATTTATGCAGTGAGATACATTTTATTTTTATTTTTTTTTTAAAAGTGGGCTGGGGGTGTAATTCAGTGAGAAAAATGTCTGCCTGCAATATACAAATCCCTGAGTTCAATCCTACACTGTATAAAATCAGGAAGGTGGAGACAGGAGACTGGAAATTTAAGGTCATACCCTGCTACATATCAAGTTCTCAGCTAGCCTTGTTTTAAGTCTAAAACAAGCCTGGTCTAACATATATGTGTGTGTGTGTGTGTGTGTGTGTGTGTGTGTGTGTAATAAAAACACACACATATATACATCACACATATATATATCACAATTCCAGCATTTCATCTCAGGTTTAATAGTAATGGAAGTAAAAATGTGGGTCTCAAAAGAAAGTGGGTCTCAACTTAAAATCTGTGGATCCCTTTGGGCAATGCCTTCGTGAACCAAAGCTTCCTTTTGCTTCACTCTGGCGTCTTTACTTTCCGTTGGTCCTGGTCTTTGCTTCTAGCCTGCAGGCGTTCTCCTAAACACTGATATTCACCCTCAGTCTCATGCTCTTAAATTAACACACATGTTATTTCTGGATTTTGCTTCCAGCAACCTATTTGGGCATCTGGGAGGCTAACTCTCTCTGCATCTCCCTTTTCCGTATTTTTCACTTTTTTTTCTTTGAACTACCTATTTTAATTTGTCTTTCATGTGATGCATTTGGGATAATTTTCCTAACTACAGGACATTTTTTAGGCTCAGTAAAATTGCTGCGATTTCATACAGTCTCCTGTAACTCTCTGACTAGAAGAGCGACAGAGTTGAACTCCAGCCACAGCTAAAGATGCCATGGGGTTTTTTCTTCATCAGTTAAAAAACTGGACTGTAGCATACTAGGCATCTTATCCAGAGCCCTGAACGACCGTGGTACTGCAGTTGAGAGTCACCCAATGACTGCGTAGGGCTAAAAAAAGACTGACAGGACATTTGTACCCAATTTGGTAATAAGGTAAGCTGAAGGGCTCCAGAATATTCTGTAGCTTTAAAACCACCTTCACCTTCATCATTCCTGTATGCACCACTGTCTCACTGGTGGTTGAAAAAAAAAAGGAAGTTCATTTTTACTCTTTCCACAACCTTTTTTTTTTATTAATGGTTTCTTCCCTTCTTTGCTGCAACAAAACTCCAGCTTTCTCCTAAAGGACTCATTGCCTCTCTGCCTTGGGTTTATTAAATTAAAAGAAGAAGAAGAAGAAGAAGAAGAAGAAGAAGAAGAAGAAGAAGAAGAAGAAGAAGAAGAAGAAGAAGGTGACACAGTTTCTGTGTGGTTACTGCCCAGTCCAGATTCCTTTCATATCTCCACCTCTAGATCACTCTTGTTGGTCACTGACATGACTATGCTCCTCTGAGATTGTCCCTGCATCCTGGTCCCTAAGCCAATGGCAGGGTGTCACCTGAGCTTTTCCCATTGCTTTCACCAGATGTGTGACAAGAAGCGACTTAGGGAGGATGCATTATGAGTCTAGTTCATCATGGTGTGTGTCTTAGTTCGGGTTTCTATTGCTGTGAGGGGACACCATGACCAAGGCATCTCTCATGAAGGGAAGCCTTTAATTGGGGCTGGCTTGCAGTTCAGTCCATTGCCACCATGGCGGGAAGCATGGTGGCATGCAGGCAGATTTGGTGCTGGAGAAGGAGCTGAGAGTTCTGGATCAGTAGGAAGGAAAAATGTCCTAGCAGATGCAGCTTGAGCGTGAAGAACTCAAAGCCCTGAGTCCCTGTGACGTGCTTCCTCCGACAAAGCCACACCTACTCCAACGAGAATATACCTCCCGATAGTGCTACTCCCTATCAGCCTACGGGGCATGAGAGGAGACAGGAGGTACAGTCCAGTTGTCAAACTTGAAAGCCTTCCCCCAGTGACTCAGTAAGGCTCTCTGTCTCCTAGGTCTGCACAAACTTCCATCAAGAGGGGGCCACATGAGTTCTGTCAAGTCATTTCACATTCAAACCACCCAGGAAGCTGCTGTAAATGCAAATTCCTGGGTGCTACTGTAGATTTCTGAGTCAGAAACTTAGGATCCATGTCCAGCCATCTGTATCCCTGAGGCCAGAGCTAGACACTTGGGAGGGTGCATCTTCCTGTTGGGGGCCAGCTAATGTCTGACCCATCACTCCTTCCCTTGCTAGGGGTGACTCTATGGTGCTGTTTGGGTTCTAGACTAACCTCTTATCTTGGCCAAATTTCTCCCCTGCTCTGTTACCTTAAGAGATGCTGTGGGTTGAGTGGTACCCTGGCCCCAGATGTGTTGCTATGGACTTGGAATGTGATGTAACTGAGAAATAGGATTCTTGCAGATATAATTTGTATTAAGAGGACGTTGTACTGGAGTGAAATGGCTCTTTATTCCAGCATGACGTTGTATGGTGCAGAGGGACACAGAGCAAGTGCCCACACCATGGCATCAGAGATTAGAGCTGTGTATCTGCAAGTCTTGGAGCCATGACAATTGTTGGCTTGTTCTAGAAGCCAGGAGAGAGACGTGGGAAGAGTCGCCATCCATGCTCTCAGAAGGGACCAACATGCAGACACTTTGATTTCAGACTTCCCCCTTAACAGAAGAAACTGAGAATTTTTTCTTGTTTCAAGCCATTCAGTTTATGGTACTTTCTTATGGCAGCTGTGAGAAATGAATTGGAAGGCTTTTTGCCTCATCACGTTTCCTCACTGACTCTCTTGCAGATACAAAATCCTCACCTCAGCCTCTGCTACCAGGGACTTTAATCCGAGATAGTAGAAATTTCTCTGATTTCTCACTGAGCCATCTGCCCTGTTGTCCCAGCTGGCTCCTCCAAGAGCAGTAGTTTTCAGCTCTGCCATCTTGTTTCTGGGCTGGTTACTGTTGTAACAGTAGGGTCAAACCAGTTGAGCACAGCAGGATGCACTCAGGCCGTCTCTTAATTGTTTTGCTATTTCAGCAGGCTCAAGCAGTCACTTCTATGCCCCACTCTGATACCGTAGCTTCCTGTAACTTTTCTAGTCATGTGTGGTTAACATAGATGTTTCATTCTGAAGTATTAAGAAGCTGAATATTTGCATTTGTCATTCTGTTCCTAGCTGGCTTCTCACTCTGGGGTGCTGGTGGATGGAGGTTCCAAAAACAGTGAGGTCTTTTCTTATCCTCTGCCTCCTCCCTAGATATCTCTCCTCTCTCTCTCTCTCCTCTCTCCTCTCTCTTTCTCCTGCTGCTGCTGCTGCTGCTGCTGCTGCCTCAGCCTCACCTGAAGAAAGCTGAGGAGGGACTAAAACATCCCAGCACTGTGTGTATGTTGGGGTGCTGACTTTTCTGCATGGGGGCTGACCTGGGCATTATACGACAGCTAACAGTATCCTTAACTTTTACCCACTGCTCTTCAGTAACAGTCCCACACCCATCTTATCTTTAATGGCCAAATGTGTCCGGATGTTTCCAGTATGCCTGGGGGTGGGCAATTCTTCAATGGTTGGTGCAAATATCAGCTGGCCATCGGGGTCCATTATCCAAGGTTTATGTCTCTCAATGATTATTTCTCTGTAAAGAACGTGCGTGGGCTCTCAAAGACACTGCCACTACTCAGAAGACCGCCCACTGCACGCTTTCATCAAAACTCACCTTCTGCTGACTGCTCACTTTTGATGGACGATTCCAAACCTACTCCCAGTAAGCAGTCCTTCTCGATGGAGGCCATTGAAGAAGTCTCATTCCCAGATACCTCTGCAGGACAGCTTAGTCTTGTATAAGCACCCTGCTGGCTTCTCTCTTCCCCGCGCTATGGCAGATAGTGGTTTCAGACAACAAGATATCTCAGGGTAGGAACCAGGCGTTCACTTCATCATTCTTCCCTAATGGACAGGAATAGATGCCTCTTGGATTTCTCACCACAGCTCACCAGGGTCCCGTTTTCATGTCTTATTGCTGTGTAACTGGTTGCCATAAACTTAGCGGTTCAAATATTTGTTTGCAGCTTTATGGGCCAAGAGTTCTGATTGGGGGCTCATGAAGGCCTCTGATAAAGGTTTCAGGCTGAGAGGCCAAGATTTGGGATCCTCTTTCATGCCCATTCTTGTTGGCCATCAGATGGGAGACACTCTCAAATTCCGGAGGTCACCCCAGGTCCTTGCCGTGCGATTCTCATGGACAGTCCACAGCATGGCAGTTGGCTTTCTCTGAGAGCAGCAAGGGTGTGTCCCACAGATAAGAAACGCTTTGAAGTGCTTATTTGACCCCTCTTCCCTTGGATTGACTTCACCGATCAAAGGCTTTAATTCCATCTGTAATCTTCTTTGTCATGTAATACACCACAGGAACAACACCCATCGTAGCTGGGTGTTTTACCTACACTCACGGGAAGAGGACTCTAGAAGGAAAAGGTGTGGGTTACTGCAAAGGCCATCTTAGAATTCTGCCAATTACAGCCCTCATGAGAGTTCCTCATTCTGCTTCAAGGCAGCGGCTGCCAACCTCCTTTCTCTCCTAGAAAAGTGATAGGAAAAGAAATTTCCACCCCGCCTCCACACCGAGAATGACAATTTTCCTTGAAGAAACTTTTCTTTCTTTCTTTCTTTCTACCTTTCTTTCTTTCTTTCTTTCTTTTTAAAAAAGAAAGTATCATTACTTTTGTGGCCTAGAGATTGGCAGTGGGCTAAAGGGCTGCAAGACTAGTTTTTGCCCATCTTTTGACAGGTCCCAGATATGAATTCAACTCTCTGTTTTGAATCTGCAAATGTTTATTTATTTATTCGTGTGGTGGTTTAAAAGAAAATGCTGTTGGCCCATATGTTTGGCCACCTGGTCCTCAGTTGGTGGAACTGTTTGGAAAGGATTAGGGGGTGTGGCCTTGTTAGAGGAAGTGAGTCTTTGGGTTGGGCTTTGAGGTTTCAATGCTCTCTCTGCCTTGTGGTTGTGGATCAAGATGTGAATTTTCAGAGTTTCATTGCTCTGACATAATGGACTCTAATCCTTTGAAACCCTAAGCAGAATTATGTTTTTTCTTTTATGAGTTGCCTTGATTGTGGTGTTTTATTACAGCAACAGAAAAGTAACTAGGAAAACGTATCTCTTAATTTTTGAAACAGGGTCTCACTCACCATCAATCTGCCATCTTCTGCCCCCCAGGTGCTGTGATTAAAGGTGTGTTCCATCATGTTTGCCCAAAGCCTGCAGATATTTCTAATTTATTATTCGTAGACTGTGATCTCAGATGAAACTCAGAAAAAAGCAAGTATCGCTGAATAGTCTATTAAATTTCAATATCCTGATCTTTTGGATCCACCAATATCTACAACTCTTGGCTTAAAGTTGCCTCCTCCTCCCAAGCTAGGTGCTGGTGGAGACAGTCCTACAGTGGCCAGATAGCTACTTCACAACTGACAAATTCAGCTGGCCCTCAGCTCTGCCTGTGCATTCTTCCTCATCTCCTGATCCAGCTACTCTCCGCATCCTGCATGTTTCAGACCGCTACTCCCCACACCCATTTCCTCTTGACATAATTCTCGAGCACCTACTGCAGCATGTTAGGGTGTGTACAACGCTGTTCTAGTGATCCAAAGAGCTATGAAGCCGTCCCACCCCCTCAAGGAGCTCACAAAGTGGGGTGAGGGGACTGGCACACAAAAGATAACCATGTGCAACATGCAAAGGAGGGCAAAATGGGTCCATGTTTAGGACACTGTTAGAATGCTGTTCCCAGAGTGGTTTTGAGTTGCCCCCATGGATGAATATTGTTTAGTGATCACTCAATGACATGGCATCAGCTTAGTGTGAATATACCCTCCCTCTATTACTCTAAAAATTCCTGTGGAAGAGTTGGGATGATTTCCAAGCCTCATTGCTCTGTGGTTTCATGTGGTTTATGATTTTTTTTTTTTGCTCCATTTAGAAATCTAATAACATGATGGAGTATGTTTGTGAGAGATCTATTTTTTAAATTAAATTACATTTATCTGGGGAGGGAGCATGTACAGACCACCGTGAGTGAGTGTGTGCGTGCGTGCGTGCAGGTCAACAACTGGTGGGATTGGAGACTCTACTTGTACTGCGTGGGTTTAGATCTCAGGTCATGAAGCATAGCAGCAAATGTCTTTACCCACAAAACCATTTTGCCGGCCCCTGCTTCTGTTTTTAAGCTACAACTATGTATTGAGGAATTAACTGAGTTACAAGTGTCACAGGCGTATTCAGTTAATCATGCTGTCCACTCTTTTTTCTCCCCTCCTCCCTCCTCCTCCCCCTTCCTAACTGCTGATTGCACCTTCTCTTTCCATAGTAGTCTCTCCTTTACTTTCAGGTGTTTGGCTTATAAGATGCTTGCATGAGATCCTTCATATAGAGCCATTCACAACCTTGCATAGGCTCGCTCTGTTTCTGTCTCTCTGTCTCTGTCTGTCTGTCTGTCTGTCTGTCTCTCTCTGTCTGTCTCTCTCTGTCTCTGTCTGTCTCTCTCTGTCTCTCTCTGTCTTTGTCTGTCTTTCTCTGTCTGTCTGTCTGTCTGTCTCTTTTTCTCTCTCTGTCTCTGTCTGTCTGTCTCTGTCTCTGTCTCTCCCCCTGCCATCCCCCACAGTACATCATTTCAAGTCTACGGTGCCTTTATCGTCTACTCCAGCACACATTTGTCATCTCTGCCAATAGACTCTAGTGGGTTAATGTCCACCTAAGGACAACTTGGAGATGTATGGAGGGGTAGGAACCAGCGGATAAATCCTGCTTCTTTTACTCCCAAGAGAAAATGTAGTTGAAGTGACTTCTTGGTAGCAAAGGCCCTAGATAACAGCAGTGGCTCCCATGGAACCATGTCTGTGTGTCCATTCTGTTTACATCCTTGTCCCATCCCCTCCACTTCCCTGTCCCATTTCCTTCATCACCGTAATTCCCGAGGGTTACACTTCCTAATTAAATATTACTGCCTTCTCCTCAGGCTCGGCTTTCTCATGAACCTAGGCTAAGACACTGTGCATATTTAATTAATATATGGTTAGATGAATAGGCTCTGAGGTCAGAGAAATGAGGTTTTCTTCCTAGTAAGTTACTTACTTTACCTCTTCTTGCCTCAGTTTTATAGCCTGTGAACAGTGGGGGTGTTGTGAGAATTGAGATTTAAGTTGCTCTGGGTATGTTAACTAGCTAACTGTTAGTTGTCATTATTAATAATAGGCTGTGTGGAGTAAATAACCCTGAATATTTAGTTGTGATCATGGTACTGTACTTCCAGCCACACTTTGTCCCTTTCCTAGTGCCTCATGTCTCAATGAGACTTCACCAACCCACGGAGCAGGTAGGCGGACCTTGACCCCTCCCTGACTTAACAGCTACTTCTAGCAAACTTGGCTTGCAGAGCTTAATGAGAAAGAAGGCAAACCTAAAAATGTGAGCAACTGGCACCCAGATGGCAACTCTGGGTGCGATGGAGGAGAAAGACAGAGCTGGCTACCTTCCATGGTTCTAGTGCACAACTGTCGAGGGTTTCTACTGTTCACCACTCCTGGGGCTTGTACCAGTCACAGGCTCTTTCAGGGTCTCCACAAATGGCACCCACAGATGACAAGTTCACGGTGACAGAGTGGCACTGTCCTCAGAATTCCTGCAAAGAGGGGGCTCTCCAGTTCCGCTGCTCTGCTCAAAGTTGGGGTCTTTCAGTTAGGAATAAGATGGAATCACAGAAGGCTTTAGCTTTGTGATTCATAAGTGAAGTCAAGCAGGAGCTCATAGAAAGTACAAACCAGGCATGACTGTGGTGTTCTTGTCCTGCGTTTTGGATGTCCCCAGTGTAAGCCATCAGGTTATTTTTTGCTTGCAGAATTTTGTCATAGTTCATGTTTGGCTTCTCCAACTGGTACTTTCCCCAGATGAAAAATCTAACAGGCTATAACTAAAGAAAACAAACATTTGGTCAATCACTATAAGATGTTTGCAAGGAGAGGACAGACTTTTTAAATGGTGTGCATTCAAATGTAAGGTTTCTAAAGCAGCTTTTCCAAGATAATAAACCATTATTTGCAAATTAGTGACTAAAGATACACTGGATAGCTTAAGCTCTTTTTTGTTTAGTGTTGAATAATTCTATATACTTCAAGGCCAAATTTTCTTCACTTAGCTTAATTGTCAGTTAGATGAATGGAAAATAGCATGCAACTAATTCCAATTTATTTTGCTTTGATATTGTCAGAAATTCGTGCAGCAAGGAAGAAAAGGAGGTCAGACTATGATCTGACAACTTTTTCTCTTTTATTATTCATATTTTGCTATAATTGCTAACATTTACCTAATGATTCAATTAAATTACAAACAAAACACACAGTTGTTGACATTTTTCTCATAATAAGAAAATATAAAGTCTAGCATAATTACAGGAAATAAAAAAGACTTACTTGTGCGGTTAATTTTTGCATTTTCTGTGAGGTAATACCCTGTATGATGAAAACCTTTGTAAATGGATTTAATTGATTCTGCTTTGGTCAGTGTTGCTTCAAGTGATTGCCTAGTTTTGAATTACTCTTCTCAAAGGCCAATCAGCTCATATTATTCTCAAGGAGACTAATTTTCCTAACGTCATCAGGGGATCTCGTAGTATTGCTCATTTTTATGTGTATCAAATGCCATCTTTCTGCCCAAAATGATCTTCATCATTACGTGAGTAGATTGATGGTCCGTGGGTCTGCTCAGAACTAGTCATGATTACAATGGAGTTTTCAAAAACCTCATTGTAATGTGTGTTATTATTAAGAAATCCACTGCCACATATTTAATATTAGAAAGAAGTTTTTTTATGAAAGGGGGAGGGGGGAAAGAAGAAGGGCGCTTCAGAAAGGAGAGAAACCGAGAAAGAGAGAGGGACAGCCAGAGAGAAAGCAAGAGAGACAAGGTGGCAGGTTGGCCCTTTTATATTTGCTGCACAACTGAAGGGCGTCTGGCACACACCTGGCAGCAAATGATGATGTCAGAGGTTGCTAAGAAACCTAGAGGCAGACTAATGGCATTGTGTGCCACTGAGGCTTGGGGAGCTTTTCCTTTGGAAAGGGATTTGTTCTGGGGGTTGCCTGCTGTCTGGCCAGGTTAATTCTTCTTTAGGGGTGTGTGTGTGTGTGTGTGTGTGTGTGTGTGTGTGTGTGTGTATGGGATGGCATTGTGGGCTTGGGATTCATATGCACGCACTTTGTGGGGGCCAGAGTGTCTTCCCCAATTGCTCTCTACCTTATTTACTGAGGTAGGGTCTCTGGGTGATCTCACAGCTTACCAGCTCAGCTAGTCATCTTGTCCCAGGGACCCTCTGTGTCTTCATTAAAACACTAGTATTACAGGAGAGTTGCTCCTCCCACTGGCATTTATGTGGATGCTGGGGTGCTAAATACCTGTCCTCATGCTTGTATGACGAGCTCTTTATCCCCTGAGGTACTTCCACAGCCCTATGATCTTTTATTTTTGGACCCTGAATCCATGCTTGGGGTAGGACTTCCAAGAAGACAAAACTAGCAACCACTACTGTTATGTGCAGTGTGTTTATGTCTGTGTGTAAGTTTCGGGCTTTCATCTGTAAAGAGGAAGCAACTCTGTGACACTTATTTCTTAAGGGACGTTAAAATGAGGCATATGGGGTTTTAAAGAAAACAGCTGAGAGGAATCTACAAAGTGCTATATCACAACTCACCACTGCCGTTCAAAAAGTAACTTGGGGAACGTGTACTGGGGACCTTGCTCCTCTAATGAAAGGCATTTGCCCTGCTCTTTCTGTTTTAACTACTGTCTTGCACTGTAACTCACTGGTTAAGTGCTGCCTTTGGCCGGATGATGATGGTAACGATGTGGTGATTGCTTTGCCAAACTGTTTCCAGACAGAATTTTGGTAACTTTTCCTAGAAGGATCTTACGAATTACACAGGGTGATACACTTTGTAGAAAAACATCAGACAAAATTGACCTTCACTCATTCCATGTTGTCCTGACACTTAAGCATCTCTTATATATTCTGCCCGGAATACTGACCTTAGATGGTTTCAGTGGCCAAGAGTGCTTGCTGTTGTTCCAGAGGACATTGGTTCAGTTCCCAGGACCCAAACAGGTTGTGAATCAGGGGGCTTGCAACTACCTGCGAGTATAGTTTGAAGGGATACCTTCTCTGGTCTCTGTGGAGTTACACACACACACACACACACACACACACACACACACACACACACACACACACACACACAGGGTGGGGGCAGGGCAGATGACAAAGGGACAGAGACAGAGACAGAGAGAGGCACAAATATTTTTAAGCAAGTTCTGTCCTTTGAGAAGGATTTAGAGTCTTCTATCTCTACCATGATATTTTCCCCACCAGTTACAAAATAATTAAAAACATCTAAGGCAGCTTTAAAAATGTTATGGTGCATTAGGGATTGCTTATAAGTGGACGTTGTCACCTCCACTTCCCATAATTAGATTTGCAGAAAATGCATGTTATAGACTCCTGGTGTCATCTCTTAATTTTCCTAGTGGCAAATGGACTGCCTTTCAAGCATCCTTATCCCAAAGGGGATTTGATAAAGTGAAACTTCATTTTCATTTCATTATAACGAATATAATTGCTGGAAATCATTTTATAGTTCTTAATATATCTTGAGTCATATCGTTGAGTAATATCCAAAGAAACTTAGAGAATTTTAGAAGCTGAAATTTTTATTTACAAGATATTGGGCAGCTCACAACTTGGGGGGAAGCCCCACGCCTAGACCAGTGCTCACAGCGTGCTGCAGAGAGGAACAGCAGACCCCGCAGTCTGCAAAGATGAAATCCCTGACACAGAGGCACCAGCTACCACAGCGGCCATCACTGCTACTCCCAGGACCACCCATCTCCAAGAAGCATGTGATAATGGAGATTACAGGTGTGTGTGAGTCCGCCCACGGGACGCCAAGCAGTGCAGGGCTTGGCATCTTCAGATTAGTAACGAGAGGTGTGCCTGGTGGGTCATGTTCTTCCAGCCTTGGGAAGAGGTTGAGATACTAGGAGGCCAGACAGAATGGTGACTATCCAACCATGATGTGAGTAGAACTGGAATTTGTAAATTTGTGGATAGCCTATTTTCCTGCCTGAAGAAATTAAAATTTACTTGAAGTAAAAAAAAAATCCATTATTAGTCGACTGTCATTAATGAACGTACTCATGTTTCCCCTGTACATGTCCTATAGCATATTTTTCTTTTTTTATATATATATTTTTTTTTTTTTATATTTTTCATTTAATATAGCATTTAAGTTCTTTCCATCACATGTTTGGAAAAAATTATCAGAAATGCCAGAAGGAATTACAAGGGATTCCTTTATTAGTGTCCATTGCCATAATAGCCTGCTGGCCTTTTATTCCTTATTTTATATGAGCAGAAGATAACACATTGGTGCCAAGGCTATGCTGAGATCTTAAGATTAGCTAACCTCATCGCAGTGGTTTTAAATCCCACTGACGTTTGCTCTAAATCTAATTTCTAATTTTATAGTTCTCAATATTATTGATGAAAGCCTGTTCTTTTTTCTTTCGTTTTTTTTTTTTCCCCAGACAGAGCTTCTCTGTGTAGCCTTGGCTGCCCTGGACTCGTTTTGTAGACCAGGCTGGCCTCGAACTCACAGTGATCTGCCTGCCTCTGCCTCTCAAGTGCTGGGATTAAAGGCGTGCATCACCACGCCCGGCTGAAAGCCTTTTCTTTTCTTTCTCTTTTTCTTTGTTTTTTCCTTAGTATGGGTCTGGCTCTACCAGAACCATAGCAACCTGCTGGTGACTTCTGCAAACCAATAATAATGCTGTTTGTAAAATTTACCAACAATATTCCCCCTGGGGAATTTCAACAGATCATGGTTTGCTGAGCTCACATTTGAAATGGACTTTGCATTCTTTCAGTGTAAAGGTGCCCGATGCTGAATAAATGTACCAGATAGAGTGGTCACGTGGGTCACAGGGGAGTCGGCTCATTCAGTTTGGGTATGTGCTGCTGCTCAACTCTTCCTGAAGACTGGAGAAGGAAGTTTGGTTTGGCTTTTATCTAACAGTAGGCAACACAGAAAGCGGGCAGCTTCTTCCTTAGTGCATCGCGTTTGCTAGATAAAGCGTCCAGATTAGCTCTGCTGAGCTCTCCTTTTGAAACAAGAATAACTTGGACAGGTGAAAACGCCAGCTTGGCTGGGTATAAATATTACTGTTTTCTTGTCTCCAGCTGTTGCTCTATTGGCTGTGGTCTTCCCCTCCTGTGTCTACCCATACCTCAAGAAGAACCAATAGGCTTGCACTCGGTGTCAGAGACAAAACAACATAAACACCATCTGGTGTTGCTCAAAGCCTCAGTCCTCGAGGAATTTACCACATCTCTCCCTTCCACCCACAGGATGGCAGGCTCTGAGACCTGCACGGTCTCTGCCCGCTTTTCCTGATGATGGTGAGTGAGAGAGAGAGAGACCGACATTACATGTGGGGAAGCTGGGCATGTGACTCTGATGTTCTGTTGGAAGCTGGAGGCCACTGTGTGGCCAGTGTCCAGAGGCCGCTCTCTCTCTGTGGGCTGGGTAGAGAATGCACTTGTATTTTGGACCCACAGAGTAGACACAGTACGATTGGAATGTCCTGCTCCAGTGTGGCTTGTCATGGTAGTGCATGGGAGGGAAGGAAAAGCCATAGAATGGACTCAGGAATTTCATCAGTTTCTTTCAGTTTCTCCCCCTGCCCCCACCCCCATGGTCACTAATATGGATGGAGGGGGACAAGAGGAAGACTAGACTGATGTGTTTACAGAAATACTTCAGCCCCTCAATAAACACTGTAAACTTGCTCAACTCTGATTGCAGTTAGCTCTCCTTATTAGCTTGCGAGGGCGGGGGGCTTCTTGCTAAATCCTGGTTCCACGGTATTTGAGGTCTGTTTCCCCCAAAATAATTCTAGCACAAAGCGTTTATTTAGGGTTTAGGAGGCACATGGGGGAGGGCAGGGGGCAAAGCTAACAGGAGTGTGTCAGGGAAGGGTCACCACAGGCACCGCAGGAGTCCCCGCAGGTTTGAGGTGTCTGAGAAGAAGACATTATATACTTGGGCTGCCACTCTTCATTGACTCTGGGCTTGGAGCGCTAGCTTCTTTGCATTTGTGTCCTGGCTGTCAAGAGGGTCCTGACATAGTTGACTGCGGATGAGGACTGGTTAAGCCCTGAAGATGCTGGCCATCCACAGGCCATGCTGATGGGACCCTGGCTGTGCCCTGATATCATGTCCAACAGAACAAGAGATGGCGTGGCTCCTCCGTGAGATATCGCTCTCTCTCTCTCCTTCAAATCTACATGTTGAGTTCCTTTTCTTCCTCTCACTCCTGCACCCACTTACAAGTATTGGAATCTCTGAGGCCTGGTGAGCTAACTATCAGCTCTGTGGGCTTCTGCTTTCCATCTGTGTGGCAGAGACAACAGTAGTGCCTCCCTTGACACTTGTGTAAGAACTAGGTCATTGTGGAAAACTGGGATAGTGTGTGGCTTATGGTAAGCACCTGGCAAGTATTAGATTCAATGTTTGTTTGTTTGAGATAGGGTTTCTCTGTGTAACAGCCTTGGCCAGCCTGACTCACTTTGTAGACCAGGCTGGACTCGAACTCACAGAGATATATGCCTGTCTCTGCCTCCCAAGTGTTGGGATTACAGGTGTGAGCCACTGCACCCGGCCTCAGCTTTGATTATTATACTGAACAGAGAACTGAAGTTTCTTGCCATTTAATTTTTAGCTAGCAATTGACACTCTAGGCTAGGTTCTCCATTTGATGTTTTGTCTTCCTACTTGTTTGAAGGCTAGTCTCTCTCATCCCTCTGCTATTTGATACTGGAAGTCTTCCCCCACTCTCTGCTCCTTTCCTTACAATGATTGTTTGTCTCTCACTACATCTTCCCAACAGTGCTGATTTTAACAGTAAGAATAAAGCATAAGCAAGCTGCTTGTCCAAGATTACTGACATCAGACAGTCACAGGCAGCAGTGTCCACATTGGATATACAGTGATGACTTTGCTGAAGTAAGCCTCAATTCAATTGATTGAGTGAAAATACTTCCTGAGCACTTGCTGTTTTCTAGTGTCTATCCTAGGCACTGCAGGCACAGCAGAGGTGGGGGGGGGGGAACCCCTCTGTTCTTGGTGACATTTATCATCAAAATAAATGAAAAAAAAAAAAAGATTAGGTGGAAAAATGAGAAGATGGAAAAATAAATGAATTTTTAAAGTTGTAATGATCTTCCTAATCACCAAGCGATGAGGGATTCCCCAGCCAGCTTTTCTCTGGTACTCAGTCTGCACAATTCACACGATTAAGTTAAGGAACCCTGAGTGTTTGACAGAATATATTGAAGCTATTACAGTCCACCGAGTGGAGCCTAGCTTGAAAATATTTGGCTTACAGATCACTAACTCACAAGAACAACACGGCTTTATGAAGGTTAGAGTCTGTGATCTGTGAGGGACTAGGAGATCTTAATAGGTACATGGGGTTATTCTGACTGCTAGGATCCAGACGAATTCCTGAAGGAGCTATGGAGGCCCCTAATATTTATCCTGTTCAAACGGGGGCCAGGTACCTTTGATCACCAATGCACATAACTAATGTCTTTAAAGGACAAATGAAACGGTCTCTTGGTTATTGGGAATTTTTATTTTATTTTTTTTTTTTGGAATAAATACATGTGACTTGGTCTAAAGCGCAAGGTTTTTCTTTATATCTAATATAAAATACTTAATATATTTATATATGTATATTCTTTGTTCCTCTGTATATGTGTGACTCTATGGACATACAAACACTTTAGGAGCTACTCGGAACATTGATGTGTACTAAGTAAGTAGCACATGATGTTTAAGTTGCTCGTATGATTCTCATTTAGGCCTTGCGTAACTTTTGTCATATTACATCATGATTATTTAATTTTCTTGTTTGTGTTTTGGCTCCGTATCTAGCCTCTGAGCACTTCCGGGCTGGATGGACTACATAGCGAGCTTCCCTTCTTTCTCTCTCTACTGTCCATTAGAATTACCAGAGAGCTACTTCTAAGCATCACATAGACGCAGGCATTTAGCAAGATTGAAGTATCACTAAACTCAACTGCCCGTTGTGCTGTTTTATTTGTTTTTTTTTTTTTTTTTAAATTGGGGTGGGGGGCGGTGTCTTACGAAAGCCAGGCTGGTTTCAAACACACTGTGTGGCCAAAGACTTTACATTTGGGAACCTCCAGCCTCCAAATCCGGTGTGCTGGGATTACGAAGAGGTTAGGCTACCACGCCGGGTTTATGCTGTGGTGGGGATCGTCAAACTCAGGGCTTCATGCATGCTAGGCACTCTATGAACTCTACGTCACCTCCAGATGCTTTTCGGCAGCTGTTGAACTAAGTAAGCTGACAGGAGAAGTCGCTGATGAAAGAAGTGTGTTAAAGAGTCTGAAGCCAGGCAAGAGTTCTGTAAGCCAGCCTGGAGATTCTGTCTGAAACCAGGTCTCAAGAAGCTGCGGGGCAATGGACCGTACTTGGCAGATGTAAGGTTAAATAAAACCAAAGCATCACAACTTACACACACATCCAAAAAGTCGTAACAGTCCCTGAAACTCGTCCACCGCAACCCTTGCAGGGCACGCTTGCAGAACTGAGTACTGTTTGCAGACCGCCCCCGCCCCCCGCCCTGGAGCCCGCCCCTGTCCCTAGGTTCCTCAATCGCCTCGGAGCCGGGTCCTGGGGGCCCAGAGCAGTCGCCAGGTGCGTTGGGGCGCCACACCCTCTCCGGTTGGAGAGCGGGCAGACCGGTTCAACTTGTCTTGGTAGGAAGGAGTCGACAGAGCAACTACAGACAACTGGAGGCGGCGAGGCCCCGCTGTCTCCTCCCTCGCATCCTTCTAGCCTCTCTCTGAACTTTTCTACCTGACACTCGAGACGCTTGCAGAAAGCATGCCCCCCCCCCCCCCCAGCCCAGCAGCCTGCCGAGCACCATCTCCAGCGACGGGTGTGAAACTGTTCCACTCAAAACACAAACAGCAGCCACTGACATGTTTTAAGAAACGCTCCAGTTGGATGAGTGCGGAACCAAAACAGACCAAATGGGGAGGCAAGAAGGGAAAAGCAATTGGCCCAATTCGGTTGGAGCAGCGGGCTCGTGTTACACTCCCTTTGCCAGTTAGCGTCGTGGGCGTTTGTTGCTGTGTTAATTACAGTTCTTCCCGGAGTCGGAGGCGAGAACAGCCCTCGTGGAACCGTTTCAAGTGGAACGTTCCACCAGGAAGCAAACAACTGCCTTCCTGCCCAGCTGGGAGGGATTCCACCCGGCAGCGAAGGGCGGGGCTGCGGGCGCGTCCTGCCTGGCTCTGCGCACGCGTCCTGCCGGGCTGGGCGCACCTGCCGGCGGTTAGCATCCCGCTTCCGACCGGCTCCCGCGGCGGTCAGGTGCAGCGGAGCAGGGACGCTGCAGCGCAGCGGCTGCTTCCCCCCCTCCCGCCCCCCACCCTTCGGGGTCCGCCTGGGGTTCTGGGGGCCCGCGCTTTTTTTTTTCTTCCTTATTCTTTCTGTTTACTCTGGAGTTCCTGGGGAATCAGTCCCGTTTTATCTCCGCGTGGGTGACAGGAGGATGGGAACAAGTGGCTCAGAAGGAATCGGGGACAAATCCGAGATAGCGCGGCAGGGTGGAAAGTACACGGCCTTCCAGATACAGTGAGCTGGCTTCAAACTCGCTGCCCTTCGTCAAATGTGTGACCTTGGGCAAAGTTGTTTCACTTTTCTGAAAGGCTCCAGTGGCCTCGCATGTTACTTTACGAGAGGCGGTGCTTGTATGTGCTCCCGACTCTATTGCCAGGACTTGTCTGAACGCAGACGTCATTATAGCCTATAAAGAAGTACTCAGGGGCTGGGCGTGTAGTTCAGCTGGTAGACTGCTTTCCTAGCAAGCATGACACCTTGGCTCTATGGTCCTGGCACCACATAAAATCCCCAGTAATCTTAGCGGGAGGTCAGGAGTTCAAGACCATCCTTAGCTGCACAACACACAACAAAACTTTTTAAATTGCACTCCACAGGTGAGAAAGCTAGGTCCTAGAACTGTTAATGAAACACACACACACACACACACACACACACACACACACACACACACACACACACACACGAGGTCAAGAAGTCCAGGCAGGATCGGAAACATGACGGGCTAACTACAAAGTTCATGTTGTAACCAAAGCTCAACCTGTATGCAAAGGATTATGTAGATGTAAAGTACCTGAAAGTAGCAGGATTGTAGCTGCTCTCGTTTTTTTTGTTTGTTTGTTTTTGTTTTGTTTTCTTTTCATCACCATAGGATCATAAACAACAGACACTAGCTCAGAGCAACGTGCCCTCTATTCGCAGGACACTAAAGGGGCAGAGAGGAAAGGTGGTGATTACCTATATCCAGCGAAGGCGGCTGCACAGAAGCAGGGAATGCAATGTGAATGCAGGCATCAGCCGGTCTATTACAGCCTGCACATACTCAGATACCCTACAATGTACTTAGACAAAGCCCCTGGGTCAGTACTGGGTCAGCAAGTCGGGGGCGGAAGCAGAGTTGTGGCCTACTGCTCCAAGGTCACTTATTACAATACTGACCTGGCAGCTTTCCTCCATGTCAGAAAAATGCTGTTTTCCCCCTACAGTGCTATTTGGGCATCTTACGAATAAAATTCTTGGAATTAACTCAAAAACTGCAATCCAGAAACCATGGTGTGCACTTGAAACTGCCACTTATGCACACTTAAGGCCCGGTGCAGACGCCTAAGATAATATCCTGGCTGTTTTGGAATAAAAGCACTAGTAATGACATTTGGAAAGGATATCATAAGTGTTTTGATTGTCATAATAATCCTTCTGAGGAAATTTTTGTCATTAATGTGTGACTCTCACTCAGAGTTTTATGATGTCCTTGGTAAAGCCATTTTCAGAATGGTGGTGGGGACAGGATGGGAAAGGCACAGCTCAGGAAACAGGTTGCACTGGCCTTGGCATAATATCCATCTAGGCAGAACTGTTGTGGCGGTAAGGGCAGCTGTTTAGGTTCCGAAGAGAACCGCTTGCTCCGTTTTCACCGGAGAAGTCAATGCCTGTTCTTGGGACAGTTTAGATCTGGCTGGGGACCATACCCTGAGTTAGCTGCCTGCATAAAAGATCACCACAAGTTTGGTGGCTTAAAATAACCAAATTTACCTTGTACTTCTGTAGGTTAGAAATCTGACACAGTCTTTTTTATTGGACGAGGCTGCAGGGCCAAATCCACTTCTTAGTCTTCCAGGGGAGGCACTTCCTCCCTGTGGAGAGTCAGCAGCAACATCTCAGATCCACACACTGCATCATCCTGGCAGCTGTTTCTGCTTCCCCCATACTCTTTTAAGGACCCACATGATCACACTGGGCCCATCCAGGTAGCTTAGGATAATTTCCCTATTTTCAGGCACCCTGATTAGCAAACCTTGAGTCATTTGCATACGTAATACCTCTTTACGATTTAATCTAATGTATCTACAGGCTCCTAAGGATTAGGATATGGATGTCTATGGGGCCACACGTGCTGCTCATCTTGGTAGCGAGGGCAGCCTTAATTAGCATATGCTTAAATCAGCGGCTCTGTCTGTCCACTTACTAGTTAGGTTAACTCAGGCAAGTTACTTAACCCTTTTAACCTGCAGTACCCACATCTGTAAAGTGGGCATAATGGTAGTACCCACCGTATTGGATTGCTGTTTTAATTAAATAAGATAATGCTAGACAATAAAAGCACAGTGCCTGGCATGTGTCCAGCGGGTCACCAGGAACATGGAAGTGGAATGCGAGAGGAGGGTCATGGCTGGACAGGTAAGGCAGAAGAAAGGCACCGGCAGGTAGGTGGAAGCTACAGAGCTTCAGCGCTCTATTCCCACTGGTGGACTCTGATACAATCCCTCCTCCCCTCACCTCACACTTCCTCCCCGCATTTCGTTCTGAGCTGAACTTTGCCCTTCCCGAATGCACATGTTGGAATCTTATCCCCTACCACCTTAGGATATGGCTGTATTTAGAAACAGGGTCTCTATTGAAGCAACTAAAGGTTAAAAGAGGTGAGCCCTATTCCACTATGACCGGTGTTCTTATCAGAACACACACACACACACACACACACATATACACACACACATTCATACACACACACATACACACACACACACACACACACAGGGAGAGAGGATCAACCATATGACACTAAGACTGCAGGATGATGAGAAAATACAGGTCGGTAGTTGAAGCTACTCACTTCTTTATGGTACTTTGTTGTGGTGGCCTCGCAAATCAATACACTTCTCCAGGGACCAGTGCCTTTGGGTTTCCACTCATGGGAGCTGAAGGCAACCCAAAGTACTCACTTGTTCCAAGACTTACATCCCACCAGGTTGCTTGCCCTCGGTGTCTAGAATGTCCTGGGTTATATGTAATAGCTTTCAGAAATATTGTTTTTGGTGACTGGAAGGATTGTGATGATGTTTCTCTTGGAGGATTGTGGTGTTCGAAGCTAGCCCATGGGATGGGTCAAGCCTTTTGAGTGTGAGGCTTACAGCTGTTGACTGCTGTGCCACCTGTTCCTAAGGCTGGCTCAGGCCGTGGATTGCTCCTGCGCTTTCCTCTGAAGCCTTGCTGGAAACAAAGAGGAATGTGATGCTTCCGATTGGCAGGGCAGAAAGAAGCATTTTGCTGCACTTAACCTGTGCGTCTTCTCTTTGTGCTTAATGACCATTTGGAATCTTGTGTTTTTGGTTGTGAGCCTAGCCTTTAACCTATCATGAAAGGTGAAGGCTAAGTCAGCACTCAAAGTAGCCCGTGGAGGAAATCAAACACAGTGATGCACTCACAAGGCCGCCTTGTGGAGTTTGGTGACAGTGAGGTGTTCAGCCCAGATGGCCTTTATGATGTTTGAAGCAGTGATTACAAGAAAGACGCTGACGAACTACTCCTCACCTTCCAGTGGACAGAACGAGAGAAACACAAGACTCTTTGGGAAGAGCTTGCTAGCAAAAGCCGGTTCTGACTTGGTTGTTCTCTACCTCCCTCTTCTGGAAGGCCGTGGTATTACTCCGAGTTTTTCTCCGTTCCACTTGCGGAATGACTGTTCTTGTGCCCAGTCCTATCAATAGAACGGGGACTTCCCCAGGACACGTCTCGTGTCTCATCTGTCTTTGTCTCTCTTCTAGCTGGCACTAGGTACCCCTCATTGGCTAAATAGATTAGCTGGCTAACCCTTTGTCCCTTAAAAATATTTTGGCGTTTCCCAGAGACTCTGTGTGTGCGCGCGCTAGAGAGAGAGAGAGAGAGAGAGAGAGAGAGAGAGAGAGAGAGAGAGAGAGAGAGAGAGAGAGAGAGAGAGAGAGAGAGAGAGAGAGAGAGAGAGAGAGAGAGAGAGAGAGAGAGAGAGACAGACAGACAGACAGACAGACAGACAGACAGACAGACAGACAGAGACGGATACAGCGACAGAAAGAGAGAGGCACAGAGACACAGAGAGAGACAGAGATACAGAGGGGGGAGAGAGGACCATGAATAAACTACTGTTGAGAATTACTATGGTGATTGTATACAAGATTTTTTCATTTATCTGTCTTCTATCTACTTTTGAGGCAGGGTTTCACTGTGAAGCCCTCGCTGGCTCAGAATTCACTACAAAGACCAGGCTGGCCTCATATTTGGGACAATCTTTCTACCTCTGCCTTCAAAATCCAGGTATTACAGGTGTGTGCCATTACACTCAGCTAGAATTTATTATTTTGGACATCAAGAAGTATGTGAATAGTGTATTTGGGTATCTAGCCTATGGTTAACGATTAAGACACAGTTATGGACTGACTGACTAACCAAGGCCTGGAAACATATTTACCTGATGTGCTGCAGGTAGGAAGGCTGGCATCTCTGCAGCGAGGTGTTGGCAGCCTGCGGGATGTCCGTCTCCAGGTGGGACTACAGGACGCTCAAAGCACAGGTTGAACTCACAGTACAGTTCTCTTCATTAATTTCAATCTCATGTCAGGTGTTCTGTAGCTCGCGCTCTCTCTCTCTCTCCTCTCTCTCTCTCTCTCTCTCTCTCTCTCTCTCTCTTTCTCTCTCTCTCCCTCTCTCTCTCTCTTTCACTCCTCAGTTCTGTACAAGAGGAAACTGAGGTGCGTAGGCACTTATACATTTAGTCAACCACATTTATAAAGTTCACTGTACATGCTAGACACTAAGCTGGGGTACAGCGATGACAAGGCACAGAAGCCTTGTCCTCACAGGGCTCACCGTCTACCAGGAAGTGGTATACGGAAGGCAGGGAAGATGCAACAGGGTCATGTCAGTGCGTATTGGAAGGTGCATCTGTCACCAGCAGAGGTTTGCAGCACACACAGCGATGTACTGAGAAGCAAATGCTGGCCGCACCCGCGCTGGTTCTCAGTGTTACATTACAGCTCCATTGGGTGTGAGATTATAATGGCTCCCTGAGAGTAAGCACATGGTTCCTGGCAGGGGCGGGGGGAGCACATTGGAAATAATCAGGGAGGCACCTCAGATCAAGTGACGGTACCTGAACCTCAGTGCTTGGCTAAGAGTTTACTACGTTAAAGCTAAAGGGTGGAGGAAGGAAAGACAGAGGGAACAAGAAGTGCCAAGTCCCAGAGGCAAGAACTAATATGTTTCTTAAGAATCAATTCTGGGGGCTGGAGAGATGGCTCAGAGGTGAAGAGCACTGCCTGCTCTTCAAAAGGTCCTGAGTTCAATTCCCAGCAACCACATCGCAACTTACAACTATCTATAATGTGATCTGATGCCCCTTTCTGGCCTGCAGGTGTATATATACTGTATATTGTATATATAACAAATAAATAAATCTTTTTAAAAAAGCATTAATTCTGTCTGGAATAGAGATTTTGGGGGAGAAATGAGAAAGGGAAGGTAACCTGGGGTAGGTCTTGGGGGGTTGTCATACAGAGCTCGGATTCAGTGTTGAGGCAACCAGGAAAAGACCAAGGAAAACCTGCGGTGAACAAAATATGAGCAGAAAGAGGTGAATTGGAGTTTGAAGCCACTTCCAATCCAACTCAGGAGCTCACCTGCCAGGGCCTGTAGCAGGCCCCAGAGGGAGAAGGAGCAAGAAGGGACTTTCCTTCTCTTCCTCTTGCCTGGGCCTTTGCGGAGCGTGTGGCAGCCCTCCAGTGTCAG
Organism: Acomys russatus; assembly: GCF_903995435.1. Lineage (NCBI taxonomy): Eukaryota > Metazoa > Chordata > Mammalia > Rodentia > Muridae > Acomys > Acomys russatus. The sequence goes on from NC_067145.1 coordinate 4,778,006, forward strand.
GGTCACCACTCCCACTTTCATTTTCCTCCTGTTCCTGGGGTTGATATTGTCTCCTGCAAGTCCGTGCCAGGCGGGCATAGTGTTCACAGACTGTCTGCTTTACTACAAATGATCCTCTTCTATCGCCCTCCAGAGACCAGGCATGCCAAAGCATCATCTTCCTGTGAGGGAAACGTATAGGTGCTGGGTAGCAAAGAGAAGAGTCGCCTGTCTTCTTTCTGTGTTCTTGCTGGGGGGGGGGGGGCTGCCTAGGCATGGGTTCGCACTGTTTTTCTGTATGCCACCTTGCCCAATGGTTGCCATCAGCACTAATACTTAACTAAATAAACGCACCATTATTTTACATTTTGGAACCTTAAAATGTAGTAAACATTTTTTGTTTTGTAGTAAACAAACATCTTCAACAATTGCTCGAGAGAAGCCTCAATGGAACTTACTCTTTTTATATTTTCAGTGGAAAGGCTGTTTTTACTCATCTTTTTCTTTTCGGAACGTATAGTCTCCCAGACTTCCTCAGTGCAAATGATAGTTCTAACACTTCATCTGGATGACAATGGGCAGGCTGCTCAACAGTTCTGCACCTCCATGTTCTTACTTGTAAGAAAGTGATGTCAGTAATGGTATCAGCATCACAGTAAAGGGGTTAAACGAATTCACTTGGCACTGTACTTAGAATGATTGCTGGCATACAGTAGGCACTTCATAAGTGTCAAGCTAGTGCCATTTTTTTCATTTAGCATGAGAAGACTTCCTTCCTTCCCTCCTTCCTATCTTTCTATCTGTGGGTTTGTACAGTTGTGCACTGTATGCACATGTGTGTAGAAGCCAGAGGTCAACATCAGATGTCATCCTCAACTGCTCTTTACCTTAGTTTTTGAGACACAGTCTTTCGCTGACAGTGGAGCTCGTTGGTTGGGCAGTGAGCTTGGGGCACAGCCTGTCTCCCTCTCCTAGTGCAGCAATGACAGATTCATGACTTTTACTGGTGCTGGGACCCAAACTCAGGTCGGCATTCTCTTTAGGGACTGAGCCACGTCCCCAGCTTGCTTTTTTTTTTTTTATTTTTAGATTCTAGCTGTCAGTTCCAGATAGATGCTTAGGAAAAGCTTGGGGGGAGGTATGAATCATGCTGCCCTTTATCCTAAGCATTGTTAAACCTATCACCACAAAACAGATGACAATGAGACAAGGCTTTCCGCAGGATCAAAGCAGGAAGGCACCACTCTGCTGTGCTAAGTTTACGGGTTGCTCGGAGCATTTGCAAAGGACAGAGTAATATCCTGGGTCTTAGCACATGTCACATCAATCATCCCCAACACCCTTCAGATCAGTGTGATAGCACACAGCCCCACGCAAAATGAAAAACCACTAACAGTATTTTAAATGTAGATGATGTACACTGTGTGGGTAACATTCCAGGTTCCCCCAGGTCCCAGGGGAAGTTACTGGTGGCTGAGTATTGCTATGTGGATTTCTTTTTTAGAAGCAGTCACACTGTTACTATTTTAAAGTAGTCTTTTCATGGCTAGTTCCTCAAGCCTCAGACTTTGGTCCCTCGGACTAAGAGCTTCCACCACACAGGTGACTCCTTTGCTGTAGAAACAGTTTCACCCAGGGGGCTCCTGCACAGGGGAAGGAGAAGGCTCCTCCTCCTCCTCCTTCTAGCAGAGGCTACTGTAAGCAAGGTCTCTATTGTCTGCACAGCCTGGGAATGCGCAGGTGACTGTGAAGACAGCAGTGGAGGGACAAGAATGGGCATATGGTCCTCATTGGCACAGCATAACAAAGTAATTAAAAATGTCTTAAAATGCAGAAACCTCCAAACTGTAAAGTATATCACAGTAGATGTCAAATTAGCATTTTCTGCTTCTTTTTAACAATGCCATAATCTCATTAATCTACAGAAGGAACTAAACGCACGGACCCCAACCAGTTGGCTGGACATATGCTGCACGTTGGACTGGCCATTTGGCTGGATCAGATTAAAGTGGAGAAACTGCATATTTTTTGGGCACTGAACACAAATCTGGACTTGCTTATTACTTTTGTCCCCTCTTTTCAAAGTGATGGATTTGTAAGTGCCAAAAATTCAGTACCAACTTGAGTTTAGAAGGAAAAAAAAAAAAAAAAAAAAAAAAAAAAAGAAGGCCTATAAAGAAACAGCACAGCAGAAACGGACAAAGGACTGAGGATGGGGACTCTAAAACTGGCTTCAGGGTGGGGATATTAAAAGGCCACACACACACACTGACAGTGCTTTACATTAGAAAGGCCAGTTATGCTGGTTCTGGCTCAGCTGTGGGCAAGGTGGCTCCGCTGATTAAGGACTGTATTTGGAATGTTATCATGTATCATTAAACCATTTAGCACACTGCTTTGTTTTAGTCTTTTCTTAACAAATATGAGAATTTAAAAATCTTTCGAATGTTCTCAAAAGCAGAACAAATGTATTTTGTCTACCCCCATGGCCACACTCACTAATATGTCCTGAGCATATATGGGTGCTCATGACATTGTCCTAAATGTTATAAGAATGTACATTTGGGTGTGATCCAATAAGGTGCTTGTGCTTCAGGCAAGTTTGCAGGTAGTTCGTGATAGGGCAAGAAGTATTGTCCTGTGGATGGTGTCAAGGGAGATGTGATGTACCAGATGACTGCTCATGCCTATGGGATATGTTTGTTGGAAGGGATGGGTAGGCTGAGGCCAGACTCGCCTTCAGGAAGGAGGTAGCATTTGAACAGACGGAGGTCGGATCCTGATAGGCAGAGTCAGATGATTTGGCACCTGCAGACTCAGGCCTGGGATGTCAGCAACCACCGGGAGGGACACTAGTGCACTGGAGAATGAGTTGGGAGAAGCAGATGGTCGTCACCATTTGGTGCTTGGGATTCAATGGCAGGTCAAGGGGTGTTCAGGGCAGGCATGGCCTTCTGCCATCTTCTGAGAATGGCAAAACCGGAATCTGTCTTTTGGGGTGAGCCCCGTGACAGTGAGCAAAGCTCTCTGTGTGTTGGGGAGAATATCGTCCTGTGGGGATGATGGCAGGCCAGGCAAGATGTGATGGAGTATTCATCTGAGGAAAGTCACTGGGAAGCAGAAGTAGGGTGCAGGTAGGGTGGCCCCATGATGTTGAGGCCACTTGGCCACTTGCTGAGGCAACAGGATGAGAGGACCTCAGAGGTGACCATTGGGGACAACAATAACCACACATTCATAGGCAGGCTGGCTGGCTACCTAAAGCACTCTGGTAGATAGAATGATTAAAGGACACATTTGCTTAATTTTCAGCTGACCTTCCAAAACCTAAGCTTTTCCAAAGAGTGTTGACACTTAGGAGGCAGAGGCAGGAGGATCTCTGTTAGTTTGTGGCCAGTTTGATCTTCATAGGAAGTTATAGGCCCACCGGGGTTACACAGTGAGTCCCTGACTCAAAACAAAATGAGATAAAAACTCCTCAAAAAACCAAAAACCAAAAACAACAACAACAACAAAAAAAAACCCCAAAAAAACAAAAAACAAAAAACCAAACCAAACAAAACAAAACACACACACACACAACCAAAAAACAAACGAACGAACAAGCAAACCCTAAGACTTTACTCCCTCAGACTAAGAGGGAGAGTATGTTAGGACGAAGATGGCTGTGGGAAGATGAGGTCTGCTCTTATGCTCTGAATCCCTGAAGCTACACATTCATTCCTTTGACCTCTTTATAGAAAGACAAGAAAGCACACAGGAGGACCAGAAGTGGAAACTGTCTCCTGAAGCTGACCATGCTGTCATAGCCCCCTTATAACGGGCCCAGATGTCTTTTCCAGATCCGATCGGGGACCTTGTCTCTCATCGGAGGGGAAGGACACACACGGTCTTAAGAGGTTTGAGTGCTGCGGTCCCAGGAGACCTGCAACACCTGTGTACGGAATTTAAAACTAAAGAATGTGGTTGTGTGTGTGCGTGCGTGCGTGTGCGCGCGCGCGCGCGCGCTCAGGGCCGGGGAGGAAGAGAGTCTCCCTGTAGACAGGGAGCACTTTTGACCTATGCCCCGAATCCAGAGTTCACGTACGAGTACGTTTCAGTCTTAGGAAAGATAGAAGCCAGTTAATTTCATTAATCCCTCTTTTTGTGGCAGTAGAAATTTCTAAACGGAAATGAGACCTCTGAGACTCTTGGCATAGGAACGGTAAATTAGAAATCTATCCGCGAATACTTCTTTGCATTTAATTAAACGGCGGTCTCTGGGGTCTTAGCGGCATTTGGAGTAATAAACCCATCACACAGAACACCTAAATATGTGGCCTTTGGTCCACATCCATTTTATTCATAACACGAAGCTAGGTACGTGGAAACATTGAGAACTGACTGGAGAAGTCGTTCTGGCATTTTTGTTCTCCCTTAAAATTGTGACTCTGATCCAAACAGACGTGGGTTCGATGTTTCCTGAGTTTTGCTTGAAGCTGTTGGACCCACGTGAACTTTTTTTTTCCCCAATTGAGGATGAGGCTGCTGACAGGAAGAGCCTTTCTCTCTGGTGACAAAGACCCCTGGTGCCACTTCTAAATTGCCTTGTAACTCATGACTAATGACTGAGAAAATATTTGACGAGTCAGCAAGATCTGTTTCTAGCCTATGAAACCTTCTGGGGATTTCTTTAGGAGCTCCAGGATACTGTAGGGGCAAAGACAGCTTTTACAGAGCAGAGGGGTCACCGTGCATGATGTGTATCTTGGGATTTCACTTATTCAGGAAACACACCTGCACACTTCCTCACAGAGAAGAATCTTTTTTAAATGAAGGTGTGTGTGTACACATGCAAATCACATTTCCATTAAACAGTTGTGGGTCAAACTGATTATAATAAACAAAATGCATGTCTTTTAAAGAAGGTTTGCCTATTTATTTAGTGACAGCTTAGTTTTTTTTATATACTTAAAAATATTTATTTATTTATTATGGATACAGTGTTTTGCCTGCATGTATACCTGCACACCAGAAGAGGGCAGCAGATCTCATAATAGATGGTGATGAGCCATAATAAATGGTTGCTGGGAATTGAACTCAGAAAGAACCTTTGGAAGAGCAGCCTCAACCTCTTAATCTCTGAGCCATGTCTTCAACCTTACTTTTTTTTTTTTTTTTTTTTAAGACAGGTTCTCTATGTGGACCAGGCTGGTCTCAAACTCACAGAGATTCTCCTGCCTCTGCCTCCCCAGTTTTGGGATTAAAAGCATGTGTCACCACACCCAGACGTTTTTTAAAAAAGAACTCTCTTAGTACATTTTATACCTATTATAAAAGAAAAGAATGAGTAGACCCATTTTATAGGTGACAAAGTTTAGCGAAGTGGACACTGAGTCCCCTTCACCCTGTGGTGTTAGTGACAGACAGTATCTGGCTCAGTGGCTCTCATGGGAGATCTGCAGCAGTGTCCAATGGTGCCCCTTCTCTGAGCGCCTTTGTCAGGGTTTCTAGCTCTTCTCCGAGCCTGGGTTGCCTTGTATAAGACATGGGAACACAACAGGTCAGAGAAAGTGTGTTGGGGCTTTGACAATGTCTTGTACCTAACTGATAATCAGTAGGCATTAGCCTCCTTTCACATCTTCCTTAGTATCGGAAGCTGCTCCAGGCTCCAGTGCTCGGTGGTGCTCGGATGGACTCTCAGTGGGGCACTGGGATCCTTGAGTGACGTCGGTGCCAATGGCTCGCGCTTGGATCAGAGCGACCCCCTCAGATTTGCTGTGGGCTCAGAGGCTCTTGCTGCCTCTCAGCCCGCAGTAGCATTTGGAGAATCTTGAGCTGGAAAGAAGTACAGGCTTCCAAGCAGGACAGGCCTGGTTGGAACCTTAGTTTCACATTGTATAACTTCATAAAATCTAGTCCACAAAGCTGGCTTGGCGCAGTGACCCCCGGCGCGACTGCAGGAATATGTTGGATCTTGTCTGGGTGTGTTGACTCTCTCATCCTTAGATAAATTACTTAGTATCCCCATCCTCAGTCTTATCATCTACAAATAGGGCTAATGATAATCTGTTAATGCACACACCTTTTTTTTTCTTTGTTTTTGTTGCTGTTGTTTGAAATAGAGTTTCTCTGTGTAGCCTTGGCTGTCCTGGACTTGCTTTGTAGATCAGGCTGGCCTTGTGCTCAGAGATCCCCCTGCCTCTTTCTCCTTGAGTGCAGAAACTACAGGTGTGCACCACCATGTCCTGCTACAATCTTTACCTCATACAGCTTATTATGAGGCCTAACATAATACTAAATGATTCTGCAGTAAGTGCTCAGTTAAAAGTTATGATATGTGTCCTGAAGGCTTGCCACAACCACAAATGCAGATCAAGTATCCTTTAGTCCAAATACTTGGGACCAAAATTATTTCATATTTTTTAAAGGGTGGGGCTGGAGAGACGCCTCAGAGGTTAAGAGCACTGGCTGCCCTTCCAGAGGTCCTGAGTTCAATTCCCAGCAACCGTTTGGTGGCTCACAACCATCTATAGTGAGATCTGGTGCCCTCTCCTGGCCTATAGGTGAACATGCAGCCAGAGCACTTTATACAAAATAAATAAATAAATCTTTTTAAAAATGGTGGCTCTAGGCATTTTCTCATGCATAATAAAGTATCTTGGGGATGAGATTAAAGGCTAAATATGAAATTCTGTTATATCTCCTATAAGCCTTGTCTACGTAGCCTGAGGATCATTTTACAGAACACTTTAGTGTGCCGCATTTTCACACTGATCACATGAAATCAGGTGTGGAACTTTGCAGCTGTGGTGTCAGGTCAGGGCTCAGAAAGTTTCAATCTGGGGAGCTTTCCAGATTTTGGATTTTTGAGTTAGAAGCTACTCAGCCTGTGCTAGCCTTACAACATGACCACAGGCCAGTTACTTAAATGGTTTAGATGCTCAGTGTTTTTTATTTTTATCCTGAAAGAAGAGAAACAAACCAAACAACAAAACACTTGTCTCACAAAGCCAGGTGGAATACATGTGATAACGTGCAGAAGACGTGAAACAGAATAGGGTCTCGGTGAAGGACGTGGTCACCATTACCACAAATTAACCACGCTGGAGAGACTTCCCTGGCCCTAGCTTTCCCGTGGCTCGCTTCCTGCCTTTCATGTCATGCCCAAGTTGAACCACGTTCCCCACAGAATTGACATCTTTCCAAGCGGATTCCGTTCCAAGTATTGCCACGCAACCCAACCCCTGCCTAGACTCGGGCCTGCGTAATTGCTATGCACACAGACATTACTCCCAGGGCCCCAGAAGAGGCCTGGCCCATGAGGCCTCTATATTTGATTTCTGTAGGTCAACAAACAAACATTTGAAATTAAATAAGCATGTTAGTCATGGCAGGTTCAGGTTTCTGTAATTAGCTTCTGTCTGGCCTGCTGGAGCAGCAGCAGGCCTCTGCTTCCCACTGCCTGTGCAACAAGAACTCACCGGTCCCAGGGTGCTGGCGGTGCGGCTGCCCAAAGTGTTTGACGTTGATGCTTCGGGACAGATGTTGGCAAGGCCTCTTCCTGTGCTGGTGGAGGGGAGTGTGGAGCCATTTCGATTTTAGGCTGTGAGGAGCCACTGAGCTGGCTCCTGGTACTGCGGGTACAAAGAGAGTCCCTGATTATAAGGAGCTGTGGTGGGGCCAGCACAGAGACGGCATAGAGATCAGGAAGCAAGCAGTGGGCATTCTTCTCTTTGGTTCCAGGCCTAAGGCCTCTTGGGGCTCAGACTTCCCGGGGCTGCTTTCTGGGCTAGGTGTTTCCCATCTGAAATGTTCCATTGTTGGCAGAGTCAGGTTCCTGCTGGCCTGTCGCTCACTGCCCGGCCTTCTTCACCTTTGTTTGGCTGGCTACCGTCTACGTCCTGGACCAGCACACCTGGACCAGCACACCTCGACCAACACACCTGGACCAGCACACCTAGACCAGGACACCTGTGAACCTGTCCCAGTGCCCTTCGTTAGTCCTTGTCCCGGCTCAGAAATGTTTGAGTTGCCTGTGCCTCAGCTTCATTACTTTTTCTTTCTGTTTCTTTGAAGTTTATCTTTTTTTTTTTCCCCTCGCAGACTGGATTACAGGCTGTGTGCATCATCACCGTGCAACCTGCCAAACTTCCGATACGTCTAATCATAGCGGGGTTGATAGTGATGACGGGAACGATTCTCTGTTTCATAAAGTCCTTTTGATCTTTCAAAGCGAATTGCATTTCATTCTCCCCTCACCCGCTCACCACCCAGAATCTGCTGTGCATGCGTATCCATGAGCAGTTCTTGGAAGCTGTACCATTCAGGGCGCTGGGAGAGGACCAGACCCAGCAGCAGGAAGATGTGTTAGCTGGCGCTTGACTAGGTTGGCTTGCTCAGTTCAGACAGGGCGTAGTCCAACGCTGCCGTTTAACATCAGAGAAACCGATTCCAGCAGGTTGCTCAGTCTGAGAGAATGGGTGTGTGCCCAGTCCTAATCTGGCCCCGAAGGCCTGAAGAATTCCTGGATGGTTGCTAGTCCTCAGTCCACATTAGAAATTTGAAGAAGCTCCGGATGGGTTTCAACAGCAGCAGCAGTGGCAGCAGTGGCAGCAGCAGCAGCAACAGAGAAGAAAAACACTAAGACAAGATACAAAGGCAGCAAGCAAAATGCACAGAGCATTTCCCTTAGGACTCTCTCAGGCCTCTCAAATATAGGGTGGGTCTCCTCACTTCAGTGAAGGTCACCAAGAAAATCCTTCTGAGGAGCTCCACACAGGTGTGTCTTATGGGTGATTAGAGACTGGAAAATCCATATTAACCATAACAGGCACCTACCATGTTTGTCAGCCCCAGATGTACGAAGTTTAATGTACAGTGTCTTTCTGCCTTCCCTTGGAAGGCACTGTGGAAAGTAAAAATAATATGGGCTTTATATGCCCTCATTACACACCTTGCCAGGCTTTGCAACCTCCGACTGCTTCCATTCTCCAGGCGAGGGACTGTGACTTTCTGAAGGTCATGGGACTATGGTGTGGAAGAGCTGGGGTTGGAAGCCAGACCTTGCCCAGGCACCGTGTCTGCCGTACAGCCTAGCTGGAGCTTGTTAAAAGCCAAACCCAGAGGGTAGTAAAACAGTGCAAAGCAGAAAATTCAGAGACGTGAGATCAAGACGTAAGACATGGTTATTCCGCACGTGCACTGGATTCCTTTCTGTTTTCAGTCATACATGTATATCTATCGAAACAATATGTATCTATTGGCATTGATATTGAGGCAGGGTCTCTTAGTCCTAACTGTCCTAGAACTCTCTATGTAGGTCAGGAAGGTCTCAGACTCACAGAGACCCACCTGCCTCAGTGCTGGTCTGAAAGGTGTGTGCCATCACCCTGGATGTATATGGTTATTTTTAATAAGAAAACATTTACATATACTAATCTGGAAACACGTATCTGTATCATGATTGCCTGTAGCATACTTTGTGGCTCCATTCAATTCTGGTGTGACATATTTGTATTCAAAGTTTTGCTCAAGTAAAGGGGGTGAGGGCATTCTATTCAAAGAGGAGCCTTTCAGTAATTTGTAGAAAGTCGGATACATTGCGAAACTGATTGGGTTTGGCATCAGTGCCCTCTGGTGGTCGATGTTGGAATGACCGTTCTCGTTCACGTCTTAAAAAATTGAAGTTGAATTCATGAAAAAGAAAATCTGAATTTATCCAAGATCTTTCTTCCATTTCTTGCTAAGATATTTATAGTAAAATCCGGCATCCTATTTTTGTCACACATAAAATGTCTTTATAAAAGTCTAAAACTATAAGAAAGATTTGACTTTTACACAAATGTTCAGCTCTCAAAGAAACTGGCAGTGGCTGTGCGTTCTGTGGGCTAGCTACATTCCCTCACGTGAGTGTCGAAGTGATGCTACTGTTTGCCTAAATAAAGAGGCTACACAGGCATGTGGCTATGTCACCTCTACCTCACACAGGAAGCAGAAAGCTCCTTTGTTGCTGTTGTTGTCGCAAGGAGCCAAGATTGATGGTACTGTTAGCGTGTACTTGGGGCCCCGAGATTTACATGCCATGCCCATTTTACCTGACACAGCTGCTCTGCACCATAGAGTCTCCTTTTCCCCACCTTCATTTGCATTTCTGAGGAGGAGCTGTCTTACAGTCACCAGACACAACGCAAGCCTGTACATCCTCTGGGATGACTCTTGGGCCCTGACTTACCTTCAGATTTGTTCATTGCCCAATAACCCGTTCAAGACTCGATCTGCTTCAGCAGATTGATTAAGGTCATTAACTCGTATTGGCAAGTCTGTCTCCCTTCTTGGACAATGTAATGTATGAAAAGATCCACGAAGTGAACCTCTTCTTTCGCCGATAAACGGTTGATAAGAGAATTGGGAGGGCAGTTTCACAGGGGCTACTGTGAAAGTTCACATCCTGGAATTTATTCTGTTTAGTTGCATTTGTGTTCAAGGATGAATGCATCTGAATGTTAATTACAAGACTGTGATAGCTTAAAAATGGAGAAGACCCCATCTAATATTTACTCGTCGAACTAATTAGCAACAGAATGTGTTCACACAATCAAGTCAAACAGTTGTCAAGAAACGATGAGATGGGGCTGCAGAAATGGTAAGCAGTTAAGAACACCGGCTGGTCTCCCAAGGGACGCAGATTCAATCCTCAGCACCCTCATGGAGGCTCACGTAAGTCCAGTTCCAAGAGACCTGACACCCTCACATGGACACACATGAAGGTAGAAGGCACATAAAACATGGAGCTGTGTTATACTGTTCAATTTAAAAAACAAAAACGAGTTGCAGAGCAGTGTACATAAGAAAAAAATACACGAATTTTCACATTCATAGGGAAACTAAGCTCACTGGACAGGTTATATTTAGGACTAATCTATGTATATACAAATAATTTATATTCATTCATGTAATAACAGCTAATGGAAGAAGAAACTGAATTCGAAGGAGAGTGGGTAGAGATACATTGTGAGGGTTTGGAGGGAAGAAAGGGAAGGGAGAAAATGTGATTGTATTATGACCTCAAAGAGAAAAACTGTTTATAGCTAACTGCGAGAGTGCGTGACTGTGCACAGTGGGCCTGGAAAGGAGAAAAGAGCAGGCCTGGAGAAAAGTAACGTGGAAGGAGCTTCTATCTTACAAGATTCAGAAGTATTCGAATTTTAAAAATAATAAGCATGTGTGAACGTTGGTATTAAAAAAGCAAATATATTCTATATCCATTAAGGTCTGTAAGGAATTTTGAAGTATAACCTGCCAGTGGTATGGGTGGTATATTGTACGTCAGGTCTATTTATCAACTGCTCCAGAGCTCCTTAGTCTCACGTGTCTCAGATACACCTTGGGTCATGCCCCTCAAGCTCACCTCAGGTAGACCCCAAATAGCATACAGCATCAATGTGGACAAGCAGCCTGCTCCCCTCTACACCCTGCCCCACCCCCACTCTTCATATCTCTCCCTTGAAACTGCCATAGGCCTCCAAGGATAGCATCATGGGCAAGAATTCACAGGGAAAAAGTTGATGAGGCCCGGTAAGCACAGAGTGAGTTAGGATAAGACCGCAGAAGAAAGTCCAGCCTACTCCAGACGCCAAGAGGGAATCCAAGTCCTAGAGGAAGACCGATTCTCTTAGGTGGACAGGTCAGCCTGATTCTTAAGGAATGTGGCAAGGGTATCAGGGTCACATCGAGCGTATGCCACCCTGCCGTTGACAATGCCAAGGCAGGATCTGAGTCCTAGGGGATCTGGGAGACAAAAAAATAAAATTACCCAGGCAGGGGTACAGGGAGACGGTGGGTCTCAGGAACCACGCAGAAGCTCGGAAGTCTTCTTGGAGGTCAGCGTCTGAGACACCTGGGGTCGATGCTTCGCCAAATAGACAGGCTGACACAAGAGACTTAGGCACAGGCCGTAGCTGCAGATGGCAGGAGACATTGGGATTTTCACCCTTTCTAGTTTCTAATCACTACTTGTTTGAGTTGAGTGTATTAGGGTGGGCCTGGGGAGCAGCTTGATAAGCTGTCACGTTGATTACATAACTATTTGTTTTTCCTTTGAAGTTCTGAACACAATGGGGATGAGAGACTTTGAGCTTCTAGCAGGTGTTGGGAAATCCACCCCAGGAGTGATGCTTCAGAAGACCGATGTGTGTATCACAGCCCCTAACTTCTGCCCTTCTGGTTGTTCTAACTCTCTGCTGACACATCGTATTAATGTCATTTCTGCTAGCACTGGGCTCAGCACTGTGCCTTGGATGTACCACAGAGACTTTAAGCCAGCTTGCCTCTCCATTTGGACCACTCTTCCTCAAGATGCCTTCATACCTTGATGAAAGAACAAGCCTGCTCCTTCAAGTTGGTTCAAAAGTCACCTTTCCAGGGAGTCTTCATATGACCATGATATTGCAATCTTTTTGCCCCCCCCCCCCACTCATAGTGGTCATTATTGCTTAATGCATTTTTGGTTTGTTTGGTTTTGGTTTTAGTTTTTGTTGTTGTTGTTTTTTCGAGACAGGGTTTCTCTGTGTAGCCTTGGCTGTCCTGGATTCGCTTTGTGGACCAGGCTGGCCTCGAACTCATAGCGATCCACCTGCCTCTACCTTCCAAGTGCTGGGATTAAAGGTGTGTGCCACCACGCCAGGTTGCTTAATGTATTAAAAAAAAAAAACTATCATCATTGCTTTCCCCCTCAATTCATGTTCCTCCCAGCATCCTTTACTTTAGGGACTGAAGTTAGAGGGTTGTTGTGTTTGTGTTTCGTCCACTGATACACAGTGCTTAAAACTGAGCTGAGACAAGGAGTGGTCTGTGTTTGTTGGACGAGAGCCTGAACGGAGTGTAGTAAAGTCCCTGGGATCCTTTGCCACACAGACACTGCTGCGTGCTTCGGAAGAATACCTCCGTTCTTCTCTCGCCACCTTAGCTTGAGGTTTTGACCTTCACTGCGTGAGGCATGGTTCCTGGCTAAAGTTGGGGGAAGCAGTTAAAAACATGGGTTTGAAGTGTCAGGTGCACTTCTCTGCCTGTCCCCACCCCCACCTCCACCCCCAGCTGTGTGGCTTGGAGGAGATCATCTTCTCCAATCAGAGGCTAGAATCCACGTGAAGATGCATAAAGCCTGGCATATGGTGGTAGCTCGTACTAGCACTGCTGGGGGCGAGTGAACGAGACCAGCAAAGAGTCTGAGAAATATCATTTTCCCTAACACCTATTTGAACTGTGTTCAGTGAAGATATTGACAGGGGGACTCTCCCAAATTTTCTTGTTAATTAAAAAAAAATCAAGAGTTTTTCCTTATTGAAAAGAGTTATTAAATGAGTTCAAATAACAGAGTTGGTTTTGTACCTTGGATCTGCCTCCCAGAAGAGACCACAGACCCCTAGGCGGTACCTTGTGTCTAGGGTGGAGCCCGTTGGAACTTTTGTGGTTCTACATGGGCAGACATTTCTGCATTTGCAGCCTCAACATCTGGAGGCAGGTTACCCAGAAGTACAGATGGAAACGTGCAAAAATGCAAATTCTGTGGGTTTAGCAGAGGAGAGCCAAGGCAGAAAGTCTGAGAAGGCACGTGGAAAGTGAGCCAGAGCTAGAATTCAGGCAGGTGTCTGCAGCAGCTTTGTAACTAGAGTCCACGGCCACAAGAAAGAGCGAGGAGCTGGGAGAGAGACTGATGCTTGTAAGGTCTCTGCTACTGCTGTAGGCTAAAAAAAACCCTAAGACAAATCAGTTGCTTTGCTACTCTAGGAAATTGTGAGGAGCTGATGGCTCTGTAGCTTAGTGGTCAGAGCGCCAGTTTTGTGAAAGTGTGAGGGTAAATCCCCACTGCCAACTTGGCTGGATTCAGAATCACCTAGGAGACACACTTTTGACCAGAGAGAGAATGAGGGCCCCTGTGGAGTTGATCGTCTGAGGAGAGAGGGGCCGCAGCTTTGAATGTGTGCTGCACCATTCTGCACCATTGCGTGGGCTCAGGAGCTGAGGCTGAATAAAGAGGAAGACTGGATGCCAGATGAGCACAGGCCTTCTCTGCGTCCTAAGCCATGGGGCTCCGAGGAGGGCCAGCCACACATTCCCACCACCTAAACCTTACCGTGCCTTCTGCACCACGGGAGACTGTGTTTCCTCAAACCGTGAGCTCCAAGAAATCCTTCCTCACTTAAGTTGCCACTTGTCAGGTATCTGTTAACTTTAAACAAGCAAACCAGCCAAACAACCACAAAACCCAAACATTCATCAACAACCACACCTCAAAGACAGCTAAAGCAAAAAAATTTGGGGGAACATAAGAAGGCAAGTGGTTGCCAGGCATGGTGGCACACGCCTTTAATCCCAGTACTCGGGAGGCAGAGGCAGTCGGATCGCTGTGAGTACAAGGCCAGCCTGGTCTACAAAGGGAGTCTAGGACAGCCAAGGCTAGACAGAGAAACCCTGTCTTGAAAAACAACAACAACAACAAAACCCCAAAACCCAAGAAAACAACAAAAAAAGGAAAGCGAGTGGTACCTTTTGTTCTAAAGATCTGTCTCCCTGTTTTGTCAAGCGCATCCACTTACTGCCATCCATCCATTTAAAATTCATCCTTATTCTAAAATACACTTGTCCATTTTAAGTCCACATCTATTTAAAAGTCCTAAGATGTCTTGAGTTTTCTTTTCTCAGCTTTTTACAAACTATTGTCTACAACGAATGTGCTCTCTGGTATTCCCCCTACGTTTATTTCTGGCTCTTGTGCAGGTGGAGGGTGGGGTGGGGTGGGGTGGCAGGGTGGGGTGGGGTGGGGTGGGAGGGGGTGGGGGGATGATGGGGTGGAGGGGGGTGGCAGGGTGGGGGGTGGGGTGGCAGGGTGGCGTGGGGTGGGGTGGGAGGGGGTGGGGGGTGGGGTGGCAGGGTGGGGTGGGGGATGATGGGGTGGGGGTGGAATGGCAGGGTGGGGGGGTGGGGTGGGAGCGGGTGGCAGGGTGGGGTGGGGTTGGGGGGGTGGCAGGATGATGGGGTTGGGTGGGGTGTACCTAAACAGTAATCTGATCTGTGAGTCTAGTACCTGGTATTGACTCTAGGTGAAAAAGAGAAGCCAGTTCCATGTGTGTCCTCCACATACGAGGAAAACATAGCTCAGAGAGAAAAGCTCTTTCACCGTCTCTCTGCATTGCAGTGTGGCCACGGGTACCTACTTGTCGGACGCTTGGTAATTTTCATAGTGTCATAGCTACAAAGTGTATCCACTAAAACTTTCTCTCATCACATTAAGTGTACAGGGATTGCTGGGGGCGCTCCACGCCTCTGTCTAATCTTGGAACCAGCCAATCAGTGAAGCGCCTGACTTCCTCTGGGAACTATGAGGGGCTTGTGTTTATGTGTGAGTGGTGGTGGGGGGGGACGGGCACCATGCACATTGAACTTGACTCATTCCCAAGTTGTAGAATGAACTAGAACATTGTGGGAAGTCCCAAGTAACTTTCATCTCCAGCCACTTGCTCTGGCTGAAGACTCGGGGGGCACTGACGCTCAGGAGTCTGTGTGGACCGTGTTCACTGTTGCCTCCAGCTCCTTCTGCTGGGCCCTTCTCTAAGCCCATTAACAAATGTTTACAAATTGGGAATAGACAGGTTGTTCATGTGGTTTTATTTTAAAACTTTATTTGTCTTGTGTATTTGAGGCTTCAGAAGGCACGGGGGCACTTGGCAGGCAGCCTTAGTGGCTTCTAACGCTGGCACTAGCGACTTTCACTTCTGTTCTTCACTGCTTAGGAAAGTCGCCTTCCTCTTCCTCTTCCTCTCTCCAGCACCTGCACTGGTCATTTCCTGCTCCTTTGCTCTTCTTTCTTCCCTTCTCTCTCTCACGGTTTCCAGTCTGTAGTCCTTTGCGATGACACATGAATCAGACGCACCCTCCAACACCGTGCCTGTCACTGTCTTTTCAGTGCCCAGGGAGGCTACCACCCAGGCTTTGCAAGGCACTTGTTCCCAGCTAACCCCGCTGACTCAGATAATGCTACCAGTTAAAATAATTTTGGTTCAGGGCCCATAACACTCACCAATCATTATGCTGCACTGGGGAGTAAACTGGTTTGGCAGCCTCATTAGATTATAATCAATTCAGATCTTATCCCCCCCCCCCCCAACTTCTTAGAGCATAACCATGTACCCTCGGGAGCAGGGGAGGGGAGAAAACTTACCTTTCCTCTCAGCTTTTCTATATATTTTTTTCTAGGCTCATGTCTCAAATTAAATCTTCATCCTGTTAGAGCAAAGAATGATTCATTGGCCACCATGCTTACCACCTTAAGTGCAGTTCTGATTAATTTTGGGAGTCGTTAGAGATGCCCAGGATAGCATCTGCAGTCTCAAAGGTGCGGTTCTGGGGTATCCACTGCATAGCCAATGGATGCCGGACTTAGATGTTTGGACCACATTCAATGACAACAGTAATAAGAGCCACCACTAGCTTCGTGTTCAGTAGGTGCCAAGATGGGGCCGCACTAACCTGTTTAATCCTCAGATCCATTTGGCAAGGCCGCATACTGTAGTATCTGATGCTGAGGTATAGAGGGGTTCAGTAACTTGCCTAAAGTAATAGCGTTATTAAGTGGTGGAATCCAGTAGGAATGTGGACAGACTAGCTTGAGTCTGTGCTCTTAAGTCTCCCCTGTACCTCAGGCTGTAGGAAGTTGGTAAAGAAGCATGACATGAAGGTGGTGATGCTTAGTGGGGATGCTAATGCCCTAGGTGATGAAGATGGGGCAGTGGGTGAGTCTGTCAAAGCACCCAGGAACAGAGTCTCGTAGAATCCTTATCTGTGAATGTTAATGTCTGGATTACAACGGAAACAGTTGTCAGGAGAGGCATAGCTGTTAGAAATGGTGGCAAGCATGCATCCCACCTGAAAGAATAGTAGCACTGTTGTCGAAGTGGGGGTGGCAGAAAAGTACCCCTAACGTGTGTGCCCCTGAGGTACTGGGCAGATACAGCGTCGAAGATGCAGGGACAAAGGCTTCTCTAGTGGCAAATGCTCTGTCCCCAAAGGAGAGGCTCTTGCTTGAAGAAGGCAAGAAGACATTGTAAAGAGATCTACTCTATGTCCCTCATCTTCAGGTGACTTCCTTCGGGGCCTGTGTTCCAGGGAGAAGATGGAAGGTCTGGCCCGGAGTCCCAGGGACCTTAGATTCCCCCCCCCCCAACCCCCCTTGATGCCCTTACAAGTCTCTGTGGGTGGTGCCAGCCAACAGAAGCAGAGAGAAGTCATTTAAGGGAAGGACACCCTCTGCTGGAGGGAGAATGGTGAGGCTGGCGTCGGGGAACTGGTGGGAGCTGAGATGTGAGCCGTCCATCCCATGAGCTTCTACTCTAGATCTGGGGCTGAGAGGAAGAGAGAGCCTCAGAGCTCAGCTCCCCTTCACCCACCCTGATTATAAAGTTTATTTCGTCTACGCAGACTTCAATTCCTTTGCTAGTTTGTTAGCATTCTAATCTTCCCACTCTTTCTCTTTTCACTAAGATGGATGAAATAGTGATGAAGTCCCTTGTAGAGCTAATGGAAGCTATAAAAATAAAGGCGTGCCCTCACCAGGTACTTCAGAAGCCCGGGCTAGAAGCAGCTGCTTTCAGTGCCCGTAAACACACCACTAGCGAAGGCTATGTGAGTATTAATAGTTTGGAGATATAGGTGGAGGTGTCAATGATCTTGAACAACATGGTCACACTTCATCGGTTCAATTAATGGCATTCCTTTTCCTGTGGTTTCCATTGGAAATGTCTCAAGGTGAGAGAACAAGACCTGGATTTATGTGAATAGGATTTTTTTTTTATTGCATCGCTGAATCCAAATAGCATTTTCCTAGTGTGGAAGCAGATGGTAGACTTTATTTGTGGTCAAAGGCACTATGGCTGAGAACAAACCTTGCTTGGCAGGCAATTTGAACAAATCCAGGAAGTGAGTTTAAGACATGACATTTCTCCCAGGCCCCAATCTATTGACAGGTACTTCTTCTTCTTTTTCTTCTTTTTTTTTTTTTTTTTTTTGGTTTTTCGAGACAGGGTTTCTCTGTGTAGCCTTGGCCATCCTGGACTCACTTTGTAGACCAGGCTGGCCTTGAACTCACAGCGATCTGCCTGCCTCTGCCTCCCGAGTACTGGGATTAAAGGCGTGCGCCACCACGCCCGGCTTGATAGGTACTTTTTTTTATTAACAACATTTATACTCTCAAACACAGTGACGCAGGAGAGCCACCTTTCATTCTGACTAATTGTGAATTTTTTTTTTTTTTTTTTTTTTTTTTTTTTTTTTTTTTGGCTATTGACTATGTATGTTCTGAAGAAGAAGCCCAACTTGGAAAACCCAGCCCGAGGATAAGGTTTTGTAAGTGTCTTACAGCAGAAGATCTCCTGACCTGGGTTTGAGACTTCAGTCTATTTGAAAAGAATTATTTTTCAGAAGTAACTAGATCTTGGTTTGCTGTTTACTTTATTACTCTCAGAGTGGCGATTTTTAGCATCTCTAACAATGTAAGCTTTCAATAAAGCCCTTAAAGAGTGATGTCATTATACCAAAGTCTCGAAACATAAGAAAAATAGTGTTCAAAATCACAATTTACTTTGCAAAGGTAGGAAAGTATTGCTATTTTTATAGCATATAACCAAAATTCTCCTCTATTCTCAATAGAAATTAGGCAACCAGATTACTCCTTTATGCTTCTGAAATTAAACTGGTTTTAGGACCCAAATAGGACATTTACCAGGAAGTGTCTAAAGCAGTGGTTCTCATTCTGTGGATCGCAACCCCTAGCGGGGGTCAAACGACCCACTCACAGGGTCACCTATGACCATCAGAAAACACAAATATTTACATTATAATTCATAACAGCAGCAAAATTACAGCTATGGAGAAGCAATGAAAAATTTATGTTTGGGGTGGGGTCACCACCACAAGATGAGGAACTGTATTAAAGGGCTGCAGTGTTAGGAAGGTTGGGGACCATGCTTCTAAGGAACACACACAAGGAGATAGCAGAAAAGCATAGTGTACTGGCAGTGACTTGCTGTTGTGGTCTAGGTTGGGGTCAACTTTCTTTCTCTGGTGAACTTCTTGGATTATAATTTCTTGATTTTCTTCTTGGCTCTTTTTTTTTTTTTTTTTTTTTTTTTTTTACCTTCATCAATAAACACATTGCCTGAAATCCATAGAGTGAAGCAGGGTTAGGTGGCACAGAGCTAAGAGCCTTGAACATAGCAGAGGACACACTAAACACGCCAGTGACATCATCTCCTGGCTGCTGAAAGTTAGCCAGGTCTCCGTTTGCCTAGCAGGCTCCAGCTTCCGGGTAATGAGACCCTTCTGGTTAACAATCATCCTGTGAAAGCAAACAGGACACAGATACAATCCAAACCAGGTCGGATCCAATAATCTAAGCTGGAACCCAAGACTTCTCCCCAGCCATTCCATTCAATTTATGTCGCTGGCTGAAGGGCCACAGCTTGGGAAATATCACCCAGGGAGTCCAAATCCTGTGGCATTTTTCACAGTTAAAAATTTTAATTACAGAGACTAAAGTAACTGCTTTTTCACGCATAGAAGCAGTGCCGTCCACCACAATAAACACAAATGAATGGGTGAGAATGACACGTCTTCTTTCTAAAGACTTTATACCCCTAGTTCATTCTTTACCGTGACTGGAGACACAAGATGAGAGCAGGTATTGAGTTGTAATTTGGTCATGGAGAACACAGAATGCAGGCCTACGCTTTCAATGACCTACACTTGAATCGCTTTCTCTGCATTGACTTCTAAATCAGTGAGAAACGAGAGCCAGCCAATTAGTAGATACGCAGAGAACCAGGAAAAGCACAGACACTGGTGACCTAAAGCAGCAGGTACCCAGGAGCAAAATAAAGCGTGACAATTTAGAGAGCTGAGAGTGACGCTGCTGCAGGAGTCTTGTGCCAAAATGTCTCTTGTTATGCATGTGTGTGTGCTTCTGTGTGTGTGTGTGTGTGTGTGTGTGTGTGTGTACATGTACGATCATGGGGGAGGTGCAAGGACATGTGCACGTTGTGTGTGTGCGTGTTCACACGTGTAGGCACGCATGCACAAAGATCCATACATGTATGTAGGCTAGAGAACAACCCTGAGTCTCACCGTCAGGAACACGGCTTTTGAGAAAGGGCTTCTTACTGGAGCTCAACAGAGAAGGCCGACTGGCTAGCCAGAAAGCACCAGGGCTCCATCTCCACTTCCCCAGATCTCAGATATGGGCACGTGACACCAGACCTAGCATCATGCAGTCGTGCGGCTGACCTGGGGTTTCTATTGCTACAGTGAAACACCATGGCCTAATAAGTAAGTAGGGGAGGAAAAGGGTTAATTTGGCTCACACTGCCACATCACAGTTCATCTGCAAAGGAAGTCAGGACAGGACAGGGGCCTGGGGCAGGAGCTGATGCAGAGGCCATGGAGGGGTGCTGCCTACTGGCTTGCTCTACATGGCTTGTTCAGCCTGCTTCCTTGCATCCTTGCTTGTTTGCTTCCTTCCTTCCTTCCTTCCTTTTCCTGTACTTACTTTAAAAATTTTAATCACTTTACAGCCTGATCCCAGCCCCCTCCCCCATCTCCTCCTAGCCCCACCCTCATGCCCCTCCCCCTCTCCTTCTCAGAGAAGGCAGGCCCCCAAGAAGTATCAACCCACCCTGGCACCCTAAAAAAAGGTGAAAGCAGGAGGGAGGGAGGGAGGGATGGGATAACAATTGAGATGTAATTTGAATAAATTAATAAAAAAAAGAAAAAAAAAAAAAAGAAAGAAAATACCCTACAGCTGGATCCTATGGAGGCATCTTCTCAATTGAGGCTACCTCCTCTCTGATGACTTTAGCTTGTGTGAAGTTTACATAAAAGTAGCCAGTACAGTGGCTTTTAAAAAATGTGTGTAGATCACTAGTATTTCTTTGAGGGGTCACTTGAGTGTTAAAGGTCCAGGCAGAGCCCAGTGTAGATGGTATAGACATGCTTTTGCAGTTTACAGTAGTTTACCTTTGGTTAAAACCTGGAAGCAAAACAAAACAAAACACTCAGGAGGCAGAGGCAGTCGGATCTCTGTGAGTTCGAGGCCAGCCTGGTCTATAAAATGAGTCCAGGAAACCTTGTCTCCAAAAAAAAAAAAAAAAAAAAAAAAAAAACCAAAACAACAACAAACAAACAAACAAACAAAAAACCCAACTCAACCCAACCCAAACAAAAAACCCAAGCCACTTAAGAGGGGCCCCTACTTCCATGAGTTTATTAAAATGTAGGATTACCCCTTTAGGGAGTTTGCCTCAGCAGGACTAGGTGAGCCCTCATTCACTGCTCGCCTCTGGGGGCGCACTGCCTATAAGGTGGATGCCTCCTGATAGTTGTATAATGTACAACCTGTCTACCCAGGGTAAGTCTCATGTATGTGGCACTAGACCCACACTGGAGATAAGCTGACTAGCTCGCCATCTGAAAGGGAGTCCAGGTAGTGGTCCCTTACAGAACCACTGCACAGCCTAGTCACTACTTACTACAACATATACACCTGGCAGTGTCAGCGATAGAGAAGGGGAAAGTTAGGTGGAGAAAAGCCCAGGACATCTGTACCTCATTATATGCAGAAAGCTTTAATAAAAAGCTGGACGTTTAATCTAAATATATGTCCCCTCTGAGTGCCGCTGGCTGCGAAGCAGTCTGAATGTAGCCAAAGACAAAGAGCGCAGAATGAATCGCTTGAAGAAAAGTTCCCCCATGGCACTGGTACTGTGCTCCCAGCTCCCCGACCACACTGCAAGAGCTGATGCGGATGGGAGAGCACCTTGTTTCAGGCATCTTTTTCTAGACACTTCATTAACGTTTAACCCTTCAAAACAGCGATTTTCTGTAAATGTTTTACTATTCTCATTCTACAGACTGATTAGCTGGGGTCAGAACTTGACCAGGAGTTTAAAGATGACTCTATGACTGGAAGTCACAAAGTTAAGGAGCCTTAAAGCTAAACTGCTGTTCTTTATGACTGCTGGGTCATGCTAGCAATATGGTGTGTGTGTGTGTGTGTGTGAGAGAGAGAGAGAGAGAGAGAGAGAGAGAGAGAGAGAGAGAGAGAGAGAGAGAGAGAGAGAGAGAGAGAGAGAGAGAGAGAGACAGGAGAATGTCAAGAGGGAGAATACAAGACAGGAATTAGGTCAGAAAAGCCAAAATATTCAGAAACCCTTCACTGGAGAGTGTTGCGGAGAGGGAGTTAAAAGATATCATGAACCTGCAAGCTAGTCAAGATTCCAGCAAGAAATTCCTGGGATGTGCCTGTGCCTGTGCATGTGCATGTGCGTGTCTGCGTGTCTGCGTATGTGTGTGTGTGAGAGACACAGCATTGTGTGTATTCTCTTCTTCCTTCCTTGATTCTGTATAAATCAGTAAGAATGGTGTATAATTATCAATGGTTCTGGTTTTTTTTTTTTCACATTAAATATCTTATTTTGGAGTCATACCAGCCTGTACCAGCTGGAACCTGCCTCTATTTGATAGACAAGTAAAGGATTTAGGATTAGGCAGAAAAGCTGGGATCAGAGTACATCTAAAGACATAAGAAAGGCGGGGGGGGGGGGGGTATCCCTGTCCTGTGGAGGAGCATGGAGCTCACAGCAGGAATGTTGAAAGAGAAGATAACTGGTGATGACGGCTCTTAGGATCCAAGCCCAGAACAGCAGCTAACCCTGTAATCCAGTCTCCACCAGTGAGAGGCCATTCTTCCAATAATTCAGGTGGAGAGGCAGCTATTGAATCACTGCAGTAATGATCTCCATTTCCTTTCCTTTTTTGGAAAGGGAGAGGGAGAGGGGGTAGGGAAAGAGGAACAGAGGGAGAGGGAGGGAGGGAGGGAGAGAGGGAGGGAGAGAGAGAGGAGAGAGAGAGAGAGAGAGAGAGAGAGAGAGAGAGAGAGAGAGAGAGAGAGAGAGAGAGAGAGATTACTTGGCTGATGCTTCTTCCTAAATTAACTTTTTAACTAAATATTTTTCTGGGTCGCTATGAACCTTGGCAAGATCGTGCTCCCGAAACTGATCCCTTTCGCCTGTCTCAGCTACCGTTTCCTCTCAACCATTGTCTTGATAGATAATAGGGTGGGGATGATTTGAAGAGAAAATGGCTATTTAGTGACTCAGGTCATTTGCAAGTCACAATCCTTCTGTAGGTTAGGAGTGATTGTACAGTCTTAACTGATGGCAGAGGGATGAATAGATCTTCCACATTCTAAATCGACGGGTGGGTTGTGCGATGGGTAGGCTCTGCACAGTACCCAGTGCCCTGTGTAAAATGAATATTTACATCTGCCAAATAGGTGTGGGTGTTGGGAACAGACTTTGGAGGAGGGGTCTGATGCTCTCTGGCCAGTTGTTCCTTTGAGAGACCCTCACAAAGACCTTCTCTTTCAGGCAGAGCGATTGCTCCAGAGACGTTGGGAGTTTCAAGACAACTGAATGCAAGCTAAGAAAGAGGATATCTTGAAAAAGATAGACTGGTCATCCCCACAGGGACTCTTCTGTACTGCACATTATTGACTTCAAGGCAAGAGGCCATGAAAGTGCTTTTCTTCAAGACAGTAAAGCCTCTGTTTTAGGAAGTGAATGGAAAAAAAGAGGGTGTTTTGGTTTCCCCATATCAGTTTTCAGAAATGAGTAAATTGGACAATGCATTTCAAACTATAATGGTACCAAATCTCACTCACAGGTACCTGGATGGTTTAGAAGCTCCTTTGGGGATCTCATGAAGATAAACAGAAAATCTTCTGTACTGCATCAGGGAGAAGGGGACATTTCTTGATGACATCAAGCAAACAGAAACAAACAAATTACTTTTCCTGGCCCACAACTATCATAGGGTCACAGTAGATAGGCGGTGGGGAGGGTAGAAAGGGGCTTGCAAACAGTCACCTTACGCAGGATCTTTTCTCATCCCTCAAGGTAAGAAGCCAGTATTTGGGATTAGTTTAGTGGATCTTCCCCCCAGTGTCCACCTTACCTGCCTCCTAATCTGCCTCTCTGCACTGAGGAGCCTGGAGTGTTGACACCACAGTTCCCAGACTCCCTGCCTTCCTTGCCCGGATTGGATTTAAATCTAACTATGAAGTTGTTTGAGTACATGGCTTGGAGGACAGATTGAAGGAGGGGGCCACACTTTTGCTGTTTCTATTATTCTTTTGCTTAAAAAAAAATTAAAGTACAACCAGTCACAGAGGTCTTTGCACCCTGGATACCAAGAGGCAGGCCCTAGGGATGTCAGTTTGCAGGTGAGGATAGAGGCAGGTCTGGCCTGGTGTGAAGCCAACTTCCTATCCAAGAGAGCTTCCGTTCTCTGTGACTTCATGACTTTGACAGTGAGGCTGTGGCTTAAGAGGTGGCAGATTCGTAATCCTGGGGGAGCTAAAAGCTCCCCTTGTGACCCATTTCTGCCATGTAGCTATGAGAGCTATTTCTGAAATCCTTGGCTCGTCCAATTGTTAAGTGAGTTTTAAAGTGCCCTATAGCAAATCACTTCATCCTCAAAATTGCTAGAATGGCTTTTGTTGTTTTCAGTAGAGCTATGATTATACTTCTGTTGGTACCAGAGGGCTTGGGACAAGAGACTAAAGAAATTAGAATGCCAAAAAAAAAAAAAAAAAAAAAAAAAAATTAGAATGCCAAATGTGCTATGGATTGTAAATTTACTGTCTTGAGGGATAATCAGAAGAATGGGGAGAGCAGGGAGCCTCTGGGAGTCCCCAGAAGAATCATTCCTTCGATCTATCTGCAAGACGGATGCATTCTAATGACAACCATGGCTTGATTCTATGAGTTGACAGCTACAAGACAAAGGGAATCCAGGTCTCTAGGTCTCTCATATAAAAGTTTAGGAATTGATTGGGAAAGAACAAGACTCGAAGAGCTGTAATGGGGTCCTTTTAGGTTGGTCCAGTCAGACTGGAGTTCACAAATCAATAAAATTCCATCAGCTGTCTCTTGCAAGAAGTATCTTCTAGCCAATGGTGATCCTAGTCAACCAGGTGCTTGGAGACTTTTTATCATTCTAGATTTGTAATAGAGTAAAACCCTAGCAGGCCTCAAAAGGATAAGGTTTACATACCCAAGGAACTACAGGATCTTGCTCATTTATATCAGCAAACCCCTGGAAAGGCCAGATTATAAGAATATAAGATAGAAAGAAGCAAAACTTTTAATCTAACTTGAGTCATTGGTGTGGGGCCATTTGCAATTGACTGAACTCATTTCTCTAGTTGGTACAACTCGGAAAAATGGTTATGATTCAGCCTGTCTTATTGACTGGACACAGAAACAAATGATAGCGTACCTGGAAGATACAGGGAGAATTCCAAACATTTAGAATGGTTATTTGTACACACATGCCGTGCACGGACCAGTAACCCAGCTCAGTGGCCCTTTCACCAAAGCATTGTGAACGCAAGGCTGAGGTGTGTGTTCTGGGGCTGTGTTGCAGCAAAGTCTGTGCAGTACAGGAGCAAAGGTACAAACACTATTGAAATTCAGTGGCTCTGTTGAGATGCCGTGCTGGAGAACAGAGGAAAAGAAGAAATACTCAATGCCAGAAGAAAGCATTTAAGAAATTCATTTCTATCCTCTATGTGACGGCTTTCTGACACCTCAATTTCCTTCTGACACCAGTGGGTCTTATTTCCAGTGTGTCAGGCAGCTCTGGCAGAAGGACAGATTGTCATTTCATCTTTGTTGGTAGTCAACTGATTACTGAGGCTTTGGAAATTAAGGGATATCCATTTTATCAGGAGGACATACTTGAAGTTCATATAATTATATCTATGTGCATGTGTATGTGTGTACACGTAAGTGATTTTTTAAAAATAATTTTTATTAATTTATTCATATTACATCTCAATTCACATAAGTGATTTATAAAAAATACCTTAGATCTGGTAACCATTGTCACAAGTTGAATTGCAAGGGTAAAACGGTTTTAATCCAATTTTCAGACCTAAGGAGTTTATAAATAAACTTGGATCCATTGAATGAAGGGGAAGCCAAAGTCTTGAGTCCCTGCCAAGAGGAGCCACTGTAAATTTCTCAAATAGCTTGATAACTAAACTCTACCCTGTGAAAAGGGAGAAATCAAGACCTGGGAGGGGATATTGGTATATTAATGTCCCGAGACCCAGAACAGCACAGAGGTTCTTTAGCAAGTGAAATGTGAGTGACAACGTGTCTCGTAGGTTTGTGAAGCCATTTTGTGATTGTTTTTCCAACTTCTGAATAGTTTAGACATATCAGCTGTGTGGGCACGTTGGCGTTGCGGTGTAAAGACTGTTAACAGTTAGGTGACAATTGGAAATAGAATCACTGCCACCTGTCACAACAGGGAAACACTCACACTATAAAACACTATAACCCCTCAGAAGTGGGAGATCAGGGCCGCCCAGAAGGGTTTTGAAACATGGATAGCTGTTTTTCTTGAATTTGCGTTTAAGCCATCTAGTTGGCCTTTACAAGAATACTCTGGGCCTTGGATCACTTACACTTCATCAGATGGGGACACAATTGTCCTCACTCTTCTATGTGTCAAGTCAGTGTAGCTTCTGGGATTCTGTTCCTGGTATGCAGCTATTAACCTGGTAAATACTGTTTTTCCTGTTTCATTTGGTACAGAATACGAAATGTTTTTCACCTTACAGAGACAGTAGTTCATCTCATCATCTCTGGGCTGGGTGAACTATAAGATTTTCAAGGTGATTTTATGTTATTATTTTTTTTATTTTCTTTTATATTGATTGATTGATGAGGCATGACAGAGCAGACATGTGTACATCACTATGTAAATGTAGTTCTGTGCTTTTACCACGTAGGGCATCCAGTGTGGGTTGTTGGCCTTGGTGGTAGATGTCTTTACCTGCTGAGCCACCTCACTGATCCTTCTCATTTTTATTTGAGCTCGAAGGGGCATTGCCACACACTGTGCCATAGAATACAACTTCTTGAACTGTGAGCTGCCATCCTTCATGGGGTCATGGAACTAAATGTAAAGTAAAACATTTCTTAACCTACAATGAACAAATGCCAATTTAAAATCAAGCACAATTAATCCTAGCTGCTTCTGGCAGCTTTGCCCATGGCGCACCATGTGGCTTCACCGAAGCCTTGGTTCTGAGTGTAGAGCATGCTCACTTGGCACTGGGTATGCTATCAAGACGTGGAATGCCAGGCCTGAGACACTGTGGTCAGAGATTGTTGTATGCTATGAACTGAGTGTTTTTAACCATACTTAACAAAGTTTTCTGTTCTTAGAGAAACATAACGGTTAGATTACGGAAAGCAAACAAAGGCTATTAGGCTACTTGTGTCTTTGGATGTATCGTGTTCCATGTTTGACTCTAACAGTTGTCATTTGAGTTGCTGGCTTGAGTTCTATAACAACTCGTCAAATGTATTTTGGCTTGAAGTGGATAGGTTTTTCAGCCATCTCTGAAATTGCCTAGCATCTATCTACTACTTTATACTTTGTGTAAAGTGATGTCCTGAGCATGGATGATTGTCAGAACATGGCCCACGAATGGAGTTGTGCAAGGAAAATTCTGAGTGCTTGTGCAAAAACCCCAAGAAAGCAGACACCACTCTTGTGACCTCAGTTTCTTCAAAACACAAAATTGTTCTTGGAATGTGTTTTTGTGCTTGCTCTTCCTAGGTATAGTAAATAGAAATGAGTTTGCTTTAGATTACTCAGTATTGCTTGCTGGTGTTTTTGGTTTTCTTTTTCTCTTTCCTTTCTTTTTTTTCTGTATTTTCTTTTATTTTTTATGTTTTTTAATTGAAAAATAAAATCATTCATATTACATTTCAATTGCTATCCCATCTCGTTGGTTTTCTTTCTTTCCTTCTTTTCTTTCTTTTTGTTTTTTTGCTTGTTTGTTTGTTTTGTTTTTGTTTGTTTGTTTTTTGAGACAGGGTTTCTCTGTGTAGCCTTGGCTGTCCTGGACTCCATTTGAAGACCAGGCTGGACTTGAACTCATAGCGATCTGCCTGCCTCTGCCTCCCAGGTGCTGGAATTAAACATATGCACCACCACACCAAATTTGTTTGCTGGTGTTAGTAAATTAAAATTTTAAACTATCCTTTATATGCTTCTATGCAAAAACATGCTTTGCAAGGTGCAGCTCACCCTGTGATTGCATACTCTACTCATGTGATTAACCCTCAGAGTATAAACTGTCTGTTGCTCTGAATCAAGCTGGATAGTGCATGAGACTTTAGTACGCCTCAACTCTGAAAAAATGTGAAGGTATCCTACGTGCTTCTGAATCAAATATGCAAGCACGATGTTTACATTGAAACAAAACAAACTCACCTCACTAGTGTGAACATTTACCTTTAGTTTTAATAAACTACATGTATATCAAATAATTGTTTTAAAAATAATTTTCATTATGATTTATTATTTGTAGGTGTTAGACCGGTACATCTACTTTACAGACTGATATACCTGGGATCATATAAGAATTTTTTGGGTGAAAATAAGTTGTGAGTGAAGAAAACTTAAGCTCTGACATAGACCGACAGACCTGCCCACCGTGTTGATAACACGACTGAGTGAAAGACATCTCATGTGCTCTTGGTCCGTGATATAAACTTTTTCTATATAGATTTTCTCTGTGTAGTCCTGGCTCTCCTGGAATTCACTCTATAGACCAGGCTGGCATTGAACTCAGAGACCCACCTGCCTCTGTCTCCCATGTGCTGGGATTAAAGGTGTGTGCCACCACCACCTGGCATGGTCCATGATTTAGAATTTTTTTTTTTTAAATCATAAAAATGTAAGGGTTTAATTGCCTCAGTAACGCTGATGTAAGTCCCTGACGGCTTGAGTGACAATGGTCCCCATTAGGTCATGTGTTTGACTGCTTAGTCATCAGGGAGCGGATTAGAAGAAGGGTTAGGAGATAGAGTGTTCCTGGGGGTGGGCTTTGAGGGTTCAAAAGCTCAAGTTAGGCCCAGTTCTCGCTCTCTCCCCTTCTCCCTCCTTCCCTCCCTTCCCTCCTCATGCCCCCTCTCCCTCCCTCACCCTCACCCTCAACTCCCACCCCCCACCCCCCGCCCGCCGCATGTCAGGACACAACTCAGGTGCTGCCCCAGCACTGAGCACGCCGCCAGGCTTCTGGACATGAGAACACACTAACCCTTTGACACTGTGTGCAAGTCTCAGTGAAATGTTTTCTTTTATAAAAGAGTTGCCTTGGCCTGGCCATGGTGCCTCCTCACGGCAGTAGGGCAGTGACTAAGACACTTGCTCTGTCACGGTCGCCTGGTGGAGGGGAAGTAAGGTTGAAGGCAGAACAGTTGTTAATGAAGGGAAGATTATCTCGTGGACACAATGTAACTATGTGATCCGTTTTGGTTTGGTTTGGTTTGGTTTGGTTTTGAGACCATGTGATCCTTAAACTCAGAAGAAGGACTGTTGTGTTGAAATCCTCTGGCAGGCTTTTAAAACACTTAGCCCTAAACAGCACATTCAGAGAATTTGATGTAGTTGGTCCGGGCAGCCCAAGAATTCTCCTTTGCCTCATGACTTAGCCTGTCCTTAGGTTCCAGGGACTAGGATGTGGCACTATTTTACTTACTCTGAGGAAATAAGAGACATGCGCATGGGGAACGGACCCTTCCTTCACACTTTTTGAATAATAAGAGACAAATGGAGAGTCTATAGTTCTTAAAGATGGTTGCGCTATTAGCTCAGGAGTGGTAGGCTCTCTCTGTACACTGAGTATGGGAAGCAAGGTTGGCTGGGATAGGCTGCTGTGAAATTAGACAACTATCTCAGGATTGTTTTCTGTTTATATGTCCCTCTACTTACAAAGCTATATCACAGTGTTTGGGTGTTTAGAAACATCTCTTAGATTCCCGCCATAGGGCCAAGGGCAACACATAAACCTTCCAGGTAGTTCATTTGTTTCCTCCTGTTAGATAAAAGGAACCCTCTTACAAACAGGTGATCCTAAAAAAAAAAAAAAAAAAAAAGACTTGCTTTTGTTTTGCTTTGCTGTCTAAAGAGCCATTTGGTACTAAAGCCTCACCCCAGAGAAGGTCTCCATATGCACTCCAGGCTGGCCTTGAGCTCTCTCCACCCTCGGCCTCAGCCTCCAGTGCCAGGATGACAGCTTTGCACCACCACACCTGGCTTAATCATTTTAAAATGAAAAACACTCTCAAACTCCTAACTTCACAGCTAGTCCCATCTGCTGCAGGCTAACTCACCTAGCTCCTTTGGGGGTTAGTGCACAGTAATCCATCCAGACAGGTTCCCTGGGAAGTGATTGCTCATGAGGGCATTTCTGAGACTTTTTGTTTTTGTTTTTGTTTTCTTACCTTGCAGCATGACTGGAGACATGTGCTTTGACGATTGTCTCTGTCAAGAGTGTTAGAGTTAGCAACCCTGATCCAGGATGCCAGGAACTTAGCACTTCATTGCTGATGTGTTAGGTGCTAAACGGTTCTCCTGGAAATCCCTGGCTTTGCCCACAGAGGTTCTTTTTGCTCTTTTGCCCACCTGATGTCAAAAGCATCTGGACCCACCCTTCCCCAGCATCTCTATCAGCGCACTGAGCTGCGGCAGATTGGTTCTCTGTACCTGTCTGGAGCCACGTTGAGAACCATAGGGCAGGGTCGAGGTGGGGTGGGGTGGGGGGGTTAGTCTGCAAGGACAGGGGCAAGCCCCACCCCTACACCGCTGTCCTGATGCAGACTCCAGGCCTCCTGGTCCTGTCCTATTGTGTGCACATACTTGGAGTCTTCCCGGCGATCCTAGCCACTCTTGATGTCCCTTGCTCTCCGGTCTGAGGTGGCTTTTTGGGGTCCAGTTCCTGGGTTGCTACTTTCTCTAGTTGAGTTGGAGCATAGTTATGGCACCATGGACAACCAGAGATTTTCTTCAGTCTAGATGTTCTATTTTTATATCTTGCTGTTTTTTTTTTTTTAATCACAACTTACCAACTATCCTACTAGTGCATATGTTATTGTGGAGGAACTCTTTAAATCCTTTGTGGACCAACACATGACACAATGAGTGCTAGAATGTCAGTGGTTAATGCCCAGCCCCACCCTGGGAGAAAAATTAGAGATGAACAGCAACTACTTATCTCACTCCATCATACCAACAGGCCAGAATAGAGGGTGACCTAAATGCCACCCATTTCACTGTGAAGATCAAGGGGTGCTTGGTTGCCTCGTGAGAAGGGAGAAGCACTACCTGACCAACCACACTTTCCAAAAATTACAGATAGGTAAATGACCCACGAAACCAGAGTACCAGGATTGAATCTCAGGGGTGAGTGGATGAAAAAGAAAATCACCACCTGGGACTTTCGTTTTTATTAAGGGAAGAAAATAAACAGGACTAATGATGTTTCCGGCCTTAGACTGTGTTTTCTGATCTGAATGAAATGTATGGCAGTTTTAACTCAATTTGCGGCATTAAAAGCTAGACAAAAGTGCTCATTCATTCTGGATGGTGCATCCTGGGAGTGAGTTCATACTGAGGAAGCTTGGAAGCCCCGTCTGTGTCTCTCTTATCTGCTGCCTGCTTTCTTCTGCACCCCTCATTGTGCATTTCTCCCCCTCCCGCCCCTAATTCTGTGTCGAGTTGCCATGTGGGCCCCGCTGTTTTGCTAATAATAACGGTAGCTGCTATTAATCAAACCAGCACTTCTTGCCAAGTGCTACGTGAACACCTGGCGTCATCAGCTCACTTATTCTTCAATACAGCCTTCCTGGAGAGTATGGTCTTATCTGTGTAATAAGCCCTGTCTGACGTGTTTAGTTGCTCCATTACGTCTTTCATCAGCACTGCAAATAATAAAATTATCGGTATTCTTAATGTGTTCATGCTTGGCTTAAAATCTATTGTTCAATATAATGCTGGCCACTGGGAAAATTAAAAGTGGCAGGCAGGCTATGGGGAATTGGGGTTATGTTTCGTTGTTGTTTTAAAAAGTCTTTCCTTGTGTAACAATTACTGGTGGCAAACAAAAGTTCTGGAAGTGGCTGTTTCGCATTGAGATGTAACTGATTCCTTCTCTGCAGTAAAACAGATACCAGTGAGTAAGAGCAAGAGGCCGGAAGGTGTTGAGCTGTGAACTCAACTTCTCCTGGTAGGTTTGGTATTAGTCATCATTTTCAATGCCTCATCTCTCGAGAAAGCAAAACTACCTCTGCTTTGTTCTGAATTCCCCAGGGGAGACCCTCTAGACTGTCTGGGTGAGCAGCCTTTGGGATGGAGACAAGTGAATCTGGAGAGGATGCAGCCAACAAAAACTGGGAATTTTGTCCCTTTCTCCCACCTGGACTGCACGTTACCTTGGCTAGTCCCTATGCTTCGTACATAGCATTCTCCAGGATTCTACTTCGCAGATAGAACTCAGAAGGCTGCTTGCAAAGCCAGGGCTCTGGGGACTTGTGAATGTTCCACAGTCAGGCCACCCAGTTGTCACACAGGGGCACTGAGCCAGCTTGCTCAGGCACGGGGCCCCAAGAGCCCAGCCTTGCATCAGCTGGTAAGGAGCTTTCGTCAGTTGCTCTGCCATGGAAGTTGGAATCTCTGATGCAACAGGACAGAAGGGGTTGGGAGACTGGGACTTGGGCCCTCTTGCCCATGGGAAAATGAAAGGCAGTGTCTTTTTTTTTTTTTTAATAATTTTTTTTTATTTTATGTGCATTGGTGTTTACCTGCACGAATGTCTGCATGAAGGTGTCAGATCTTGGAGTTACAGACAGTTGTGAGCTGCCATGTGGGTGCTGGGAATTGAACCCTGCTCCTTTGGAAGAACAGTCAGTGCTCTTAACTGCTGAGCCATCTCTCTAGTCCCAGAAAGGTGGTATCTTGAGGTGCAGGGTTTAACTTGCCAGCTCATATACCTGGGAGCATCCTATACCTTCCGAGATGACCATAAAGGGAACCAGACTAGATGGAGGGAAGTGATGAAGGCTGTGAGAGAACAGACAACCTGCCAGAATACTTCTCTCTTCGTCTTTAAAACATAAACACGGTATGGTCAACACTTTGGTTACAGTTTTTGTGAGTAATTTGGTTTTTTTTGAAACTTAACTCTAATAGGCTGAATTTACAGTCCTCAAGGACACCACGTTTCAAACCTTGGAACTAGGTTTGTGGTAATTTGTCATAGCAGCCACAAAAAATTAACTTAAATAACTTGAACCCCAATGAGTGTGATCACCACAGGGAAAACAGCAAATAGTTAATAGGCCTCCTGTGTAGGCTGGACAATAAACTGAGCTGGTGATGATACTTCTGTGGTCTACTTTGTATGTTTTCCTAGCATTCTATTCATCGCAAAAGGAAAATTCATGTTCTACTGAAAAAATATGACACATTATTTACTGCATCTCTTTAGGGTAACTCAGAATAGATAATGGCAGTAGAACCCTAAGGGATTTTTCTAGCATGTTTCTGGGATTCATTATTATGTGTGTGCATGTATATATGTATCTGAGTGTATGGAGATGAAAGGTCAGCCTTGGGAGGTATTCTTTTTCTTTTCTTTTTAATTGAGAGAGAGTTTCTCTCTGGCCTGGAAACTCGCTGGCTGATGTAGGGTGTCAAGCTAGTGAGCCCTAGTGATCCCTCTGCCTCCACCTCCTCACCACTAGCACTGCACACATGCACCTTTGCATCTAGTGTTTTATGTGGACTTGGGGGACCACACTCAAATTCTGTGCTTGCAAGGCAAGCATGTTACCGACTAAGTTTTCTTCCCAGCCCCAGGATGCAGTGTTGATCGAATCTGAAGTTGAAGGCTGATGAGGAAGACTGCTGCTCTTCCACAGCAAAACTAGCTGTAATGCCATAATCTGCTGCCAAAGGTTAGACTGTAACGGACTTGCGAGTCTTACCTGCTCTGACCATTTTTCTGGGTGGATTTTAGATTTCTGATACACAGAAACAATGTCTTTCCAAAGCTAGCATACAACTGTTCTTAATACCGTATGAGTATTTTCTTGCTTTCAAGAAACGTATACATTGGCTTGGGAGCTGAGATGAACAAAAAGGCAGCAGATGATGTGTTATTATAAAAAAAGATAACTCCGTAAACCTATTGTATATGTGATTGAATTGTAAAAGTGTCAAACGTAGGAAGGAAGTCCTCCTATGGATGCCGTTGACGCAAAGCTGGCCGTGAGTGTAAATAGAAAACACCTTCCGTTATTCCTCCGTGCAAGTGGCTTGAGTTCTCGCTTCTTACCATTTCCAAACCGTTACTGTAAAATCAACTGGCAAATGTGTCTCCTGAACACGAGAAGTGTAAATGGAGGCCTACCAGATGACTGTGGCTCTCACTCCAGCTGCAGTGTTGCTATGCTCAGTTCAAGCTGCGTCACATCCACACATCCACACTTTGACGCAGGAGAACCCAGCATATGCGCTCTCACCTTGCCAGCAAGGCAGCAGTCAGAAGCTGAGAGGGAGCTGAATGGAGCATCCTGCTCCACTGCCTTTGGGAAATGGAGGGACCCAATGCCCGCAGAGTATCTATTCTCTGCCAGGCACAGTTAAAATGGTTTCTGCCAGGCACAGTTAAAATGGTTTCCCTCAGTCTTCGTGCGGGGCCTCAGAAACAGCTGTCACAGCTCCAGTCCTAGGGCTATGGATAACCTGAAGGCTAAGAGAAGTTGGGCGAGTCATAAGGCTGGCGCATGGCGGTAAAGTCAGGCCTCGACTCCTAAACTCATCACATCTCATAATCTTAGGAAATAAAGATAAATAGATTTTCACAAAGGAGTGCTAGGGGGAGTAATTAAAAGCAAAGCATAACCAAACAGTGCTTTTGTCGGAACTCTATACACCCTTGCTTGCTTTGCTCTGCCCTGGGCCCCTGTTGTCAGCATTTCTGTTCTCGCAGTTTCCTCCACTCCCTGCCATTTCTCTCTTGGGTTCAGTCTACACATTCATTGATCCCTCCCTTCACCTTGAGCTACTCAGTGACTGCCTCTCTAATTTCCGTTCATAATGCCCCGAGCTCTTCTATAGCGCTCTCCTGAAGCATCGTGTCTCCCACTGTCCCTTGTATTAAAGGGATTCTGTAATGAGTGCTTCTGTTTCTTCAATCCTGTTCTGGATTTACCACTATTGATCTTTATTTTTCCGAGGTTTGGTTCAGTGATCAACAGTTATTTCTGCACTTGAATTCTCTTCTGGCTGTTTTCTAACACCCACTGCGGTCTCCCTTCTCACATCACCACCAAATTCCAACTCTTCTCTCTCCATATGTTTGTAAAGAACTCAACAAACAAGACTTTCTGCCATGATAGCAATGTTCTACGTAGCATTTGCATTGCCTAACGTTGTAGCCACTGGCCACTTGTCGGCTATTGTGACTAAAGAATCAAGTTGCTTTTGGGGAGTTGAGGATTGGTTTAGAATTAAGAATCAGCTTTTAGAAGACCAGGGATATAGATTGGTGCGTAACGTGCTTGCCTCCATGCATGAAGTTGTGGGTTTGCTTCTTCATGCAGCGTAAAGCGGGAATGGTAAGATGGGAATAGTGGTGTGTCCCTGGCCTCTCAACACTCAAGGCCATCCTCAGTACCCAGGGAGTTTCAGGTCTGCCTGGGATCTTTCTCGCTCTTTTCTAAGGAAAAAAAAAAAAAAAAAAAAAAAAAAAAAGGATGAAAAGAATCACATTTAAATTTATTTATTATTTTGTATACAGTGTTCTGCCTGCATGTACACCTGCAGGCCAGAAGAGGGCATCAGATCACATTACAGATGGTTGTGAGCCACCATATAATTGCTGGGAATTGAACTCAGGACCTTTGGAAGATCAGATAGTGTTCTTAGCCTCTGAGTCATCTCTCCAGCCCCAATTTATTTATTTATTTGTTTGTTTGTTTGTTTATTTGTTTATTTATTTATTTATTTGGGACAGGGTTTCCTCTGTGTAGCCTTGGCTGTCCTGGACTCACTTTATAGACCAGGCTAGCCTTGAACTCACATCAATCTGCCTGTCTCTGCCTCCTTGAGTTCTGGGATTAAAGGCATGTGCCACCACGCCGTGGATTTAACTTTCTTTGAAGTAATAGCAACTGTTTAAAAAAACTACTGCCTATTGGATAGCACAATTACCCAAATGGATCAACCTAGCCGCTCTGTCTGAAGCCACACACCTAGAGATTAGACTCTTGCTGGAGCACATTGTTGCGTTTGTATGAACCCTGCCTGATAGAATGGCGTACAATTCATCTCTAGGCGAGTCATGGCTCAGGCTTGCTCTCAAACTGTTCTGAACAAGTCATCCTACAGTCAGGCTGGGGACTAAACTGTAAGCACTGCCTATTGCCCATAGGGTGGCAACTCCATTAAAATGACATTCACATCTATAAGAGAACGTGACAAGAGGTGGAAGCGGGCTGTTATTGAATTGCCCTACAATCTCTCCAGAGACATTGAGATGCTAACTGGAAAAAAATTTCCTTCTTTCTTTCTTTCCCATCATTTCTGTCAAATTTAATTTTCTTATTTTCTTCTTCTGAAACTGTAGTAGCTGTCAAGAATGTATTGCTGGAAGCCAACTTTGTCATTTTATCTCCGGTGCTTGGAGAACTTTGATTTTTCCTTTTGAGGAGTAATGTGTCTCCACTTAGAGGGCAGCTAAGTGAAAGCGCTCTCCGGAAACGAGATTTGTTCTGCTGGCTTCCTTCAATTTGTCAAAAAGACAAAAAAAAAAAACCTCGGCAGCCTCTCTTGGTAATAATGCCTGGAAATTACTTAGAGTCATCTTCTGCCTGCTTTTCTTGTCTCTATTATCTTGCACGTGTAGTGGAGAGAAAGATCCAACGTGATGTTTGGCTTATAGGTAGATTGCTGACGCTAATTGTTCTCAGTGAGGTGCTTTCTTTATATTGAAGTGACCAGCGCCTATGAGTATTGAAGAAGTAAAGATAGAGTTTTATGCTTTTTCTGTGGTAGTTAAACCTTTCACGTGCTGACATAGAAAAGGGTGATACAAGGCTTTGCATAAGTAGAGGTTGCTCTTCATATGGGAACGCTGAATGGTCTGCTCATTACAGACATTTCTACTTAGTTTGAAAAACAGGTATTCAATGAAAACCTCCATTTGCAAAGAAAGACACCAGGACCACCTATCATTCAAGGATTTCTACTGACTGGGAGCCAGCCATGCTGAATATTCATCATAACCTTTAAGCCTTTCAAATCCCAGTACAGGCACCACCTTAGGCTGCCCATTTCCTCCCAACCCAAACCTGATATCTGTAACTGGTGTGTCTAAAGTTCACAGTGACAGTGAGGAATGGAAAATCTTGAAAAAAGGATTTTTGTTGTTTTCACAAGGTTAGTTAAAAAGAAAAGAGTGGGTCTTCCATGATCTGGTGATCAGACCGACATTTCTGTCTGTGTGGAGTCCTCCTATAATCCTGCCCCTTCCTTGTGGTGGGAAGGCCCCTAATGACAGTGCTATGCTTGGGCAGGACAATCTCACTAGCACCCAGGAGAGTCTCCAGGAAGTTGTAGATGAGGTGTGACTGAAGAAGCTATAGTGTTGGACATGGAATAGTAAAAACAAAACAAAACAAAAACACCATGAGCATACCTGACTCTAAAAAAAAAAAAAAAAAAAAAAAAAGTATAATCTATCAGAATCAGAGTCATCATTTAGCCATAGTGGTTCTTGACCTGGGGGCAGATTCTTCCCAGAAAGACAGCTTCATCCCAAATTCCAATAGTCTGTACGCTGAGAGACACTTGTTCTTTCTATCTATCTATCTATCTATCTATCTATCTATCTATCTATCTATCTATCTATCTAAATTTTATTCTACCTGCCCCCAGAAAAAATTTAATGTGTGAATGAGGAAGAGTTTTTTTTTTTTTTTTTTTTTTTTTTTTTTTTTTTTAAACTTTCATAGCAGTAGCCTGGGAAGCCAAGACAGAAAAAGAAACAATCTGGAAATACTTTCTGAGGGATCTGCTGCCCCTGCTGAAGTGAGTGGTCAGGGAGAGCGTGGGCAGCTTTTGGAATGGAACAGACTAGTTGGAGTGGGAAGTGACTTCAGCACAGGTGGTCAGGCTGGGATTCAGAGAGCCCAGTGCCACTGGGGTGAGACAGGAAGTCGAACCTGCTGCCCCTTCAACCTCTATGAGGGCGAAGGTTGGGGATACCGATGAAGAGGGAGGGGTCTGGATGAAGGACGTGGAACTCTATAGGAATGTGGGCTTTGTCCTGGAGCTGGGGGAAGCCAATGAGGGCTTTAAATCAATGGTGACAGAAGCCTGTGTCAGCACTGGGCTGCAGGGTTTAGAACTTTGCTGACATCAGTGCCATCGCTGTCTTTACCCAAGGGCCAGGAAATGCGCTGAGAGTCACCAGGGACCAGGTCCTTCCTTGTTTATTACTCCTTAATGTAGGGATGTGGTATAGTCATAGGGCTGGGTGGGCCTCTCTTAGTAGCTTGGTCTGATTGTGGCCCATGTCCCCAACTGCCAGGTGACGAAGGAGTTTTTGTGGACAGACAGTTTAGTCTTCCTCACAGCTGGGAGGCTGAAATCGCAGGACTGGCTAAGGCCATCAGCCTTTCTTGGATGGAACTCCAAGTTCACCATCTGGTCATTCTACTACTGAGGGCAAGTCAGTTAGATGAGAGTAAGGGCCATGTAACCATCTCATAGGATTTCATGAGGATTTCACAGGAATATACATGCAAAGAGCCTGGCACTTCACTGGCGCTCTATGAATGTTGAACAATGTATGGAACTTGACATTGAAGGAGCCATTGAAGGGTAAATGAAATAAGACACCCCGATACTCACCATAGATTATTTTCTTCTTAATATGATGTCATGGGGGAATCTTTCAGAGTTTGAGTAGCTTGCTCAGGAGCACACGACAGTCTGACCCTGTTGAGCACAGCTGCATGGAGAAGCAAGGTTGTGTAGGAGGAGTAAGGACATAAAGAGAGAATTCTGCTGGAGTTGGGGTTGGTACCTTTCCCCTGGATCTGTGCTTTGAGTAGGGCCTTGACCTGCTGGCCTCTCCACAGCCACAGATGTCGGTGCTGGCAGGGGTTGCTCCTGGCTTCTGTCTTAGAATTAGTTCCAGAACGCACTCTGGTCTCCACTGAGGAGATAATGTAAGCCTCTTGGTGGTGACCATACCCTCCTCATCAGAGTGTAGGATGCTTTTCGTGGGTGTAGACCAGACGACCACACCAACAGAACTCAGGACTGAATTTGCAAAACGTGTGGGAGGAAAGCATTTGGCTTTTTAAAATCCACATCATTTGGGGCTGGAGAGTTGGCTCAGAGATTAAAAGCACCGACTGCTCTTCCAGGAGTCCTGAGTCTAATTCCCAGCAACCACATGGTGGCTCACAACCATCAGAATGGCATCTGGTGCCCTCTTCTTGTGTGCAGATGTACATGAAGACAGAGCACTCATGTACATAAAATACGTAAAGAAATACATCTTTCAAGTCCACACGTCTTCTGAGCCTGTCTCTAAAAGACGAACCTTTGAAAGCGGTGAGTTCTGGAAACTAAAAGGTCCACAAACTCTTGTAGTTCACAACATGAACAATTATTGATCAGTTATTAGTTACTGATCAGCAAAAGCTTCGATCCAAAGCTTTAAACTTGTGACTTATGAAATGTAACTTAGAATAGAAGCCTGTGCCTGAAAGTAGTTGAACAGTTCTCAAAATGAGGCTTTTGCATGTGTGATTTCATAGTCTTTCATTTAAAAGTACTACCTGGGCCGCCTAACTGCAAATCCTATATAATGTTTTCTTCTTCTTCTTCTTCTTCTTCTTCTTCTTCTTCTTCTTCTTCTTCTTTTGTTTTTGTTTTGAGACAAGGTCTCTCTGTGAAGCCTTGGCTGTCCTGGACTCGTTTTGTAGTCCAGGCTGGCCTCGAACTCACAGTGATCTACCTGCCTCTGCCTCCGAAGTACTGGGATTAAAGGTGTGTACCACCAAGCCCAGCCTCTACATAATGTTTTAAATGAAGTCCCGACTGTGCGGTGTTTACCCAGAGTTAGCTTCCAGGGCTAGAGTGGTCCACGACAGGGGAATGCTTGCTTTGAGTATAGACATGGTTTAAATAGAAACTTTACCTTGAATAAACTATGTGCCCTCTAAGCCTCCACTTTCTCATAGTCAAGTAAATACATTAAGGTCTATTTACAGGGTTTTCGTGAGCCGTTACTTTGTAATAAGGCTTTAGCACATGCTTTCCCCTTCTGTGTGTGAAGGTTTTTATACTAAACATAACCATAGAACATTAT
Source organism: Acomys russatus (assembly GCF_903995435.1). Classification (NCBI taxonomy): domain Eukaryota; kingdom Metazoa; phylum Chordata; class Mammalia; order Rodentia; family Muridae; genus Acomys; species Acomys russatus. Next base: position 4,818,327 of record NC_067145.1, read on the forward strand.
AATTTAACTAAATGAGGGCATTTCTGATGTGCAAGGGAGAGTGAGTACTAAAACCAGAGCCCAGAAGCACACAGGCATGGAGTAGTCCTGCTGTGGTCCGTATGCCATGGTGCCTGGGGCAGCACACTGCACTAAGCACCTCATAGCGATCTGAAGGGATGAAGACAGACCTGGCTCATACTGTTGTTCCCTGGGATGCCCTGCCCTGCCTCATCCTCTCCTTGTACTCATCGCACGAATATCATTACTTATTTCTTTCCTTAGTAGGATCTGTGCTTGCCGAACACCCCACATATTGATGAATCGATGCATAATTTTCATGAGCATGGTTGTGGGCCGGATGTCTTGCCTAGAAGATTATAACTAGGTAGTCTTGGATGATGGGGACAATCTGGGAAGACTGACATTAGGAGTCTAGGATTTGTTTATAAGAGTTTATGTAAGATTTTTGTTTGTTTATATTGTTGTTTTTGGTTTTGCTTTTGTTTTGTTTTTGAGTTTAGAGAGTCTTTTAGCTACCGGAGGAAGCAAGGGATTTTGTCGCGTCTGACTCATTTGAGCCTCGTTCTGTGTCACTGTTTTCTCATGATGTATTTATAAATGATCCTCCTCACTGGAGCATTAATTCCCTGGACTCATTTCAACAGACTGATCTGGCTTTAGCGCTGGGGAGCACAGTAGCGACGATTTGCTGCCATCCTGTGGCGGCACTGTTCCCTCTGCAGTCACAGGAGACCAAACACAGGAAAGAAAACACTGGTGTCAATAACAGCGGGGAAAGTCTTTTGGGCTGCTAACCTTTCAGAGGCGGCATGATCACACAGCGCCCCTTGTGGCCATACTGGTGAACTGATGTTCCATTTAATTACGGCCCTGATAAGGCTATACTTTTGTGATGCGAGGCATGAGCCAAGAGTGTCTTGATTAAATCTCCATAAACTTCTTTGATTCTAATGTGGATTCCCCAGAGGAGGAGGAAGAGGAGGAGGAGGAGGAGGTGCTGGGTATACATTGTAAAGCTACTAGTGCAGTAGTAGAGTGTGTAAGAAGAGGAGCGGGCTGGAGGGATGGCTCAGTGGGTAGAGGCAGTGCTGTCAATCTGTATGACTTGGAACCGAGATAATGGGAGGAGAGACTCACACAAGGTGTCCTCTGACCTCCACACGTGTCTTTTAAAAAAAGGGACAATGTGAGTAGGACCCGGTGGACAAGGGAGATTTTCATTCTCCCAAGATGGACCCCCGATTTTCTCCTGCCCAATGGGATTTTGGTTAGAGATGTCACCCACCTCGGCTTTCCCATCCGGGCAGTGCTTACGGGCTTTGCTATCTCAAAGTTTGCCTCCATCTTGGAAAAGATTCTTGCTGACTTTATGTGAAGGCACCTCCCCTCACTAAGGCTCTTTCCTGAGGAAAAACCAGACGAGATTCAGGAGAGATCTGTGCCAGGGCTAGAAGTCGGGGTCAAGCTACTTCAACACCTGACATCTGGCATGGCCCCTCTCCTTCTCCAGTGAGGACTTGGCCTTTTATCTTATGGGGCCTCTGAAGTGCAGGAAGTCCAGGGTGACCTGGTGGCATGACCTGCAATGGCCTGTAATTTCAAGGGAGGGATATGTGGAATAAATTATGGAGGCAAATTCAGCCAGACATAAAAAGGCCAAATAGTTTGAGTTTCATTGGCGAATAAATCTCAGAGGAAGAAATAGAGAGAGCGGGAGATGAGTTTGGAAAAAACTTGTATGAAAAAGAACCCTAGAGAAGATTTCTTCACTGCCAGGCCTCATTTTTTTTCTATAACAATGACATAATATTTGAAGAAGAGCTGATGTAATTTTCTTTTACTTGTCAGAATACCCTTTCTGCCAAGCCAGCCAAGGCTACTCATTTGCCTGAAGAAATTGGGATAATTATAGTAGAGAGAAACGGACAGAAATCAGGTTTTGGTTCTCAAAATGGGATCTTGTTTCAAGGCTACAGGCTTGAGAGCATGTATTACAGAAGAGTCCCATTTGCTAAATCCCCTCATTTCCCGCCTCACTTATCATGCGCCAAGACCGCAGGGCTTTCATCCGAAAGGAGAAGTGGTAGATGCAAATCCAGCCTTCTCAGCTGTGGGCGCGCCTGGAGCAATAAGGGTGCCACAAGGGAAGTCACTGAGGAGAGTGCTGTGTGCCCTGACCTCGTTCCCTGACGACCAACCGACCAACCAAGGGTGCGGTGACTTTTACATCTGAATGTTTATCATTCCTGGGAAATGGGGAGGGCCAGTTAAGAAGCAGGGGGTCTCATGGGAGGCTCTCCCTTGATAGGTCAAGCAGGGCTGACTGAAGAAGACCGAGCAGCAGGAAGAGCAGAAGGTGGCGCTGCAAGAGGCCAACCATTTCCATAGAAGGTAGCTGAGTTACGCAGGAGATCCGACGTACAAGGGCAAACACTGGGACCGTCACACTGGAGGGCAAACAGATAAGTCACAAATTTTCTTAGTCCCATTTTCTGTAATCAAATACCTGGCATTGGGGAATTTATAAAGAGCAAGGATTTACTTTCCCACAATGCTAGAGGCTAGAGAACAGAAGGGAAAGGTTCGGTTGTCCGGTGAGGAACTCACTGTCTGGGAGGGAAGAATGTTGTCCTAACATGGAAGGCTGTGGTGAGAAGCCCAAGGCTGCACTGAGCCTCTTTTCCCAGTCACTGTTTACGAAGGGGAGGCGCCTGTGGCCCACTCACGTATTAAAGGCCCACTGCTCTCTATCACCACGCTGTCTATGCGTGGATTGCCGAGGAGGCCCATGCAAATTTAAGTAAAGGATCTTTTGGTCCGTGTACACTCTCTGAGCCCTCCCCTTCCATGTGGTTTGTAAGACCCTCCCAGACACATCTTTGGTCCCTGTCTGACTCCATCCCCTTCATCCAGCCACACTGCCTCCTAAGGCAGCCCACACTGTAGCCCGAGGTGCTTTGCCACCAGTCTTTTCTTCCCTCTGAGTCTGGGCTGATGCCTTCCTCCAGTAACTCTCTTATACAAGACTTCCCCAAGTAGCTGTTCCCAGAGCTCTCTCCAGGGCCACTCCAGGCCTCATCCTGCGCTGTTGCTCTTCATAACAGTGACCATACTTATCCTGTGTCTTAGTGTGCTTGGGCTGCCATAACAAAACACCATAGACCGGGCAGCTTAAAGGGCACACGTTTATTTGTCACCATCCGGAGGCTGAACGTCCTTGGAGTGTCAGCACAGTAGATCTCTGGTGAGCGGCTCTTGCCTGGCTCTCAGACATGTGGTCTTTGCTTTGAGCATGCTCTCTTTCCAAATACATGTCCTTGGGGCTTTCAATATACAAACATTGAAGGTGAAAGGTAGTTTAGTCCTCAGAAATCCATTTTTATACCTGGATTAAACAGAGCTGCACAAAAGGGAGAGACTTTATCTATAGTGTCCATTGCTGTGCCTGGCCCATGGTAGACACTCCATAAATACCTGCTAATAAATGAATCAATAAGCAAATATATAAATAAATAAATAAAGGACCGGAGTTTTCTCTGTGGATTGAGCAGTACCGTGAGCAAATCTATTACCTCAGTATAGTAAGACCCTGAACAAGTAAGCGTGTATACATGCCGGCGACTTTTCCTTTGTTTTGTATCTATTTCTCCAGAACCCTAGGAAATAAACGTGAGCAGAGAGAGGCGTGGGAAGGGTAAGCAACCTGCGTAGGGGCTGGAGCACATCGCCAAGGAAGGATAAGAACGCAGGTCGCAGGATGCCAGTTTCACGGTCTCTTCCTCGGCAGACTCTGGATCAGTGGCTCTAAACAGTCTTGTTAAAGCGGACTGCTGGGTTCTTCTACCTTCCAATGTCTGACCCGGCTCTAGAATGGCACCCGAGAACTAGCTAGCATTTCTAGTAAGTTCCCGGGGTCGCTTACATCTATCCCGTCGTACACTTTGGGAATCACACCACAGACACAGACTTCTTCGATTTCAGTTTTCATAAGGACTTCTGTGCTATTCCTCGCTCCACAGCGCTCCTTAAGCCCATCAATAATGAGTTTCTAGAGAATGCTGGAGCTTTCGATGCGGTGTGGGCAGCTCTGGGCCGGGAAGCCCTTGCCACAGGGTGGCAGCAATATTCCAGGCTCTGGGTGACCTCCCTCTCTGGGCTGCTTTAGCTTCGCATCCCCCTGGTTCCCACCGAGGGAAGGTTTGACTGGCTTTTCCATTTCCACTTGGCTGAGAGGACGGCAGTGGGAGGGGGCCGACAGAGTGGGGAGGTCACCGGCACACAGAGGGACAGTTTTGTTCTCTGGGAGACTCTGGGAGAGGAAGCTGGGTGGTCTCCTCAGAGTGTCGAATTATGCGCTTCACAAAACCACCATGCAGCGCAGTGCTGCTGAGAGAGCCAGGCCTGACAAAAGCTTCGCAGACACTGGCAGGGGCTTCTGGTCTGCCCCGGTGCAGGGCTCCGGCCCCTCCTGAAGAGTTCTGGCCGGTTTTGGAGACTCTGGTTTCCAAGGGTGACGGGCTCCTCCCCCACAGTCTCCATCCCAGAAGACGGGAGTTTTTGCAGCCTTCTCATGAACTGCCTTCCAGCACATTGCGAACTCAGGTGGAGCCTAGCACCACGCTCTCTCCTCTGTCTGTCACCCTGAAGCCTCTTCTTGCCTTTATCGACCTATTTTGTTATAAACACGTAAAGAATCATCTCAATGGCCAAGAATTGAGCTGGGAATTTGATAAATACTCATGCGTACAAATGATGTATTTGCACTCCATTTACTCTGTTGCCGTCCCTGTAGAAGAAATGATCAATTATATTCATTTAAGATGAAGAAGTTGGACTTAAATCATGTGACAATCTTAGATAACCATTTAACTAAGGCTCATTTTATGAGCATCTATTCCGATATATGTGAAAGCTAGTTTGGAGATGGTATCTTTATCCGACCCCCACAGGTCCTGACGGGATCACTGAGGTCCAGAGGCTTTCCCAATCCCATCAAGAATTAAGGTAATAGCCGAGCCTGGAGGCACAAGCCTGTAATCCTAGCACTCAGTGAGGCAGAGGCAGGCAGATTGCTGGGAGGCCAGCCTGGTCTACAAAGCGAGTCCAGGACAGCCAGGGCTAGGCATAGAAACCCTGGAGAGAGAGAGAGAGAGAGAGAGAGAGAGAGAGAGAGAGAGAGAGAGAGAGAGAGAGAGAGAGAGAGAGAGAGAGAGAGAGAGAGACAGAGACAGAGACAGAGACAGAGACAGAGACAGAGACAGAGACAGATTGATTTTAGGAAATGTGAAGGTTTCTCTTTTTCTTTCTTTTTTCTCTCCACCCCTTTCTCTCTCTGCTTGAGGCATAATCTCATTAGGTAGTCCAGATTGGCTTCAAATTTGTGATACTCCCAAGTGCCGAGGTTATAAGAAGCATAAGCTGCCATGCCTAGCATGACAGTTTTCTTAGGGTAGCTGTGTTTTCTGTTAGTTTGGTTCAGAGTTCTTTCAGGCTTGAAGGCAAGGCTAGCTTTGGGATTGCGTGATTTCAGCGCAGTGAATCTGGGTGACAATTTTCAGATAAGTATTGCTGACAGAATCTTGCCTGGTCACATTCTCCCCAAGGCAGGCCACCTGAACTGAGCAAAGTCCTAAATGGTCTCTATTTTCTCTTGCAATGGCTGTATCGAAGCTGCTGGCTGGACACTTTCAGAACTTTTTATGATTTTCCCAAACTGACAGAGTTAGAGAAAGAACTCCTAAGTTGCTACCTGATGCTGTTTTCAGCATGTTTGCTGTCATCTTGAACATGGCAGTATTCCTGCCATCACTGGGAGAATGTCATTCCGTCAATCTGTCCCTTCTTGTTTCTCCTGGTCACCAGGCCTGGCTTAATGTAGGGGCTTTTGTGCAGTAACTGCCCTTCACAGAGTCTGGAAAAGCTTTTGGGAAAAAAAATGCCCTATTTCCCTCTTTCCAGCCACTAGAAAATGGGCAGATTTGAATAAAACAATATGTTGGTTACATAGCTAGTTTCCTAAAAGTCACCCTCAAGAAAAGAGAAATGCTATCTTTGGAAAGTGACGCTAGTGACATTTCTATATTTTAAAGGATTACAGATGATACTCTATGTTGGAGTTGGGATGGAGAGGGAATAAGGGAAGAGAAGAGAAGGAAAAAATAAGAGGCAAATGTGAGCCTTAAAGTAATTCAAGCACGGATAAACTAAACATCAGTTAATTTATTTAAGGCAGTTGTGTGGGGAGCCTCAAACGTGATTCATCAGGCCTTTAAACGGTGACCATGAGATTTACAAGGACATAATGATGATATCCCCAGGACAAGTAAACAGTAGAAAAATCTAGATGTGGGAGTTCTCAAGAATGTTTTTGCTTTCATTTATCAATTAAGATGAAAATGATTATAGTGAGGACCCTTCCCCAACACATAGACTTTCTGCACATAATATGCCCACTGTACTAAAGCAAATACAAATTATTCTCCAATTTTCATTTTGCTTATGTGTGGGCTTTCCATATTACCACCTAATACAGACTATCCATGCCCCACTTTTCATACTCACTCTGTTATTTAGTACTTAACACTAAGACAATATCCGTTACTTATCTGAAGTTCAAGTTTAATGAATGGGGTGTCATATTTTATCTGACAACTGTACTTACAGGGTTAGAATTTAGTGAAACGTGACTTCTAAAACTCAGTTTGGTGGGCGGGATGACTCTGCCCTGCTGTTGGACATGTTTGTGTAAGACAAGGCATGTGAGCCTGAGACTCCTCCAGACTCTACATCTTGAGCAGTGATTCTCAACCGTCCTAATGCCTGTGACCCCTCAGGTTGCGGTGACCCCCCAATCAAAAAATTATTTTTGTTGCTATTTTATAAATGTAATGCTGCTCCTATTAGAAGTCATAATATCTAAGCAAGATACATTTGTGATCCCAGCACTCAGGAAGACACAGGCAGACAGACAGATCTCTGGGAGTTCAAGGCCAGCCCTGGTCTACAAAGCAAGTGCAGGACAGCCAAGGCTATGCAGAGAAACCTTGTTTCGAAAAGAAAAGACAGAAAAAGAACTTGTAATACTTTCCCAATGGTCTTAGGCAACCCACAGGCTGAGAACTATAGGTCTGGTGGGTTCTCGGGAAGAATGTTCAAAGACGCCTAATGGAACATTAGGCCCCATTTATGTAGGTAGTGCTAGGATTCTGCTTCTGTCGCCTACCTGTGATATCACTGTTTACCTGCCATGGTGGCATGGCCCCACCCAGGGCCAGATAAAAGGACTCCCTCTTACGCTAGTCTCTCTTCTTACGCTTCCTGTCTCTGTCTCTGTCTCTGTCTCTGTCTCTTTCTGGGGTACCCCTCCCCCCTTTTCCTCCTTCCTCCCTTGCTCATTTAATAAACCTCATATAACATAGTATCTGGTACCTTGTATCTATCAGTATCTTATTCTTGTATATAAAAGGTAGGGTGACAGGAAATGACGACATGGGGGCCTTTATGAATTTTAAGCCACTTGATGGCTTTTACAGATTACCTTCTCTTGTTACTGTAGACTTTAGAATTAGGCGTTACTCAGGTAACTTCTCAGGCAGGAGGCCAGCTCCACGGTGGTGGTCCGGGCTGGGCTCTCCCCTCCCCCCATCACTACAGTGGACTTACTCATCACTTTGCCTCTTAGGACACTACTTGCCAGTTCCTTTCCCTCTCTGGCCCCCTTTTTGCGAGCTTATTCATTCAGAGCGTGCCCTAGTCGTGACACCTCTCAGCTGCCCTGGTCCCAAGAGGAGGCCACACAGAGCTAGGCATTGTTGATCCAGATCTGGGACCACCCGGGTGGGAGCGGTGGAAACACAACCTAGAAACACAGAGGCCGGATGACTGACAGCAGCTTCGGGTCAAGTGCCTTGTGGGCTGCCCGGAAAGAGGCCGTGCTCCGGGCCCCCTCAGGGTTTCCCCACAAAGCACCCCTCCAGGGGAAGCAAACCCTTCCTCCAAGCTCCCTTCAGACTTGTGCAATCAGCCGTGCTGGAGTCCCCTCAACCCGCCTTAGGAAGAACTCCTGTCGTTTCAGACAGTGGGAATACAAGGAAAAAAAAGAAAAGGAAAACATGGACCCTAACTTCTGACAGAGGGAGGGAGGGAGGGAGGGAGAGAGGGAGAGAGACACGGAGGGGGAGGGGTGGATAGACTAAATATATTTGCTTAAAAACAGTAAAAAAATGTTAGCCTGATTTTTTTTTCATAGTTCTGTTTGTAAATAGATTTATGACTCAGGATTCTGCTTCAGTCAGCCTACCTGTGATGTCGTTGCCTACCCTGCCACAGGGGCGTGGCCCCGCCCAGGGCCATATAAAAGGACAGACCCTCCTCCTGGCCCTCCCTCTTTCCTCTCTCCTCCCTTTCCCTCTGCTTTCTCTCTCTCTCTCTCTCTCTCTCTCTCTCTCTCTCTCTCTCTCTCTCTCTCTCTCTCTCTCTCACCCCACCCTGTTTCCTTCCCTCCCATGCTCATTTAATAAACTCCTCTATAACATAACATTTGGCATCTGGTACTTTATTATTTTCTTATTGCCTTATGTCTTATTTATTAATTATAAGAATGACCACCCACGTGGGGGTCTTTCCCTGTCTCCCCCTGGTTCTGGTGCGACTGGGGCTGATCAGGAAACGAGTTGAGCTGTGGTATTTCCCAGAACAATTTCCAACATCCGGAATATCTCACAGGCTGGCAGATATCGCTGTCTTTGTGATAAACCAGATTTTGTTCTCTCCTTCCTATTCTCAGATTGGCCAAGGGAACGTCCTCTATGCCATGGAAAAAGATTCAAATACAGTGATTTGTGAAAACGTCCTAATAGCCTATTAAGAAACCGATGATGATGAAGAAAAATTCAACTGTGCGAGACTTCACAATTTCAAGCGCTGTACTTCCTAAGGGTGGCCTAGGCTCCAATGGGCTCTGTTTAGGGAAGAGATCTGCACAGGGGTGATCATAAATCTGTTTACAAACAAAACTATAAATTGTTTTTCTGTTAGTGACTGCCCCCTGCTGGTAGCCGGAGAGATGAAAGGGCATACAGCAAGAACTTTTAAATGGAGATTAAGGAGATTGAGAGAAAATAGCCCCCCAGAGGTGGTTATTAGTACCCAGGGCTGCTTTTGAAATACCCGTTAGGATCTAACTTGGCTCTTTTCCTATATGGCAGAGGTAAATCTGCTTAATTTGAAGGTCAGGCAGGAAACCCGTTTTTCTAATCTCAGCACAGAAATGATTCCCTTTATCCGAGAAATCGGAACTCGACCTGGGCAACGAAGCTGTGACAGCCCTGTGCGCCTCATCTCTTCCTCCTTCTCACCTCCTGGTTTAGCAGCTGAGCGCATCATTACTTATTGCCTCATGGGCAACGGCACTAGCTGGTTCTGCCACGATTTTACTCTCCAGAACACCATCTTTCTCTAGCATGCCTTGAGCTCACAAGCATTTCCATAAACAGGGAGTTGGGGGTTGGGGGGGATGGGGTGGGGGAGGAGGGGGAAAGAAAATAACAACACCATGCAAACACATTAATGTAAAACTATTTTTTTTTCTTTATTGAAAATACATCTACAAAGTGATGTTTTCCAGTCCACAGTGGGTACACGTATATGCAGAGCCTGTGATGGACTGGCAAAAGGATCATCCTAGCCGACCTGGTTTTGTAAGAAATGGTTAGTATAAAAATAATATCACATTGGGTAACAGCATTAATTTGACTTAATTAAGTTTTGTTCTACTAGTCTCACAAAAATGACTGCCACATACATTAACCGTTGTAGTGTATTTCCCAAATAGAGCTTGTCATTAAACGATTACTCCACCGCAGCCTAGTGTTAACCTTTTATACACATGTAACGCTCAAGATCTCTATAAAATATCTCTAATTATAGACTGGGAGACGCTAGACACTCAGTTTGTTAGCATGTTCACTCATCATTTTCAGTCTGGAAGTCTAACACAGCTGGTATTGTCTATGGCCCCCACTGGCTGTCTTTGACTGGATATTCTGAAGGGGGTAAAAATAATCTCTTTTGAACCTGGGAGCTGCCTTGCCTGAAAGTAATGCCCCTGCTGTCTTCTCCTCCGCTCTTGTTGATGTTATTTTCATGCTGACTCATCTCACACATTTTGTAGGGACACGAACAAAACGAAAGCAAATCCCCGCTCTACACGAGAGTGCTGAATGATTTGCCAACTGGCATTTCTGTATAGAGAAGTATCTCGTTTCTTCCATCCTAAGAACTTCCGGTTAAAAGAGCAAAACAAAACAAATGAACAAACAATTCACAAATAAGAGCATCCACCAAGCACATAGATCTGTCCCAGAGACCTCATCTGTTTGACTCTGGAGAGGTGAAAGAAGTGGCATTTTATGTTATTTTTGAGGGGACTGATTAGGAACTGAAGCAAAATGTTCAGGTTTAAGGGGGGGAAAAAAAGCCAAGATGTAGCTCTCCCTTTTATTCTTCTTCAAAGAAGACCAACTATTCCTGATTCTTAAAAAATAAAAATAAAAAAACCCCTCCCTTTGAATTGGCCATCCTCTATTCTTTCTCAGCCCTTTAGTGTTCTAAAGGAAGAGCATGAGCAGGCTTGCTAGTTGCTAGTCTCCTGTTTGTTTCCTAAATATCTAATTGTCAGTTGAGGAGTGGTGGGAGGCTTTCTTAGAGCCATCCCCTGAGATGGGGGCGGGGGCGGGGAGGTGTGCTTCTAGCATTGGAAAACAAAACAAACACCAGGTAAAGGGGCCGCACAAACAATCCCACTCCTGGAATGGCTTTCCACCTGTCTACTTACATAACCAACATTTTGGACCCAGGATCTAGGGAGCCTTACAAAGCGCGTCCCTAGAGAGAATGTCCACTCCCATTAAGTGTCCTTTTTGAGAGCCTCATGTTATACAGGACTCACTCAAGACCATATGGGAACTGCACTTGCTGCTCCTCCTCACAGCAGTGCTGTGTGCATGTGGGCACACATGACCCTGGTGAGTCAGAAGGGGCTGGGGAGATCCTCTCTGCTGCCCAGCTAATAACTGCTCGTCATGTTGTTGTTTTAAGACTAAAACTCAGTTGTGTTCTGAAGGGTTTTAAATTTTTGAGTGTTGATTTTAAAGTGTTTTTTTTTTAAACATATCATTTGTTTAATGCTTTTTACTTACGAAACAATCGCATAGGATCATCTAAATTTGTAATATCAAAGCCGCGCTTGATTGCAGTAACTTAACTGGTAAGTATGATAGGAAATACTTTAAAATGCTTAAATGTGGGGCTAAAACCTATACATTTTGGCTGCTACAAAGCCCTCCCTTGTGTTTGGACATTTTTTTTTTTCCAATCCTAGCAGAGTAGGGAGGAAAGAGAAGGGCTCACTGCAGGGGTGAGCTCAATGAGTTTGAGACACATCACGGAATAGTTTTCCAACACCTGGTGCTCAAGAAAGTACTTCCGGGCCAGGCTACATCTTAGTCTCACTGTCGGCCACGGGTTTCTCAGGTTCATTGTCCTGGGCAATTAGCTGATACGGCTTTTTCATTTCATTCTCCTCAATCACAGAGTTCCCCATTTCAACATCTCGGCTCTTCAGTTCGTGGCGTGACAAGTGCTCAACAATCCCCGCTCCGAGGGAGTCGCCCAGCACGTTGGTGGTGGTTCGGAGGCGGTCCCTGCAGGTGGGCAGGAAGGATGGAAGGAAAAGAGAGGGTCCCATGAGTACCACCAGATCCTAGCTTCTACTGTGACCTGGCTGGAGCAGGCTTTATTAGCACCTTTTAAGCTCTTCATAGTGTGCCCCAGCAATGGAATGACTTCATACTTGGACACATAACAGTGACTGCCAAGAGCTACAAGGACAAGTACACGATTAATTTCCAGTTAGTCTGGCTATAAACAGAAGGTGAACAGTGAGGGTTGACTTTTCTCTTTCTCTCCGTGTGTGTGTGTGTGTGTGTGTGTGTGTGTGTGTGCGCGCGCGCGCGCGCTCGCCCGCATGTGCATGCGCGCCAGCAATGTGGAGGCCAGCAGTGTAGTCTTAATTATTTTCCACCTTGTTTTTTGAAATAAGGTATCTCACTAAGCCTGGAGGTCACAGGTTGATCTGAGTGACCTGGGAACTCACACTCTGCCTCCGGCCTTGGCACATACGTTGGACTCTCCCTAGCTCTAGTGATGCCATCACACGTGGACTTCAGCATCCAGTGCGTTCTCCTAGGTTTTCTCTTTGAGCATTCCTTAAGCAATTTTCTTTCCTCAGTAGAAGGCAATTTCTTTGAGACAAGGGACAGACAATGTCCCTGATGGGTGAGGGAAGAAGGCACAAAGACAGGCCCTACCTGATGGGTTCTGAGGATGTGGAAGGTATACTTCTTGGGATTTTCCTCAGAGCCCCAAATCAATTTCATCTGATAATAAGGGCTCTCCTCCCACTGTCTGCATGGCTCTCCCTCACCTCACAGGTCTCAGACACAGACATCTGCCCTGAATCACCTCACTTTAACAGGAAGCATAGGGAAGAAGGGCCTGAGCTGGCATGTGGGGTCTGCAGCTGCAGCTGCCGAGGGGATGTGTTATGCAACCCAGAGAGGCCTGGCTGACCTATGTCAGCTCTGCAGACAGTAGGTTTCCCAATGCTGAGTGACTTTATGGAGTGGGAGGGAGAGTAGACAGATGTGTCCTGCAGGCTGAGAGACGAAGGAGTTGGTGTGACACGTCAGGCTGGGACCCTAGGTAAGGGCAGGGGGGAATCTGGTGATGAGGGTGATTCCATTACAAGCCAGTGTGTCTTCTGCTCAGTTCTGCAAGCCCACTAGGCGGTGTTATTCTAGAATTATGGGGGTGCTAAGGGGGAGTGGACTTGTAGGTGGGAGCTACAGCATGAGTCAGAACAGAGTCCCCCGAATACTCACAAAAACCAGTCCACGGCGATGATGAGTGTGATGTCGTCTGTGGGCAGGCCCACAGATGTCAGCACAATGACCATGGTGACCAGACCCGCCTGAGGAATCCCAGCTGCCCCAATGCTTGCAGCTGTGGCTGTGATACTGTTGACAGAAGGACCAAAACAGAACCGTTTACAAGTCTTTCCCAGAGGAGAGTACCTTGTAAACCTTATGTCCCCATGCTTGAGTAGAGGACCTGCCGTAGAACAATGGAATTAAATGAATAAATAAAAACAATTCACCGAGTTAAAGCACTAATTAAAATTGCCCATGCAGGTTTATAATGTGTGTCAGCTGATAAGTTGAGCATAGTTTTCCTCATTGGATTGGCACAGTGACCCTTGTGAAGTGGGCTTTATTTTATGACCATTTTAAAGTGAAGAAACCGGTGGCTATAGTCTTTTCTGTGTCTTAAACATCATTTTGCAAGGTACAAAGAGCAACAAAAGGGGATGACTCAGTGGTGGAGCATTTTCCTAGCATGTGTGAGGCCCTGGATTCACCCCAGCACTGCACATGAACTCGGAGGTGAGTCTGAGCTTTCAAGTGCCATAGTTACAGTAACAGTTTATTTCTAATAATTGCCTTTCTCAAGGGACTGAATTTCTATGATTGATGTGGCTATGAAATTTTATTTATTAATTCAAAAGCAGAATGATTTACGAATGAGATCCTGTAGTGTTATAATTCTCTGTGTGTGTTCAGTGCAGACCCAGTTTGCATGTATGTTAAGTGTCTAAGACTTATTTGATAGAGTGATGTGAGAATGTGACACTGTCTCCTCACGAATAAAAGACCTACAGCGGCACTGATAAGGCGGTGAGTCTGTGGGTAGAACACTAAGGAGTCTCCAGTCTTCTTCTCAGGACATGGCACTAGAATGGCTGGTTGGTACAGCCACCTGGAATGAATCTACATTTCCCATCCTCCTTTGGGGGCTCAGACTAAATTCTGGCACATGAAACACATATGGAAGTGAGTGGACAATCTCTCACTTCCCATCTTCCCACTGTCAAAAATTTGAGCGTGGCAAAAAGCCATCATAGATCACCTGGATGAAAGGGATACCTAGAAACGTTGGGACTGCACCTCCGTCCCTTACCTCCTGGATCACCCGCCAGCCTTGGCGGCTTTATGGAGCAAGCCTTAAAGGGAAACATATTTGTACCCTGTTTAGGTCACTGATACCATTTTTATTAGTAGCTCACACACAGCTGAACCTTTGTCATAACTCAGGGCTCCTCAGCCAATATGCCAAGGTATGTGTGAGAATGGGTTACGGTGTGCTGAGACACTGCTCTCCAGCCTCCAGTGTGGTTAGATTGGCCTCCGGGGCCCTGGTCAGGCGTGATCCCTGCTCACGGGACCCTAACCTCATCATTTCACACTCACGCATACTACAGCTATTACCCTTCTAACTACACAATGCATACACAATATAACACACTGCTAAACAAACGTCAGGAAAATGTGGCATGAGTGATAGAGGTGAAAAGAGACCAAAAAAACATATGTTAGAGTATAAAATCGAAATTTGATCTTGATCTGAGCAGCAGCAGCAGCAGCAGCAACAACAAAAACAACAAAAAAATGTTAAGGACATTGTAGGGGCAGTCTGAAGATAGAACGGGCATTCTGGAAGTACTTTTGAGATTTCATTATCGTGGTGTGTAGAAGAATATCCTTATTCTTAGGAGATGAATGCTGAATGGGGTACAAGTGGAATACCATCACAGGAATAGGGAGGGAGGAAGAAAAAGAAAGAAGGAGGGAGAGAGAGGGAGAACACAAAATTAGCAAAATGTTAATTTTGAGATCCAGGTAGAGGATATTGTAATATTGTCTTAACTTTTCTATGTATGTGCCACCACTCTTGGCTCAAAAGTCTGATTTCTAATATTTCTAATATTAGCTAAAGCCAAGCCCACAGCAACAAAGGGTGCTGCTGATCTGAACTAGCAGGCTTAAAGCCTCCTGTTGCCCTTGGTCCTGCTGGCTGCTTGCACTTACTCTAGCAGGCAAGAAAAGGCAATGTGTTGGATCTCATGTGTGCACGGACTATTTTTGCAGGGTGCAGGAAAGACTGGTAGGAGCCATAGCAGCCCGTGCCAAATGAAACTAAGAGACTTAAGGAAAGCACAAGAAGGGAAATTACTTTTCCCTGGGCATCCTAAATATTAGTTAAATGAATCTGCATCAGACTGAGTTTTCAGCCTTACTTGTATGTACACCGCCTAAAAATCAACCAAAGAGAATAAATTAATCCAGTTTTCAAGTGTATTTTCATTTTCCAATATTGCCTATAGATAGTTTAATGTTCTCAAAATTGCAGTGTAATTTAATGTTTTGAAAACAGAATTATCCATTCTATATTTTTTTGTAAATTTAACAAAATGAGCTAGATGCATCTGTAAGTGATGTATTGATTAACAAACCAATCAAGGAGTACATGGTATGTGTAGCATGGTTAATTATAAAAAGAAGTGTGTAGGTATCCTGGCACTGGAAAAGGTCTTTGGGAATTGGTTATGGACCATGATTATCTACAGAAAGATTTACAGTGATGCAGTGATAGGTAAATCACACGTTCCATGACATACACATCTGCATTATGCGAATGAGTATTCACAATGAATGAATATTAGACTCACAAAAAAATGAATATTAAAAAGCTGAAAAACAGATTCCTCTAGATCCAAAACTGCTCCCTCCAAGTCCAGCCTCCTCCTGATGCGTGATCCCCCTTCTCTCTGTATCTCTTCACCCCACCTCGCTCATCCTCTCGTCCGTTAGGACCACTGTGCGGAAAGTGATGGCTAGAGACCTTCCCTTATACCTTATTGTAATAATCTGTCCAAAGTTCAGGTCAAAGTTGTTAACTTGAGCAATGAAAATGGCAGCCAGTGCCTCGTAGAGGGCGGTCCCGTCCATGTTAATGGTGGCGCCCACGGGGAGCACGAATCTGGTGATGCGCTTGTCCACACCGTTGTTCTCCTCCAGGCACTTGAAGGTGATGGGCAGGGTGGCCGAGCTGCGGACAGCAAACCAGGTCAGTCAGCGGGTTCCGCAGCCCCCCTCCCCCAAAGAGTTCTGTGTTCTGTTTTTGGTCTTTTGCACAGACAGTTCCTTCCTCTCTCAGGTCCTAAGTCAGCACTTGTCTAAAGAGGGCGTTAGGAGGCGTGTGGTGCCCTCACAGGGCCACTGACCTCTCTTCTGTGTCTGGACTCCTGATTATTCCCATGCCACAGAATCCTTTTCTCTCAGGCAGATTGTCAGTGAAAGACAGGAAGCCAGTGCATAGGAAAGGACTCTTCCCTTTCCCCCAGAAAAAGATTTAAAGATAGCGGTTTCCTGGGTCCCAAGGAGGTACTATCAATATCCGAGGTGAAACAAAACAAAACAATTCAGTATGCCTGAAATTTAAAACCCAGAACAAAATTTCTCTACATTCCCCCCATCCCGGAAGGCTCAGGTCCAAGGTGAAAGTTTAGATAGACTTTCTTAGAGGGGTAAGCCACGCACATACCTTGAGGAGGTCCCCAGGGCTGTGATGAGCGCTTGCAGCAACCCTCCAATGAAAACCCAGGGGTTCTTCCGGGTTACCAGGAAGTAGAGGAGCGGCAGGACGATGACAGCGTGAATGAGGAGGCCAACAATGACTGTCACCGTGTACATGGCCAGCTGCCCCCCAATCACACCCATGTCTTCCATCTCAACAATTTTCCCTGCGATCAAGAAGAGGATGCCCAGAGGTGCATACCTGCGGCAAAGCAACAGACGCTCAGTTGGAAGTGGGATTTCCTGTAAGTTGTTGTATGTAAATTACCAAGTAGGCAGAGAAAAGCAAAAAGGGAAAGACGGGGTGGGTGGGGTCTGGGGGTGGGGGGAGTGGAGGTTGTCGGGTGGGGGTGGGGCGAGTGGGGGCCATCGGGTGGGAGTGGGGGAGCGGGGAGTTGCCATACCAAGACCTGAACCAACTACTAGACAGCCTTCTTCTCTGTCTAAAATACAAAATTCCCTAGGTGTTTCTAAATCAGGCCTTCCTTTTATTTGAATTGCCCTAGGACACTGCACCCTATTTCCTCTGGCCTTAGACCTTAGGAAGGAGAAGTAGTTTTGGTCCTCATCTGCATTTTCCTAGACACAACTAACTGTAAGACCCATTTCCCTCTTGACTCCTGCTAAGCACCTGTAAGAAGACACCGTACTAATATCACACTTGAGAATAGTTTTTCATTCCACAGCCTGCTTCCCAAGCCAAAGCCGGAAGTGTGTTACGCCATGCCATGCCTGTATGTTATATATGCAGTCAGCTCCCGTACCCTAGGGCAGTGGTTCTCAACCTGTGGCTTGTGATCCCTGTTGGTGCTGAACAGCCCTTTCACAGGGGTCACCTAAGACCGTCGGAAAGCACAGATATTCACATCATGATTCATAACAGTAGCAACATTACAGTTACGAAATAGCAATGAACATAATTTAATGGTTGGGGGGTTGGGGTCACCACAGCATGAGGAACTATATTAAAGGGTTGCTGCGTTAGGAAGGTTGAGAGCCACTGCGGTGGGGCCACTTCTATTGCTTTCTTCCATAGCTGTCTACGGTCCACTTAAAGTATTACTTAGTCATTTTCTTCAAGTCACCTTTTATACTTAAGTAAATTTCCCTTCACAGGAAATTTTATGTTACTATGCAAACTAAATACTAGTACCACTTGCCATAAATAGAAGACCATAAAATAAACCCAGAGCTATTAAAATTCATAAAGTGTGTGGATATACGACAGGTTATAGGCATTCGAATTAAGTAATTATCTGCAGGCTGTTACTCACAGTCTCTGCAAGAATGGGCAACTGACCGGGCAATGACTCATACATACTGAACCAACCCTACTTGCTCAAAGGCCGGCTTTCAACTTCCTTTGTGTGATGTGTGTACTAAGCCACAGTGCAACACACTGCCAAAGACAGAAGCCAATCACCCTTAAAGAGAAGGGTCTTCTGGGAACTGCGGGGGACTTGCTGCAACTCTAGAAACACAACACTTCTTTCCAAAGCCCTTAAAAAAAAAAAATGCAGGCCAGGAAATCACAGGAGTACCTGTTCTCATAAGTGTAATAATTCAATGTTGAGTGTGTAGGCAAATGCATAGCTAGGAGAGCTACACGTGAGGTTCACTCAGTGGCCTTGAATGGGCTCCTTTCATAGAAGAGGAGAAAGGTGGAGGCATTTTAATAAAATGAAGATGAATGTCCACTTTCAGCCCGGCCAGGATTTCAAAGTAGCCTTCCAGTTGAAGGCTCCCGTGGGGATGACATTTTGACCTGTCTTTGTGCAAGTTCATATTCATCTTGTGCAAACTCCTGAAAAAGTGCATTTCTATGGGCTTTGGGGGCGTCGGAGACAAAGGATATTTTTAATCATGTTGGTGAGTGAACGCTTTTCTTAGCGATTGATGCCTTCCTGCCCCAAGTGCCAAGAAGGACCCTAGATATTAAAAATAAAGAATGAAAGAAAACTAACTCCCACATAAGGCCTCTGCCAATCAAGGTGCTCTCTCCCAGAGGGGGCTGGGAGTTCACTTCCCAAAGGGAATGCTCCCCCACTTGGATTTAGTCTTTCCTTTTGTCTCCTGCTCTGAACTGTTATTAAAGAAAGTTTTGTTATAAGTTATGGCTTAGCGGTCCATGACACTTCCTTTGAGTCCTCCTGGATGTTGCTACAGCTCTGCCACATACATTTCTTTCTTAGGGTTCAAACAGATGGGGGAACTCATTCCTCCCGCTGATCTGGGGCCTGTGTTTGTTTTGTCTCCTACTGGGACTGCTCTTTTTGTAAGGAATGCCTAGTCATTCTGATCTGAGAAAAAAAAAAAAAAAAAAAAAAAAGTCATCTCAAGCCTTTCTGTACCATGGCGTGCCTTCTGCCCCTTTTTGCTTTTTTTTTTCCACCACACTTATGACTCAGGAATCGTTTATGATATTGATTTGCTTGTTCACTGTTGTTTGTCTTCCTTAAAAGCCTCGTGTGTTCTCTTCTGCTACGGCGAGTGCTTGGGCGGTCTGTTCTTATCATAGAGTAAAAGCTCAGCAATGTGTGAATGAATAACCAAGTATGTGTAAAATGGGTGCATAGGGTAAGAGATTCAAACCTTTCAAAAAAAAAAAATTAAGGTTCAGGGTCTCTGCAGTGCTGGAAATGCACCGACTTTCTGGTGGCTTCCGCCGGAAATGCACCGACTTTCTGGCGGCTTCCGCCGGAAATGCACCGACTTTCTGGCGGCTTCCACAGGAAGAGCACTGCAAGTGTCCATCTGGGTGGCATCTTTCTCAGGACAGGACACATCACATGCAATAAGGCAGGAAGCACATGGAAATACATACCACATTATCACCGCGACCAGTCTCATGATGGCTTCGTTCAGAGAGTCGAAGAACTCTCTGAGAGCTTGCCCCTGCTCCTTCATGTTTCCGATTACAAAGCCAAAGCACATGGAGAAAACAACTAGGCCCAAGGCATTGACCCCATTCACAGAGCCAGGAACTGGTACCATCTCCTCCCGTATCCGGGTCAGAGCCTCCATGGCCTCTGACACGTTGTTGATCACGGCACCCAGGAGTGTCTCGTTGGGCTGGATGGGCACTTTAAAGCTTCTCTTCTCATAGCTGGTTTTAAACTTAAAAATACGAAGCACAGTAGGAATTAGGTGATTTTTATGCCTCTTGGCTGTCCAAGTTTTCTATCATGATATATGTTATTTTGTATTCAAAGGACAGTGTTGTAGACAGTTACCTAGGTATGCTCTATCTAATTTGTGGCAAATCCCTGTTTCTCAACACAGGCATACACATTGAAATACATATGAATCACAACACACACACACACACACACACACACACACACACACACACACACACACACAGATACCCTCAAGTACGTAGCAAATTGCAATAGGGAGGGGGTCTCTGGCTAAAGATGTCAGACTTAACATGGACATGTTCCTTTGCTTTCTTCTGAAATCTTAGTAAAATAACTTTAATGAGACTTTTCAAAGAGCCACAAACTCAAATTATTCTTGAGTCCTTTTGCCTTCTATGAGATCATGCACAAAAAAAAAAAAAAAAAAAAAAGCCTAACATCCTTCATTTCATGCCCCACAGTTATGAGACAAAATAAACAGATTTTACCTCACAGGGTTGTGGCAGTGGCCAAATTAAGCTCCACAAGGGACATCATTATGTAAAGTGTATCATTAATGTGGACTAATGGCGTTCAGTGACAATGGCCTTCAGGATTAGCCTGGTTAGAACCTTCAGAGGATAGAGGGGGAAAGTCCTCAAATGACTGGCCTTCAAGTCATTCCTGGTGTTATAAATACCAGTCCTTAATAGCTCCCTGCTTAGCAGCGGTGATGATAACCTACTTGCTCCAAGTCTACAGTGTGACTTCTCTCCTAAGCCAAACCAGACCCTTTCCCTCACAGTTCCTGGGTAGAGGTTCCAGTCAGCAAATGCTGAGGACTCGCCATGGCTAAAATCACGTCTATCCCCCTTTGATCTCCAGAAAAGTGAGGTTCCCGCCCCAGCCTTGATAGCGTTGGTAGGAAAGCATCCGTGAATATGTGTGTGAACGCTGACTGGGTTTAGAATCCAGGGAGGAAGGCATGGCCACACATGAAGTGCTTGGCTATTTTTGTACCAAGAGTGAGCAGGAGACTTTCTGGTCTATTGGGAAACCACTGTCTCCAAACAAGGACGTGGTCAGCTGTCAGCACTGTGGACTGCTGGTGACTTTAAAAACACATAAAATTCTATTACAGTTTACCCTCAGCCGCTCCACTTTTGGGTGTTTGTGGATGCTGTGGAGGCTCTGGGGCACATTTCCAAGCCTGCTTACTATGTCTTAAGCCTCCTGCTCTTTACCTTTACCACAGTTTAGAGCCTGCTCAGAAACTGCGGCCTTGCTTGCATTCTGGTCTAAGCCAAATAGATCTCAGGGCACGCATTTGCTTCCCCGACAGGGTCCTGAAAATGTACCCAAACTAAAGGCGGGTCTGTAAAGGTCAGCACTTTTTCCATCTAAGAGAGCTACACAAATCAGCATTTTTTATATCACCCATTGCCAGCTCCTGAGCAGGCAGGCGCATGGTGCTGGGGTGGTTTGTTGGATTGAAAGGGATTTATTATTTATTGTCCCTGTCATTTTTGAGTAAAGAAAGTTAGAGTTTTGGCTGACTGCACATTTTTTCACATCTGTGGTCCCGGTTACTAAACTTAGGGTCTTGCAGGTCCTCTGTAAGCATGTTATCCTTAGACTGTATCCACATCTCTCTTTTTATTATATGTTTAATTTAAATGTTATTTATTTTCAATTATTTAAATTCATTAAGTACTTAATTATCATTGAATATATTTAGTTAAAATTTTGTTGCATTTGCCAGGTGTGGTGGCGCATGCCTTTAATGCCAGCACTTGGGAGGCAGAGGCAGGTGGATCGCTTTAAGTTTGAGGCCAGCCTGGTCTACAAAAAGAGTTCCAGGACAGTCAGGGCTGCACAGAAAAACCCTGTCTTGAGAACAACCCCCACCCCCTGCCAAAATAAAGTTGCTGCATTCATTTATTGGGTAGGGGTGGGGCACAGACTGTGGTGCACATGTGGTGGTCAGAGAGAAATTTGGGAGTTATTTTTCTCCTTCTAACACATGGGACTCAGGGATTGATTTAAAGTCATCAGGGCTGGGCGTGGTGGTGCATGCCTTTAATCCCAGCCCTCGGGAGGCAGAGGCAGGCGGATCACTGTGAGTTCAAGGCCTGCCTGGTCTACAAAGTGAGTCCAGGATAGCCAGGGATACATAGAGAAGCCTGTCTCAAAAAACCAAAAAAATAAAAAATAAAAAAATTAAAAAGTCATCAGGCTTGGTGGTAAGTATCTTTACAAGGTGAGCCATTTGCCAGCCCTTTGCTTTATACTTTGAGACAATTCCTTATTAAATTATTTAGAGGGTATGTTTGAACTCACTCTGTAGCCCAGGCTAGCCCTGGAACTCTGCTGGCTGACCTCTTTTCTTTTCTTTCCTTTTCTTTTTTTCTTCTTTTTTTTAAAGAATGGAGTGTGTTTGGATCTTGCAATCTTCTTGTGCATTAGATTTTACAAATAGTCTAAGGGGGCAGGGTGGGGGCGGGGAAGATGGTATCTTACATGTGTAAAACCTAGTTTTCCATGACGTCAGGGTTTGGCTTTACTTTGTATGTCCTAAACAAAAAGATTAGGTGACTAGACCCCCACATGGGGGAGTGTTTGGGGATTAGCATTTCTTTAATCTGCTGTATGTTTCCCCTTTCACAACGTGGGCAACAGAGCTTTTCTAACCAAGTGAGGATAGAAAAGACTGCATCTCCCAATACTAAAAGATACTTGTATCCGCCATGTATAGAGCCAAAAAACTGCTTAGATGTGAGGCTGCAGGGTTTGGACACCACCGCGGCATCCTGGTGGAGCTTCCGGGTCACTTTCCCGGAAGCAGGCTGGAGTGGTAGGACGGCAACAAGGGAACACAGGGATCTGAATTGTGAGTCTGCCATTTACTACTTGTGAGAGCCTGTGCTTATTACACAATCCCCACTCTCACAAATGAGCGGCCTCATGGGTGAAATGAAGATGGTGATACTCATCGCATCCACGTGAGGACTAAATATAACATTGGTGCTTGGCACACAGCGGGCATTCCATAAATGATGACGCCATTCCTTTCCGATATGCTTCTTCTTTAGAATCCCCAAGGCGCTTCAGACATTTAATTAGTAGGTCAATGACTTTTAAATCAAACCCAGAAACTAGAATAGTGTGTCTAATTTTAAAGCAAGTTGTTGTTGTATTTATTTATATTTGAGTTTGCTTGCTCTGGTGAGTTTTTGCATGGGAACTTGAGGAGGGGAAGAAAGAAGAGGACCTCCCAATTAGTCCTCTTAAAAATAATATAGGCTCAATGTGCTGTTGGAGTGTAAGATGAGTGTGCCTGACAACAAGGCCACCTTTAATACAAGTAAAGGGCCACTGTCACCAAAGTTTCCCAGGTAGTCCTAGTGCCTTCCATATGGGTGGCCAAAGAAGTATTTCTTTTTTTCTTTTTCTTTTTTAAAGATTTATTAATTTATTATGTATACAGTGCTCTGCCTGCATGTACACCTGCCGGCCAGAAGAGGGCATCAGATCACATTATAGATGGTTGTGAGCCACCATGTGGTTGCTGGGAATTGAACTCAGGGCCCCTGAAAGAGCAGTCAGTGCTCTTAACCTCTGAGCCATTTCTCCAGCCCCAGAGAAGTATTTCTTACAGCAAAGAGATGAGAAGGCAAGAGAAGAGGGTTCTACTGGCTTGATATGTCCAAGAGGAATTTAAAATTTATTATTATTATTATTATTATTATTATTATTATTATTATTATTATTATTATTATTATTATTATTATTTTGTGTGTGTGTGTGTGTGTGTGTGTGTGTGTGTGTGTGTGTAGGTGCCTGAAGAGGCCAGAGGTGTTGTGAGCCATTGGAATTAGTGCTGGAAACTGAGCTGGGGTCCTCTGGAAGGGCCATCAGCACTCTTAACCACTGAGCTATCTTTCCAACCCTCCCCACCCCACCCCAGATGGTAAGAAGAATTTAAAATGTGACTTGGTAGCTGGAGGGTGTTTACCTGTTTAAAGCAGGCTTCCACCAGATTGGGAGGGAACATGTTCCTGCAAGGAAGAGAGCAGTCATTTGCAAAATTTCCCCAATAGTAACTGTGTTTCTTAAATACTGCTTCACTGTGTCAACAGAAAAGAATGCACTGAATCAAGTAGCAAATGGAAAAACAGATATTGTGACTTGAAACTGGATACATGATTGCTCCTAATTATGGGCCACACAATTCATATATTTCAGAGAAGCCAACAGGTTACAAAGCACTGAAGGAAAAAAGTCCTTATGCATATTTTATCAGTACCCTGGTTCAATTGACTGAAGCTCCCTCCCTCTCATTGTAGTTAGAGCTCCTACTCCTTCTCACCTCAGCTAACAGTTCCCTTGCTGTGTCCTTTCATATCCAGGGACAATGACAAAACAGATTCCTACTTGTCTCATTATATGTTGGAGCCTCCCAGAATGTGTTTAGAGACAGGGGCTTGCTATGTAGCCCATGTGAGGCAGGCCTCAAACTCATGAGTCCCTCCCACAGTCACCAGTGCTGAGATTACAGCATGCACTGCATGCTGACTTTCATGTTCCTTTTGTAGATGCAGTGTGCTTCTTGTTAGGGCTTGACTGATGCAAGGGCAGGTATGGGGAGGTGGGGAGGGGGATAGAAAGAGGGGGAAAGGAGGGAGAAAAGCTAGGCTCAAACTTTGGGTTACTTTGATGACCATCAACTCTACCACAAATGTTAGATAAGACTCCGTTGTAATCAGTGTCTAGTTTGTTTATTAAACACTACTGAAGAGCATCCTTCCTTCATTTTTTTTGAAGATGTATTTATTTATTTATTGTATGTACAGTGCTCTGGCTGCATGTACACCTGCATGCCAGAAGAGGGCATAAGATCTCATTATAGATGGCTGTTAGCCACCATGTGGTTGCTGGGAATCGAACTCAGGACCTTTGGAAGGTCAGTCAGTGCTCTTAACCTCTGATCCATCTCTCCAGTCCACTTCCTTCATTTTTTTTTTTTTTTTAAATTTCTACTCTGCCAATGCTTTCTTGGCAAATAGTATAAAAGAAGGAACATGAGTCAGGAATGGTCAGGTGACCACTAGAGCCATGCTGAGCCACGCTGCTGTTTGCAATGGACGATGATAAAGACTACTAATTTTAAACCGGGAGCCTAAGGGACAGGCCATACTTTCTAAAAACTAGCCTTACAGAGCAAGACTTAGAAAAGGAACATTAAGAACTATCCAATTAGGCCAGGGTGAACTGCGAAGTGGAGAAAACAGCGCTGAGGTTTCTGACTCCTATAGCAGGGTCATGTGCCCATTATCCCTCTCACATCTTTTATATGAGACCAGGAGAGACACCCTCAATATCAACTTCCGCTAGAGGAAAGCAGAGACGCGACTTTCATCTCAACCCTCACAAGGCTGGGTCTGTCGGGTTCCTCTTTGAGAGTTTGGTGGGCTCCCCCAAACTTAAGAGGGATTGGATGGTCAGAGCACACCCCAGGGCTGGTCTACCAGGACATACCTGATCAAATCCAGGAAGGCATCTGCAGCCGTCACTTGCACAACTTTACCTTCTCGGTACATGTTTTCCTTGGTGCCCTTTCCAGGATGGATGATGATGACAATGATTATGCCAATCACCACAGCGATGACGGTAGTAGTCATGTAATAGACTACGGCTCGCATTCCCATCTTCCCTGATGCCTTACTATCTAGGGCCGCCATTCCTGGGGAAGGCAAACAGAAGAGTTTCAGGAAGTCAGTCCAATGGGGATTTTCCGGTGGAGAACGATGGGGACAGCATTTCCTTCTACACTTGCTTTCCTTCATCCCTCCCAGAAATACCCACTGTGAGAACTTGTCAGTGAGCATGTGGTCACTCATGTTCTGTCCCAGAGGTTGACACCAGCTTCTTAAAAGCTTGGGGTGCAATGAATTTCTTCCTTCAATTATTACTAATTGGGAAACCTACACATGTAATTAATATGTGCTTGTGGGTGTGTGTGTGTATAGAACTCCTTGAAAAGATTTGCGTCAGGAGAGTCTAAGGCCACCTAAGTCCAGGCACCGTGGCGAGTGACATACCTGAGTGCCACTGAATTTCTTGCAAAGAATTATTATTTTATATGGGGTTTGTGGAGTCTTTTGGGTAACATTTGTTTTTATTACAAGCACTTGCCAGTCTGTTTTCAACTTGTATTTCATGCAAACATTTGGGTCCTAAAAGCTAAAGTTCTCACATTGTTTCTCTGCTGTTTTATTTCATCTCATTTAATGCAGTTGAAAAAAGCAATTTTTTTGTGGAGTTCTCCTCTTTTTTGTACCCTGGCTCCCTCTTCCTTATCCTATAGGATGCTCATGATATGTTAAAAAAGAAAACGAAACAACAACAACAAAAAAACCAACCAAAAAACCAAAAAAACAAAAAACAAAAAACAAAAAGAAAGAAAAAAAAAAAAAAGAAAGAAAAGAAAAGAAAACAAAACAAAACCTCTTCTTCTTGTTTTCAAGACATATTTAATTAAGCTAAAGTCTAAATGTTAATCAAGGTGTAAAAGGATGTTTAGTTTTTAAGGGCTCCTAATGATGCAAGCTAGTGGGACATACCTCAGGGCATGTTGGTCTGTAAAATAATGAGGACAGAAGCCCTCAGGAGCTCTTTCTCCTCTTTCTTTCTTTATCCTCTCCAATCCTATTACAACACTGAAATCTAATTATTACATAATCTAAACAGACTATTTTATTTATTGTTTTTAAAGATTTATTTATGTGTATGTGTGAACATGAGTGCTCACAGAGGTCGGAAGAGAGCATCAGATTCCTAGGAGTTAGACTGGCAGGCAGTGGTAAGCTACCCAATATGGATGGTGGGAACTTGGGTCCTCTGGGTGATCAAAAAGCACTCTTTTTTTTAATTTACTTTTTATTTTTTAATATATTTTATTAATTTATTCATATTACATCTAAATTGTTATTCCATCCCTTGTATCATCTCATTCCTCCCTCCCTCTCATTTTCCCCTTACTCCCCTCCCCTATGACTGTGACTGAGGGGGACTTCCTCCCCCTGTATATGCTCATAGGGTATCAAGTCTCTTCTTGGTAGCCTTCTATCCTTCCTCTGAGTGCCACCAGGCCTCCCCACTTAACCGCCGACCCATCTGTCCATCCCTACGGTTAACTATTTAAGATGTGTGTTTATAAATGTATTAAACGATAGTGTATTTCTTTTCTAAGTGATTTATTTATTTTTATTTTATGTGCATTGGTGTATGGCTGCATGTACATCTGAGGGAATGTGTTGAAATTTCTGGAGCTGGAGTTCCAGACAGTTGTGAGCAGATGGCAATTGAACTTGGGTCTTTTAGAAGAGCTTTTAACTACTGAGCCATCTCTCCAGGGTATTTCAGTGGTGTATTTCAATGATAGATACCAGTGTACACATTTATACAAACATATTTAGGATAAATATTAGAAAAAGGTATTTATTATTGTTAAGTAACTTATTAAATTTGCCTAAAAATGTTGATACAAAGGCATTGAAGTTATCATTTTCAATTTATAATTCAAATAATATTTTATTATATCATTTACTTAATAGCACCTAAAGTCTAAGATTTTAGCGAATAGCAAGTAGAATGGCCTAAGGACTCTAACTTAGACCTTTGGTAACTAAGTTTGGTAAAGTGCTGCCCCTGAGACAACCAGCAGCAGCTCTGACAGCGAGGAGGCTGCCTGGCTTTAGTGCATGAACTTGACCTCTTATCTTTGAAACCCAGGGTTAATTATCCACTTACTGAGATGACACCACTCAGTGCTACAACTAATTATAATTGTGCTAATCTGTTCTCAGCAGACGGGGTCACCCTCCATTTTCCTTCTCGGGCCTGATTTCATATGTCAAAATATTTTACTTTGCTGTAATTGCAATGGTAGCTCCACAAAGGGGCACGTGCTCTAGCAGGATGGCCTGAGCTGACAGCACTGAGCTTCCTCATCCTTCTGGGTCTTCCCCTGTCTACTCGGTGAGTGGAATAAGGGCAATGGCTGATATCTCTGCTAGGAGGTACCAGGCGGCAGGAGTTTCCTCCTCCCAGAGGAGGCTTTCTCTTCCTCTGCCTCCTATCCTGTAGTCCTTCTCAGATGTCTTCTCTGATGCTTCTGCCCATGACTGCCAACCTACAAGCTATTATAGAGAGAACACGGGTGGTCAAGACAGCACTGGGTCCAAAGTTGCAGACAGAGGAGGAGGCATTCATATCCCCTCCCCCACCCGGCCAGGAGGACCGGATGTTATCATAGCAGCACCCATAGCTACCGGGACAGTAACAGCAGGAAATGGGTTACAGGTTTAAAAAGAATGCTTTGAATAAAACAACAACAACATGAAAATACCTTTTCATACTTTCTAATTCTGAAATAATGGAGACAACCATCAGAAGGCATTTTCTTAGCACGGAGTACAAAATGAATTAATCAAAGGAGACGTCTTGTCCACCTCTGCATATTGGCCCTTTAGTTTTTGAAAGAAGATAAGCTGCTATTGTTTCAACCAGAGAAGATACCTCCATTAACCAACTCTCCAGGGAAGCCCTTCTCCTAAAGGGAGTCTGATGCCCCACACAGGACCTCTTGCTCACTTCTGCTCTAGCTTGTAAAACTAAAAGACACACTACCAAGAGCAAGGTCGTGTGTCATTGCCAGGGAAACGGCCGAGCAGAGGTGTACAATTTGTTCCTCACACAATGGCCTTGAAACTAGTGGGGCCACGGAAAATGAGAAGAGAATTCCGGAAGACAAAATCTCAAGTGAGCAGGGATTGGTCCTCCTGTCCCACACCTGAACTCTGTAACCATCTCTCTCCTCCAAATCATGAAACATGAGAGGCCAAGTGGTCTACAGCAGAGACTAAACACACGTGAGGAGAGTCGGGGGGGGGGGGGCGGGGAGGCTATGGCACTAAATCACCGTGAAGAACTTGGCCAAGAATGTCCCAGATGTTTAGAGAGGGAAAGTTTGCATAGATTCTTGTCATTTGGTTTAAAATATAAGGGAGAAAAGGGCACTGAGGCTATGGGAGATGGGAGTCACTTGGGGGTGGCAGTATGTTACAACAGCCGTGTATTCATCTAACATGTCTGAAAACACACAGTTCAGAGTGAGTTGTAAAGAGAGTGATCTCCCCAGTTTCTTTTTGCTCCTTGACATCCCAACATCATTCTTAGCAAAAAGCCTTGCCACCAGAATCCTGGAATACAAAGAAACCCTATATTGTGTTCTTGCTAATGTACCATGATGGCTCCTTCAGGTACAATGATGTCCCTGTATGTTTTGTATGCTTTGAATCAACCTCTGTGTCCACCCACAGGCTCATTCATAAAGGTCTGATGGTGTCTGTGTATTTAATTCCATCACATGCCATAATGTAGATATCATCGACACTGTTTAGTAGGTAAAGAAACAAGAGCTCAGAGAAGTGAGTAACTTGCCCAGTGTCTCACAGCTAATAAGCCTCAAGGTTTATTTTATTTTATAAAGTGGCAAGATCAAAACCATGCTTCTGAAAGACCATGCTTCTGAAAGACCATCTTCTGCTTTCCAGACTTGCCCGCATAACATTTGCTGGTTACCCATGTTCACTCTCCCCCCAGCTTTCATGCGTTGACTTGAGATAAAATCCTTGGTTCAAGGAGCATGCTATTATAAGGATGTGATTGCGAAAAGGCTCTGGTCAATTCCTCTACACGCCTTAGATCTATCTGAGGGCCGAGCTGAGTACTCCTAGTCACTAGGAGTAATAGCTAGAGAGCTGATCTGGCAGTGAAAAACACTCCCTCCACCCCTAGAAAAGCGACCCAGAGCAGGGAGGCAGGAATGTTGTAACGGAGAATGCAGGGCAATCGATTTTTCTGGCTGTGAGCAGATTTCACTTCGGAAAATCTATTCATCAATAAGCAGTCATCTGAAAACCTTTGATATATTTAAGGTTTAAACCCTGAAAAGAGATCAAACAAGGTGCATTCTAGAATATCAAAGATTAAAAAAAAATGCTACAAATACTTGCTTGTTTTAGGTGATAAGCCACTTGAAGAAAACTTTTTTTTGCGGGGGGGGGGGGGGGAGGAACAGGGTTTCTCTGTGTAGCCTTGGCTGTCCTGGACTTGCTTTGCAGACCAGGCTGGCCTTGAACTCACAGCAATCCACCTGCCTCTGCCTCGCGAGTGCTGGGATTAAAGGCATGTGCCACCATACCCGGCGTGAAGAAGAAAACTTCTTGAAGCAAATATAGAATATAGAAAAAATTAACTTTTTTACTTATGAAGAAAGTCTTTTAGTAATCAATTTAGCACAATGAATATGCACCAAAATTCGTGGGCTATCTTGGAGGGGGGAAGAAAGGGGCCATTTCCTGCATACTATGTGGTATGTGGAACTCTGAATTGTAAATTAAATTTCTTTTGATACAATGTTTTGTATGACTTGGATAAATGAAATATGTCTCCAGCTGAGTTTTAAAGGGGACATAAATAACGTCACGCTCCTGAGGTTCTGTCATTTTCATGGATTCCACTCTCCCATATACTAAAAACTCTATGCCTTACAGAAGAACGTGCTTCAGTCCGCTCCCCCTTACAACTCCTGTCTCTGGTTTTGGAACAAGAAATCCCAAGCAACCTTCTGGTTTGAATTGTCTTTCCACGTATCCTCGTGACACTTCATTGTTCTTCTAAAGCCCCTGGACCAGGCCCAGGAGGGCTAGGAAGGGGCGGTGGCAGCTGCTGATTCAAGAAGATCATTCTGCTTTGGTTTTGAGTTCTTTTTAGATGTGCTCCATCTCCACAATACACTCTCAAACACTCGTCTAATGAAAGCCGCCTGTTTCCAGCCCTCCTAGAATTTCAAGATGGGCAAACATACAGCAAAGAAATCAAGGACAAACATGTACTGTGTCCATGGGAGTACGTGGTGATGTGGGTTTTAACGATAGTGAAATTAAACTCTACAGATAGTTTATTTTGTATTTGTATAGTAGGTAAAGAAAGGAGTCCGTCCTAGTGTCTTGAACAGCTACCCACTGTGGAGTATTCAGTAACCAGTTGCCTACAAGGAGGTTGGAACCAGAGTGCCAAAAGCTCACAGATAAAGGGCAGTGTAGTTAGGGAGTGAGCAAGTCATTTTAAAGCCCTGGCTAAAACTGTGCAAACTTCTTTTGTATTACACCACTTGTCTCTGTAGATTAGACAGTAAAAGAACCACAAAGTTCTATGATTCTATTTACCTTTGGGTTTTCACGTTGCTGGTAAAGAGTGATTGTGCCATGCTGGGCCCTGTGGTATGGAGACTCTAAATTCTATCTACACAGGAGCTCAGGATTGCAAGTTCAAGGTCAGCCTGGGCGTCTGTCTCAAAATGCAAAGTGTAAGGAGGGCTGGGGCTGTAGCTCAGCAGTAGAGAGAGCACTTGCCCACTCTTGTCTTACTTTCTCTAGTTGCTGATATTTTTCATTCTTTCAGGTGCACACTGGGGTAATTGTTATTGTTCTATCTTTCCATACTTTGACAGAAGAGTGAGTGAATTAACAAACAACAACAAAAAAAGTGGACAGGGGGGAAAGGTGAGTTCTAAGGAAGTGCTTACTTCTAGGGTTGTGAAGACAACTTAGTAGATGGGTCATAACTGCATTAAAAAAGAAACAATTAACAGAAGAGACTAGCACAGAAAATACTAGAACATATTGCATGTGATAAAGATGAGCAATATTTGCTGGAGAAGTTTTTCAGCTTCCTACCCATCGATACGAATGTTCCAGGCCACACTGTAAGATGCGTTTGTCATTCAGGTTGAGATTTACAAAC